>NC_086448.1:641400937-641736259 GCF_028390025.1 Pseudophryne corroboree
GTCCGCACCGTCTTGCTTACGCGCTAGCATCGAGCGCCGTCGTATACTATTTACATGGCAAGGTGTAATACCCGTGACTGTCCACGGGCCCTCCACCGGTAGGTCCCTAGGGAAGGTAAGGTGCCGTTTGTTGTTATTGTGGTTGTTGTGTTTTGAAGTTCGTTCCAGGTGCCGAGACCAAGACATATACCCGGTGAGGATAGCTCGTTCAAGTCTGTTTTGTGTACCGTACGTGACCCCTCCCCCCCCCTTTGTGTCGTAGGGCGTTTCCATCCGGGTCGCACCCACCGTGCCTCGCACGTGGGTGTAACCAGTCTGAGGCCACAAGTGCCAATGATGACCATCTTCTAGCTCAGCGAGTGTCTGCCCGATTGCCTCCCCCCCCTCCCCCTCCCAGTACCTTTCCAGAGCCTTAGCGCAGTTGCCTTTCTCTTTCAGACGGAAGGACCGCCGACGGAGAGCGAGGGATCCGGGATCATCACTGACCTAAAGGTAAGAGTCAGCGGCGGGCGCGAGGTGAGTAACTGTACTCGCGAGCACCAACAGCGTCGCGCCAAAGGCCCGCCAGGTCTCTTACATTTGGTGTAGCCGGCAGGATCCGACATGTCGGTCCCAGCAACGGACCCGGCACCGGATTGGCCCGGTCTGCCCCTCGGGATGGCCATCCATTTTCTGTCTAGTTACGATGGGTGGAACATGCATCTCGAGGAGTGGAAGCATCAGCTGGACTCTGTTATCCGGCTACACCGCCTACCCGCTTCGGCGCACATGGATCTGGCCCTACAGTTCCTCCAAGGAGAAGCCAGGGAGACCGTGATGCTGCGACCGGATGAGCAGAGGACGGACCTCGACGGGGTATACAAGATCCTCAAGGACGTCTACCGGGAGAGGTCAACGGCAGATGGCCTCCGGAGGCGCCTCTTCGCGCGATTACAGACGGAGGATGAAACTATCTCTCAGTTTGCCAATGCCTTGCAGAAATGCGCGCAGAAGATCAAGGCGCGTCCCGACGAGAAGTGGTTGACCGGAGACGCGGCCTCCGGCCTCCGGGACCGTTTCGTGGCCGGCCTGAGGAATAAACAATTACGAAACCGCCTCCTGGACAAGATCGAGGCTCAGCCCACCATGACCTTCCCCGACGCGCTGGAGAGGGCCTTGACCAAGGACCAGGATGCGGAAATTGGGTCCTGCGTCATCGCTCTCCAGCAGGCCCAACCCCTGGCGCAGGCCCAGCCACCACCACCGCCCCCCAAGCCAGAGGTCAGTCCCCTGGAAGGGTGCGTCAAGGAGCTGACCAATGCGACGGGTGGAACAATCGGAAAGCTGCAATGTAATTACGGGAGGCAGCACCGGGGATGCCGAGGAGGAGATAGGAGACTCCTTTCAACGTCTACGCCGGCGGGAGGAGCCGCGCAGACGAACGGAGGACACCCGACGGAGGGGACCCCGGGAGATGACGTGTTGGGATTGTGGACGTCTGGGACACTTCGCGCGGGAGTGTCCAGAGGCCCAACGCCACCGGAACGATCGCAGGAGGGCTTTAAACTAACATCCCTCGCAGTTGTGGGCAAAACTGCGAGGAACAGAGACGACTTTGTGGATATCGCCCATTCCTCGGATCTAATTGGAGAATGCTCCACCAAGATAGCGCAGCTAGATGGTCAGAGCCAACGCTGCCTGCTGGACACCGGTTCTCAGGTGTCCACCATGTCCGAGAGATGCTTCCAACAGGACTACAGCCACTTGAAGAGGATGGACCTGGGAGACTGGATAACCCTCACGGCCGCCAACAACTTGCCCCTCCCAATCCTGGGCGTTGTGTGGCTCGAGGTAGAACTGTATGGGCAATCCCTTGGAAAAAAAGGAATAATGGTAGTCGGCGGAGACGAGTTAAGACAAGGGCCCATCATCCTGGGGACCAACATATTGCGAGACTTGGATCAAGCCCTGGCCCAGGAGAAAGGCCCCCGATATTGGAAATACCTGGGGATACAGAAGCCCGTACAACAGGCCCTACAGAGAGTGGTCCAGCTAGGAGACGGGTTGTTGTCTGCCCGAGGCCTGGGCCCATGGGGCGTATTAATACCCACCACAATCAAAGGGTGAAGATACCCGCCCTACAGGAGGTAGTGTTGGACTTCCCCGTACGGACGCAACACCGCCTGGAAGGTAAGGCGGTACTGATCGAGCCATGCTGGTTCAGCCAGTCCGGTGCGGGGCTGGTTGTCGCCCGGGTCCTGGCCGTGGTCCGGAACGGCATGGTCCCCATACGGATTTGTAACCTGGGGGACCTCCTCACACATATTCCCCCCCCGGACCATACTCGCACAGGTGGACGCGATCCCGGCAGAAGGCGTGGAGACAGGACGAGGCCTAGTCCTGGATTCGGATGGGCGGAATCCTTGGACACTGGCCGTGAGCCTGGAAGAATCGGAGGAACCCACTGCCAGCTGGAACGGCCAAACCATACTGGCCCAGATGGACGTCTCTCTGGAGCAGGCCAGCCCCTCCGACATCAAAAGACTAGAACGGATGCCATGGAAAAGGCAAAAGGCGTTCTCGCGGCACGAGGAAGATTTCAGCTACACCCGAGAATTGGAGCACGAGATCAATACGGGGGACAACGCCCCTGTCCGGGAGCGATAACGGCCGATCCCGCCCAAATTGTACCAGGAAGTAAAAAGCATGATCCACCAGATGCTGGACAACCAGGTTATTCGAGAGAGAAAAAGCACCTGGGTGGCCCGTATCGTACTGGTAAAGAAAAAGGATGGCGCGCTACGCTTCTGCATGGACTACCGGTAGCTCAACCACTGCACTGTGCGGGACGCGTACCCGCTGCCCCGGATCGAAGAATCTTTGGCAGCCCTAGGTTAATCCCGCTATTTTTCAACATTGGATCTGGCCAGTGGGTACTGGCAGGTGCCGGTAGCCGAGAAGGACCAGGCTAAAACCGCCTTCATCACCCCCATGGCTCTGTTCGATTTTTGTAGGATGCCCTTCGGACTCTCCAATGCCCCTGCCACGTTCCAACGCCTCATGGAACGTTGCCTGGGGGACTTGAACTTCGATGCGATTCTGATCTACCTCGATGACATCATCGTGTTCGCCCCAACGTTGGAGGAACACTTGCGAAGACTGGACTTGGTCCTGCAAAGGCTGGAACAGTTCGGGCTCAAACTAAAGCCAAGGAAATGTCACCTCCTCAAGCCCAGCCTTGAGTACTTGGGGCATGTGGTCTCCCAGCAGGGGGTACAGCCGACCCCCGACAAACTCGCCGCGATCCGTGGATGGAAAGCACCAATCACTGTGACGGAGGTGAGGGCCTTCTTGGGACTGGTGGGATACTACCGACGATTCATCAAGGGCTTTGCCAAGATTGCCGGACCCTTGCATGACCTACTTCGAGGGGTAGCGACAGACGCCCGGAGGAAGGCGGTGGAATGGGGGCGAGCCCAAGACGACGCGTTCAACCAGCTTAAAGACGCCCTCACGCATGCCCCGGTCTTGGCTTATACGGACTTCGACAAACCGTTTTTGGTCTATACCGACGGAAGCCACCAGGGGTTGGGGGCGGTGCTCACCCAAGTACAGGACGGCCAGGAGAGGGTGATCGCCTATGGAAGCCGGAGTTTACGGGACTCCGAACGGAACCCCGATAACTACAGCTCGTTCAAGCTGGAGTTGCTGGCACTGGTGTGGGCGGTGACAGAAAAGTTTGCGGAGTACTTGACAGGCGTGGACTTCGAGGTCATAACCGACAACAATCCCCTGGCCCACCTCAGCACAGCTAAACTAGGGGCTCTGGAGCAACGCTGGGTTGCCCGACTGGCGAAATTTTCCCACAAAATCAAGTATCGTCCAGGGAGGGACAACGCCAATGCGGACGCCCTGTCCCGGTTTCCAGTGGAAAGCCCCACAGGCCCCACCGACGAAGAGCAAGAGGGACTGGAGATCCCAGACCTCACCAGGGTCGGACCTGCCCCCCGGTACTGGCAGGACACCAGCTGCGGTCTCCTCCTGCAAAAGACCCCCAAGGATTGGGCCATTCAACAGGAGCAGGACCCAGACCTGAGAGCCCTACGCATCTGGAAAAAGGGAGGGCACTGGCCCTCCAACCAAGAGAGGGAACAGCTTGGAGCTAACGGGCAGAAAATACTACTGGCGGTCCAGGAGGATGTATTATGTCGGCGCGCCTACCTGGAGCAGGAACTTCGCTACGTGTGGCAGATCGTCCTCCCCGAAGCTACATCCCGGGCCTTAGTGACAGAGGCCCATGAGGAAGGGGCCCACTTCGGGGTGGCCAAGACACTCCAGTGGATCCGCCGACAGTACTTCCTACCTGGACTCAAGGGGGTGGTGGAGGACGTATGCCGAACGTGCGAGAGGTGTGGAGTGACCAAGCCCAGCGAACAACGGGCCCCCGTCCAAACCATAAAGACAAGTAGGCCCCTGGAGCTACTGATGGTGGACTATGTCTCGCTAGGTGAATCGGCAGCTGGATACCAATATGCCTTGGTGATGATGGATCACTTCACCAAGTTCACCGTGGTGGCCCCCACCCGGGACCAGACAGCAGAGGGGGCCGCCAAAGCCATCGTGGAGCAGTTAATCCGGAAGTATGGGTGCCCCGAGCGCATTCACTCGGACCAGGGTGCGTGCTTCCAAGGCCGGGTGATGGAGCGACTCTGCCAGACCTATGGCATGCAGAAGTCCCGGACCACCCCCTATCACCCTCAAGGGAATGGGGTCTGCGAGAGATTTAACCGGACCCTCTTACAGATGCTGAGGATGCTAGCACCCGAGAAGAGAAGGCGCTGGCCCGACTTCGTCCAGGAGTGCGTGTGGGCATACAACAACAGAGTACACCGGACCACAGGCATTTCCCCCTATTTCATGTTGTTTGGCCGACCGGGGCGGGAGCTGCAGGACCTTGACTTGACCTTACCGACGGGGGATGACCAATGGACCGAAGGTGGATGGGTCGAGGAGCAGAGACGTCGCCTAAAGACTGTGGCAGAGATGGCGGAGTCCAACATCAGCTCTGCCGAACACCCCCAACCTCCTCAGGCTCAGAGGGAACCCCTCGAGGTGGGTCAACGTGTCCGGGCCCGGGAGAAACGGCCCAAGAACAAACTGAGCGAGAGGTGGGAAGTAGTGTCCTATGTGGTGCAGCGGCAGGCATCTCCCGGCAATCCAGTCTACCAGGTGCGAGCCGAGGATGACAGCGGTTGTACCCGCACCCTACATCGAGACATGCTGCGCCCTTGCGAACCACAGGCCCCAAGGGGCGAAGCAGAGGAGCCAGTGCTGTGCGACCCCCCAGTAGCCAGGGTGGCCCCAGGGGGACCAGCCGCCACCCTGGGGCCAATACTCTTCAACTTATGGGTACCCCCCCAACTCCAGCGCCACCAGTCGGCCAGGCCACAGGGGGAGCAACCACGGAAACCAGCCCCACACCCACAAAGGAGCCGACAACTGACTCGTCCCCAGCAAGGCAGGGAGGGGCGCCCAGGGAGCCCACACCAACCCCCCTGCCCCAAGCCGCACCGGTCCGGAGATTGGCCCGTTCCACCATGGGAGTACCCCCACCACGCTTCGCAGACCCCGACTTCGAGTGGTCGCACAACCCAGTCTTTGTGGGGACCACAAAGGAAAAGGCGGTATGAAGTGTGGGAGTGCTGGCGTGACCCACTCCACCCCCCACTGCCGGTCTGGGGCCTCCCCCCCGCTGCCGCCCGCCGCAGCAGAAGGCGCGCCCATGTGTTGTGGCGCGTCATCACTGGGCGACGCGGCGGGCCAATGAGGACCTGCCGCGTCACCCATCCCAGAGAGCAGCGCGGCGGTGCTTTTAAACGCCTGCGCGTGGCGGGAAGGAGGTGTGTTCGGACGGCGAGCGGACGGAGGACATCGGCACGGTCAGCGGAGGCGGCCCTGCAGAGGATTCGGGATCGGATGTCCGGACGTCGGTGGATCAGGTAAGCCCTCAGTGAGACCCTTCTCTCCCGCAAGTACCATCACCGGGTCTGCTCCCACTGCACCACCAACGCCGGCGTTAGGCCGAGGCCCACATTGTCCCTCACAGGAAGGCCGAGGCCTGAGCAGCAGCGGGCGCTAGGCCCCCCCATTGTCTCCCACAGGCAGGCTAAGGCCTGAGCAGCAGCGGGCGCTAGGCCCCCCCATTGTCTCCCACAGGCAGGCTAAGGCCTGAGCAGCAGCGGGCGCAAGGCCCCCCATTGTCCCCCACAGTCAGGCAGGTCACGGCCTGAGCAGCAGCGGGCGCTAGGCCCCCCATTGTCTCCCACAGGCAGGCTAAGGCCTGAGCAGGAGCGGGCGCTAGGCCCCCCATTGTCCCCCACAGTCAGGCAGGCCACGGCCTGAGCAGCAGCGGGCGCTAGGCCCCCCCATTGTCCCCCACAGTCAGGCAGGCCACGGCCTGAGCAGCAGCGGGCACTAGGCCCCCCCATTGTCCCCCACAGGCAGGCTAAGGCCTGAGCAGCAGCGGGCGCTAGGCCCCCCCATTGTCCCCCACAGTCAGGCAGGCCACGGCCTGAGCAGCAGCGGGCGGTAGCCCCCCCCCATTGTCTGCCACAGGCAGGCTAAGGCCTGAGCAGCAGCTGCGCTAGGCCCCCCCCATTGTCCCCCACAGTCAGGCAGGCCAAGGCCTGAGCAGCAGCGGGCGCTAGGCCCCCCCATTGTCCCCCCACAGTCAGGCAGGCTGAGTCCTGAGCAGCAGCGGGCGCTAGGCCCACCATTGTTACCCTGGGGTGTGTCGCACCCGTTGTAGCACACTGTTTACCATTGTACCACCGTGTTTGTTATCGTTGTACACTGTTCACCTTTCCATACACTGTCCGCACCGTCTTGCTTACGCGCTAGCATCGAGCGCCGTCATATACTATTTACATGGCGAGGTGTAATACCCGTGACTGTCCACGGGCCCTCCACCGGTAGGTCCCTAGGGAAGGTAAGGTGCCGTTTGTTGTTGTTGTGGTTGTTGTGTTTTGAAGTTCGTTCCAGGTGCCGAGACCAAGACATCGAACCATCAAGGGGACCAACATATACCCGGTGAGGATAGCTCGTTCAAGTCTGTTTTGTGTACCGTACGTGACCCCTTCACCCCCCCCCCCCTTTGTGTCGTAGGGCGTTTCCTTCCGGGTCGCACCCACCGTGCCTCGCACGCGGGTGTAACCAGTCTGAGGCCACAAGTGCCAATGATGACCATCTTCTAGTTCAGCGAGCGTCTGCCCGATTGCCTCCCCCCCCCTCCCCCTCCCAGTCCCTTTCCAGAGCCTTAGCGCAGTTGACTTTCTCTTTCAGACGGAAATACCGCCGACGGAGAGCAAGGGATCTGGGATCATCACTGACCCGAAGGTAAGAGTCAGCGGCGGGCGCGAGGTGAGTAACTGTACTCGCGAGCACCAACAGCGTCGCGCCAAAGGCCCGCCAGGTCTCTTACAACAGCATGAGTGAAAGTCAGCGGGAGAGAGCCGGGCAGCCCGCGGTGTCAGGAGGCGGGCTGTCTGCAGGAGGGAGCCGGGCAGCATGAGTGAAAGTCAGCGGGAGAGAGCCAGGCAGCCCCCGGTGTCAGGAGGCGGGCTGTATGCAGGAGGGAGCCGGGCAGCATGAGTGAAAGTCAGCGGGAGAGAGCCAGGCAGCCCCCGGTGTCAGGGGGCGGGAGCCGGGGTATTGATCAGGGCGGGCACACTGCCATTCAACCCCACCTCCCCATTCACTAAACAGGGGGTTAACTTCATGCCGTACACTGTATAAATTATTTTGCTGTGGACGGTAGCGCATGTCCTCATACATTGTATGCGGCAGGCGCACAGTGACTGAAGTTCTCCAGAGACAATGGAGAAGGTGCCCCCATCACTGCAGGAGCCCGGCGGCAGCCGACTCCATTGCCTCCGGAACTTCTGCCACTGCCTTTTACTGAATCATTGACCCCATGGTTAGCTTATCATAGAGCCCCTCCTCCTCTGACATTTGGCTATTGAAACAGATTGATGTTTTGTTAACAATGTGTCTTTCATCCATAATTGCTTTCACTTATTGTACTCAGAGTTTATTTCACTTGCTGGCTCTAGCTGTCTATGCTTATACTATGATGGTCTGATGTCATCGCCATTTGATTGTGTTTTCACACTTTTTTATTATGTACTGCTGCACTTTTATTGTATCTGATGCGCAGTGCACACTGTTTCTGACCTTGCACTGTAGCCAACTCTCACTGTATGCGACACGCACTGTATCCACCCTGCACTGTAGCCAACAGTGTATCCAATCCACACTGTATCCAACCCACACTCTGACCTGCACTGCATCCGACCCAAACTGTATCCCGCACTGTATCTAACCTGCACTGTATCTTGCACTGTATCCGACCATGCGCTGTGTATCCGATCCGCACTGTGTGCGATCTGCAATATATACAACCTGCAATTAATTCCACCTTCACTGTGTCCGAACTGCCTTGTTTCCACCTGCACTGTATCTGATCCACACTGTAACCTGCATTGTATCTGACCCGGTTTGTATCCTACATGCACTGCAACCCACACTGTATCTGACCCGCACTGTGTGCGATCTGCAATATATACAACCTGCAATGCATTCCACCTACACTGTGTCCGACCTGTCTTGTTTCCACCTGCACTGTATCTGATCCACACTGTAACCTGCATTGTATCTGACCCGGTTTGTATCCTACCTGCACTGCAACCCACACTGTATCTGACCCACACTGTGTGCGATCTGCAATATATACAACCTGCAATGCATTCCACCTACACTATGTCCGACCTGCCTTGTTTCCACCTGCACTGTATCTGATCCACACTGTAACCTGCATTGTATCTGACACGGTTTGTATCCTACCTGCACTGCAACCCACACTGTATCTGACCCGCACTGTGTGCGATCTGCAATATATACAACCTGCAATGCATTCCACCTACACTGTGTCCGACCTGTCTTGTTTCCACCTGCACTGTATCTGATCCACACTGTAACCTGCATTGTATCTGACCCGGTTTGTATCCTACCTGCACTGCAACCCACACTGTATCTGACCCGCACTGTGTGCAATCTGCAATATATACAACCTGCAATGCATTCCACCTACACTGTGTCCGACCTGTCTTGTTTCCACCTGCACTGTATCTGATCCACACTGTAACCTGCATTGTATCTGACCCGGTTTGTATCCTACCTGCACTGCAACCCACACTGTATCTGACCCGCACTGTGTGCAATCTGCAATATATACAACCTGCAATGCATTCCACCTGCACTGTATCCGACCTGCCTTGTTTCCACCTGCACTGTATCTGATCCACACTGTAACCTGCATTGTATCTGACCCGGTTTGTATCCTACCTGCACTGCAACCCACACTGTATCTGACCCGCACTGTGTGCGATCTGCAATATATACAACCTGCAATGCATTCCACCTACACTGTGTCCGACCTGCCTTGTTTCCACCTGCACTGTATCTGATCCACACTGTAACCTGCATTGTATCTGACCCGGTTTGTATCCTACCTGCACTGCAACCCACACTGTATCTGACCCGCACTGTGTGCGATCTGCAATATATACAACCTGCAATGCATTCCACCTACACTGTGTCCGACCTGTCTTGTTTCCACCTGCACTGTATTAGAGATGAGCGCCTGAAATTTTTCGGGTTTTGTGTTTTGGTTTTGGGTTCGGTTCCGCGGCCGTGTTTTGGGTTCGAACGCGTTTTGGCAAAACCTCACCGAATTTTTTTTGTCGGATTCGGGTGTGTTTTGGATTCGGGTGTTTTTTTCAAAAAACACTAAAAAACAGCTTAAATCATAGAATTTGGGGGTCATTTTGATCCCAAAGTATTATTAACCTCAAAAACCATAATTTACACTCATTTTCAGTCTATTCTGAATACCTCACACCTCACAATATTATTTTTAGTCCTAAAATTTGCACCGAGGTCGCTGTGTGAGTAAGATAAGCGACCCTAGTGGCCGACACAAACACCGGGCCCATCTAGGAGTGGCACTGCAGTGTCACGCAGGATGTCCCTTCCAAAAAACCCTCCCCAAACAGCACATGACGCAAAGAAAAAAAGAGGCGCAATGAGGTAGCTGTGTGAGTAAGATTAGCGACCCTAGTGGCCGACACAAACACCGGGCCCATCTAGGAGTGGCACTGCAGTGTCACGCAGGATGTCCCTTCCAAAAAACCCTCCCCAAACAGCACATGACGCAAAGAAAAAAAGAGGCGCAATGAGGTTGCTGTGTGAGTAAGATTAGCGACCCTAGTGGCCGACACAAACACCGGGCCCATCTAGGAGTGGCACTGCAGTGTCACGCAGGATGTCCCTTCCAAAAAACCCTCCCCAAACAGCACATGACGCAAAGAAAAAAAGAGGCGCAATGAGGTAGCTGTGTGAGTAAGATTAGCGACCCTAGTGGCCGACACAAACACCGGGCCCATCTAGGAGTGGCACTGCAGTGTCACGCAGGATGTCCCTTCCAAAAAACCCTCCCCAAACAGCACATGACGCAAAGAAAAAAAGAGGCGCAATGAGGTAGCTGACTGTGTGAGTAAGATTAGCGACCCTAGTGGCCGACACAAACACCGGGCCCATCTAGGAGTGGCACTGCAGTGTCACGCAGGATGTCCCTTCCAAAAAACCCTCCCCAATCAGCACATGATGCAAAGAAAAAGAAAAGAAAAAAGAGGTGCAAGATGGAATTGTCCTTGGGCCCTCCCACCCACCCTTATGTTGTATAAACAAAACAGGACATGCACACTTTAACCAACCCATCATTTCAGTGACAGGGTCTGCCACACGACTGTGACTGATATGACGGGTTGGTTTGGACCCCCCCCAAAAAAGAAGCAATTAATCTCTCCTTGCACAAACTGGCTCTACAGAGGCAAGATGTCCACCTCATCTTCACCCTCCGATATATCACCGTGTACATCCCCCTCCTCACAGATTATCAATTCGTCCCCACTGGAATCCACCATCTCAGCTCCCTGTGTACTTTGTGGAGGCAATTGCTGCTGGTCAATGTCTCCGCGGAGGAATTGATTATAATTCATTTTAATGAACATCATCTTCTCCACATTTTCTGGATGTAACCTCGTACGCCGATTGCTGACAAGGTGAGCGGCGGCACTAAACACTCTTTCGGAGTACACACTTGTGGGAGGGCAACTTAGGTAGAATAAAGCCAGTTTGTGCAAGGGCCTCCAAATTGCCTCTTTTTCCTGCCAGTATAAGTACGGACTGTGTGACGTGCCTACTTGGATGCGGTCACTCATATAATCCTCCACCATTCTATCAATGTTGAGAGAATCATATGCAGTGACAGTAGACGACATGTCCGTAATCGTTGTCAGGTCCTTCAGTCCGGACCAGATGTCAGCATCAGCAGTCGCTCCAGACTGCCCTGCATCACCGCCAGCGGGTGGGCTCGGAATTCTGAGCCTTTTCCTCGCACCCCCAGTTGCGGGAGAATGTGAAGGAGGAGATGTTGACAGGTCGCGTTCCGCTTGACTTGACAATTTTGTCACCAGCAGGTCTTTCAACCCCAGCAGACTTGTGTCTGCCGGAAAGAGAGATCCAAGGTAGGCTTTAAATCTAGGATCGAGCACGGTGGCCAAAATGTAGTGCTCTGATTTCAACAGATTGACCACCCGTGAATCCTTGTTAAGCGAATTAAGGGCTGCATCCACAAGTCCCACATGCCTAGCGGAATCGCTCCCTTTTAGCTCCTTCTTCAATGCCTCCAGCTTCTTCTGCAAAAGCCTGATGAGGGGAATGACCTGACTCAGGCTGGCAGTGTCTGAACTGACTTCACGTGTGGCAAGTTCAAAGGGCATCAGAACCTTGCACAACGTTGAAATCATTCTCCACTGCACTTGAGACAGGTGCATTCCACCTCCTATATCGTGCTCAATTGTATAGGCTTGAATGGCCTTTTGCTACTCCTCCAACCTCTGAAGCATATAGAGGGTTGAATTCCACCTCGTTACCACTTCTTGCTTCAGATGATGGCAGGGCAGGTTCAGTAGTTTTTGGTGGTGCTCCAGTCTTCTGTACGTGGTGCCTGTACGCCGAAAGTGTCCCGCAATTTTTCTGGCCACCGACAGCATCTCTTGCACGCCCCTGTCGTTTTTTAAAAAATTCTGCACCACCAAATTCAAGGTATGTGCAAAACATGGGACGTGCTGGAATTTGCCCATATTTAATGCACACACAATATTGCTGGCGTTGTCCGATGCCACAAATCCACAGGAGAGTCCAATTGGGGTAAGCCATTCCGCGATGATCTTCCTCAGTTGCCGTAAGAGGTTTTCAGCTGTGTGCGTATTCTGGAAAGCGGTGATACAAAGCGTAGCCTGCCTAGGAAAGAGTTGGCGTTTGCGAGATGCTGCTACTGGTGCCGCCGCTGCTGTTCTTGCGGCGGGAGTCCATACATCTACCCAGTGGGCTGTCACAGTCATATAGTCCTGACCCTGCCCTGCTCCACTTGTCCACATGTCCGTGGTTAAGTGGACATTGGGTACAACTGCATTTTTTAGGACACTGGTGAGTCTTTTTCTGACGTCCGTGTACATTCTCGGTATCGCCTGCCTAGAGAAGTGGAACCTAGATGGTATTTGGTAACGGGGGCACACTGCCTCAATAAATTGTCTAGTTCCCTGTGAACTAACGGCGGATACCGGACGCACGTCTAACACCAACATAGTTGTCAAGGCCTCAGTTATCCGCTTTGCAGTAGGATGACTGCTGTGATATTTCATCTTCCTCGCAAAGGACTGTTGAACAGTCAATTGCTTACTGGAAGTAGTACAAGTGGGCTTACGACTTCCCCTCTGGGATGACCATCGACTCCCAGCAGCAACAACAGCAGCAGCGCCAGCAGCAGTAGGCGTTACACGCAAGGATGCATCGGAGGAATCCCAGGCAGGAGAGGACTCGTCAGAATTGCCAGTGACATGGCCTGCAGGACTATTGGCATTCCTGGGGAAGGAGGAAATTGACACTGAGGGAGTTGGTGGGGTGGTTTGCGTGAGCTTGGTTACAAGAGGAAGGGATTTACTGGTCAGTGGACTGCTTCCGCTGTCACCCAAAGTTTTTGAACTTGTCACTGACTTATTATGAATGCGCTGCAGGTGACGTATAAGGGAGGATGTTCCGAGGTGGTTAACGTCCTTACCCCTACTTATTACAGCTTGACAAAGGGAACACACGGCTTGACACCTGTTGTCCGCATTTCTGGTGAAATACCTCCACACCGAAGAGCTGATTTTTTTGGTATTTTCACCTGGCATGTCAACGGCCATATTCCTCCCACGGACAACAGGTGTCTCCCCGGGTGCCTGACTTAAACAAACCACCTCACCATCAGAATCCTCCTGGTCAATTTCCTCCCCAGCGCCAGCAACACCCATATCCTCCTCATCCTGGTGTACTTCAACACTGACATCTTCAATCTGACTATCAGGAACTGGACTGCGGGTGCTCCTTCCAGCACTTGCAGGGGGCGTGCAAATGGTGGAAGGCGCATGCTCTTCACGTCCAGTGTTGGGAAGGTCAGGCATCGCAACCGACACAATTGGACTCTCCTTGTGGATTTGGGATTTCGAAGAATGCACAGTTCTTTGCTGTGCTGCTTTTGCCAGCTTGAGTCTTTTCATTTTTCTAGCGAGAGGCTGAGTGCTTCCATCCTCATGTGAAGCTGAACCACTAGCCATGAACATAGGCCAGGGCCTCAGCCGTTCCTTGCCACTCCGTGTGGTAAATGGCATATTGGCAAGTTTACGCTTCTCCTCCGACAATTTTATTTTAGGTTTTGGAGTCCTTTTTTTTCTGATATTTGGTGTTTTGGATTTGACATGCTCTGTACTATGACATTGGGCATCGGCCTTGGCAGACGACGTTGCTGGCATTTCATCGTCTCGGCCATGACTAGTGGCAGCAGCTTCAGCACGAGGTGGAAGTGGATCTTGATCTTTCCCTAATTTTGGAACCTCAACATTTTTGTTCTCCATATTTTAATAGGCACAACTAAAAGGCACCTCAGGTAAACAATGGAGATGGATACTAGTATACAATTATGGACTGCCTGCCGACTGCAGACACAGAGGTAGCCACAGCCGTGAACTACCGTACTGTACTGTGTCTGCAGCTAATATAGACTGGTTGATAAAGAGAAGATGTCTATGTAACTATGTATGTATAAAGAAGACTGAAAAAAATCCAAGGTTAGGTGGTATACAATTATGGACGGACTGCCTGCCGAGTGCAGACACAGAGGTAGCCACAGCCGTGAACTACCGTACTGTACTGTGTCTGCAGCTAATATAGACTGGTTGATAAAGAGAAGATGTCTATGTAACTATGTATGTATAAAGAAGAATGAAAAAAAATCCACGGTTAGGTGGTATACAATTATGGACGGACTGCCTGCCGAGTGCAGACACAGAGGTAGCCACAGCCGTGAACTACCGTACTGTACTGTGTCTGCAGCTAATATAGACTGGTTGATAAAGAGAAGATGTCTATGTAACTATGTATGTATAAAGAAGAATGAAAAAAAACCACGGTTAGGTGGTATACAATTATGGACGGACTGCCTGCCGAGTGCAGACACAGAGGTAGCCACAGCCGTGAACTACCGTACTGTACTGTGTCTGCAGCTAATATAGACTGGTTGATAAAGAGATGATGTCTATGTAACTATGTATGTATAAAGAAGAATGAAAAAAATCCACGGTTAGGTGGTATTACAATTATGGACGGACTGCCTGCCGAGTGCAGAGACACAGAGGTAGCCACAGCCGTGAACTACCGTACTGTGTCTGCTGCGACTGGATGATAAATGATATAAAAAATATATATATATCACTACTGCAGCCGTACAGGTATATATTATATATTATATAATGACGGACCTGCTGGACACTGTCTGTCAGCAGAATGAGTTTTATTTTTATAGAATAAAAAAAAAAAAAAACACACAAGTGAAGTCACACGACGAGTGTTTAACTTTTTCAGGCAATCACAATATAAGTATACTGCTAACTATACTGGTGGTCAGTGTGGTCAGGTCACTGGTCAGTCACTCTGGCAGTGGCACTCCTGCAGCAAAAGTGTGCACTGTTTAATTTTAATATAATATGTACTCCTGGCTCCTGCTATAACCTATAACTGGCACTGCAGTAGTGCTCCCCAGTCTCCCCCACAATTATAAGCTGTGTGAGCTGAGCAGTCAGACAGATATATAATATATATAGATGATGCAGCACACTGGCCTGAGCCTGAGCAGTGCACACAGATATGGTATGTGACTGACTGAGTCACTGTGTGTATCGCTTTTTTCAGGCAGAGAACGGATATATTAAATAAACTGCACTGTGTGTCTGGTGGTCACTCACTATATAATATATTATGTACTCCTGGCTCCTGCTATAACCTATAACTGGCACTGCAGTAGTGCTCCCCAGTCTCCCCCACAATTATAAGCTGTGTGAGCTGAGCAGTCAGACAGATATATATAATATTATATATAGATAATAGATGATGCAGCACACTGGCCTGAGCCTGAGCAGTGCACACAGATATGGTATGTGACTGACTGAGTCACTGTGTGTATCGCTTTTTTCAGGCAGAGAACGGATATATTAAATAAACTGCACTGTGTGTCTGGTGGTCACTCACTATATAATATATTATGTACTCCTGGCTCCTGCTATAACCTATAACTGGCACTGCAGTAGTGCTCCCCAGTCTCCCCCACAATTATAAGCTGTGTGAGCTGAGCAGTCAGACAGATATATATAATATTATATATAGATAATAGATGATGCAGCACACTGGCCTGAGCCTGAGCAGTGCACACAGATATGGTATGTGACTGACTGAGTCACTGTGTGTATCGCTTTTTTCAGGCAGAGAACGGATATATTAAATAAACTGCACTGTGTGTCTGGTGGTCACTCACTATATAATATATTATGTACTCCTGGCTCCTGCTATAACCTATAACTGGCACTGCAGTAGTGCTCCCCAGTCTCCCCCACAATTATAAGCTGTGTGAGCTGAGCAGTCAGACAGATATATATAATATTATATATAGATAATAGATGATGCAGCACACTGGCCTGAGCCTGAGCAGTGCACACAGATATGGTATGTGACTGACTGAGTCACTGTGTGTATCGCTTTTTTCAGGCAGAGAACGGATATATTAAATAAACTGCACTGTGTGTCTGGTGGTCACTCACTATATAATATATTATGTACTCCTGGCTCCTGCTATAACCTATAACTGGCACTGCAGTAGTGCTCCCCAGTCTCCCCCACAATTATAAGCTGTGTGAGCTGAGCAGTCAGACAGATATATATATAATATTATATATAGATAATAGATGATGCAGCACACTGGCCTGAGCCTGAGCAGTGCACACAGATATGGTATGTGACTGACTGAGTCACTGTGTGTATCGCTTTTTTCAGGCAGAGAACGGATATATTAAATAAACTGCACTGTGTGTCTGGTGGTCACTCACTATATAATATATTATGTACTCCTGGCTCCTGCTATAACCTATAACTGGCACTGCAGTAGTGCTCCCCAGTCTCCCCCACAATTATAAGCTGTGTGAGCTGAGCAGTCAGACAGATATATATAATATTATATATAGATAATAGATGATGCAGCACACTGGCCTGAGCCTGAGCAGTGCACACAGATATGGTATGTGACTGACTGAGTCACTGTGTGTATCGCTTTTTTCAGGCAGAGAACGGATATATTAAATAAACTGCACTGTGTGTCTGGTGGTCACTCACTATATAATATATTATGTACTCCTGGCTCCTGCTATAACCTATAACTGGCACTGCAGTAGTGCTCCCCAGTCTCCCCCACAATTATAAGCTGTGTGAGCTGAGCAGTCAGACAGATATATATAATATTATATATAGATAATAGATGATGCAGCACACTGGCCTGAGCCTGAGCAGTGCACACAGATATGGTATGTGACTGACTGAGTCACTGTGTGTATCGCTTTTTTCAGGCAGAGAACGGATATATTAAATAAACTGCACTGTGTGTCTGGTGGTCACTCACTATATAATATATTATGTACTCCTGGCTCCTGCTATAACCTATAACTGGCACTGCAGTAGTGCTCCCCAGTCTCCCCCACAATTATAAGCTGTGTGAGCTGAGCAGTCAGACAGATATATATAATATTATATATAGATAATAGATGATGCAGCACACTGGCCTGAGCCTGAGCAGTGCACACAGATATGGTATGTGACTGACTGAGTCACTGTGTGTATCGCTTTTTTCAGGCAGAGAACGGATATATTAAATAAACTGCACTGTGTGTCTGGTGGTCACTCACTATATAATATATTATGTACTCCTGGCTCCTGCTATAACCTATAACTGGCACTGCAGTAGTGCTCCCCAGTCTCCCCCACAATTATAAGCTGTGTGAGCTGAGCAGTCAGACAGATATATATAATATTATATATAGATAATAGATGATGCAGCACACTGGCCTGAGCCTGAGCAGTGCACACAGATATGGTATGTGACTGAGTCACTGTGTGCTGTGTATCGCTTTTTTCAGGCAGAGAACGGATTATAAAGTAAACTGCACTGTCCTCACTAGTAAACTCTCTCCACTCAGTCTCTACACTTCTACAGTAACAGTACTCCTCCTAGTCAGCTCCAGTAAATCTCTCTCAGTCTCTTATAATCTAAATGGAGAGGACGCCAGCCACGTCCTCTCCCTATCAATCTCAATGCACGTGTGAAAATGGCGGCGACGCGCGGCTCCTTATATAGAATCCGAGTCTCGCGATAGAATCCGAGCCTCGCGAGAATCCGACAGCGTCATGATGACGTTCGGGCGCGCTCGGGTTAACCGAGCAAGGCGGGAAGATCCGAGTCGCTCGGACCCGTGAAAAAAAACATGAAGTTCTGGCGGGTTCGGATTCAGAGAAACCGAACCCGCTCATCTCTACACTGTATCTGATCCACACTGTAACCTGCATTGTATCTGACCCGGTTCGTATCCTACCTGCACTGCAACCCACACTGTGTCTGGTCCGCACTGTATCCAACCAGCACTGTAACCTGGTCAATATTTAACTGTGTGTCCCAAAGTATTCTGCACTGTACTATGAAGGTATGGAATGCTGTTTTTTGTGATTGGGGAGAATTTGGGAAGCTGCTCGACAAAATAGTTGATTGATCGGGTCTTTACAGAGTGACAGTCATCAGTGACCCAGGGCCCTCAGGAGGGAGGTATAGACTGGGCACTGAGGATAGGCATGTGCACTTGTGCAGGGGGCATCAATGTCTGCTGTTGCTATTTTACACATTTTGTCTTTCCTGTTTTGTAACTACTTTAGAGCAATGACATTGTCATTGACATACGATTCTCAGGAAATTTCTGTGTTTGATTGTTTTCTATTGATAGTACTGTACTTGTGAGTTGGTTTGATTGGTTATTGCTAATACAGTATTAATATGTAAAACATTTTTAAACAGAAATTACTGGCATGTGTTTGTGCCGCTGCTCCGTGGCTTAGTTTAGACAGCCAGGCTTTGTCCTATGTTGGTGAACAGTATTGTGAGTTGTGAGGTAGTCAAAATTGACTGGAAATGAGTGGAAATGAATGTTATTGAGGTTAATAATACTGTAGGAACAAAATATCTCCAAATTCTGTTATTTTACCTGTTTTAATGATTTAAAAAAAAAAATACAGATCCAAAATCAAAACGTGCAAGGGTGCTTTTGGCAAAACCAATCCAGATCCGAAACACGAAGGAGATCCAGATCCAAAAAACACAAAACCCTAAAAATGCCCTGGTGCACCCCCCTAGTAGTAACATAATCTGTAGTAACCCAGTCTGTAGTAATACTTGTCACCTTACCTTGAACTGAATCAGAGTCAATCATTTTTACACATGCAGAGCTGTAGTACAACAGCTTCTAGGGCTGCAAAGTCTGCAGCACCTAGAATTACATTATGAACAGCTAATCTGGCAACTAGGTCCTACTGTGATATCTCAGTATAGTCTGGAATACTTAACGGTTTAATACCTCCGCTTCCACCACAGTCTAAAATGGTAATGGAGTAACATAAGTACAGTATTATGTTGAAATATTAGGATAATGGCGTGTACACACGGTGAGATTTTTTCTTATGATTTTGACTATATAGTCAAAATCGTAAGAAAAGTTAGTGCAGATCGCAAGGTGAAAGTCACCTTGCGATCCCGATTCGATGCCGATGTGCTGTCTGGCGCTGTCGGCATTGCAGGAATAGACTACTGTGCAGGCAAGTCAATTTTGACTATATCTATAGAAGAGATAGTCAAAATTGACACTTAGCCAAAATCGCACATAGTCAGTATCGCAAGTACATAATGAGTGTGCTTGCGATACTGACTATGTGCCGACTTAGCCCCTGTCACATTGTGAGTATCGGGCATACATTTTTTTGTTTGTTCAGACGCGGAGCGGCATACTGCAGTGCATCAGCAGTTGTGTACAGAAGATATGTCTGTGATCGATAACATTCACAGACATATCACACTGGCTCTGCAGCACAGCCCATGCCCATATATGCCTGCCCAGACAATGATGTCACTTCCGTTTCCTGTGTCCAGAAATATCAGGTGGTGTATTGGTAAGTGTGTATGCACAATATTGCTCAGGTGTGTACCCAGCCAGGGTTGCATGTTCACAGAGAAAGAAACTATTATTGGTGCAGAGCAGGAGCTGGCTACCATGATTGTTACTAAAAATTGCTCCGTCAAGGAGAGTGAATGTTAAATCACCCCCTTCATCGGTGTCAGCATGCAGCAGAGACTGTGGACTTTTTTTTTTTTAAACTAAGCTTTGTTGACCACCGACCATAGTGACAGAGTTCACTTTCTGCTTCTACAGTACACTGAAAAGAGGCAGATAAAGGAAGCTAGAGGTGATGTGACTGGTGCTGGTAATACCACTTTCACACAGCAATGCCGGGTCACACCCGGGATTTTATACAGGTTCATGCCAGGTGTGATGCAGCTGAGACCTCTTGACTGACATTACCACAGGCACATGCTGAGTTGGTACTTGGAGATGAGATCGTCTCTAACTGTCAGTGTGTTCCATTGCTGTGAATGGGTCCCAGGACGCCTGTTTACCTGTGCGTACTGCACCATGACCCAGGTTGAACCTGCTTGCTACACAGGCAGTAGTGGCTCTTGCAACGGGCAAGCAGGCTTTTTGCCTGGGGCGCCGCTGTCCCGAGGGCCCTGCCGCCGTGACTAGAGCTGCTACTGGTGCCATGCGGTGCGCCTGAAGTCATCGCCCACTGCACGGCATTGTGGGAGCGGCCACAGATGGTAGAGGTCATAATTGACCTCTGGTGTCTGTGCGGTGCTACGGATCCAAGGAGCTGCGCCGGCAGCCGGAGACGGAGGGCAGCAGCGGTCAGGAAGCAGGAGCAGGGCTGGTGAGTTTTCTTTTATTTATTTATTTATTTTTTGGTAAGCGGCGCTACTAGGGGCAATAATACAGGGGCACAACTTTACAGGGGACACAGCTATTGGGGGCACAGCTACAGAGGGCACAACTACTGGGGCACAGTACTGAGGGCGCAGTACTGGGGGCACAGCTACAGGGGGCAAAACAACAGGTGGCACAACTACTGAGGGCACAGTACTGGGTTCAAAACTACTGGGGGCACAGCTACAGGGGGCATAACTATGGGGGGCACAACTACAGGGGGCAAAACTAATGGGGGCACAATCACTGAGGGCACAGTACTGGGGGCAAAACTACTGGGGGCACCACTACTGAGGGCACAGCTACTTGGGGCACAGCTACTGGGGGCACAACTACTGAGGGCACAGTACTGGGGGCACAGCTACAGGGGCAAAACAACAGGGTGCACAACTACTGAGGGCTCAGTACTGGGGGCAAAACTACTGGGGGCACAGCCACTAAGGGCACAGCTACAGGGGGCACAGCTACTGGGAGCACAACTACTGGGGGCACAGCTACTGAGGGCACAGCTACTGGGGGCACAACTACTGAGGGCACAGCTACAGGAGGCTCAACTACTGGGGGCACAACTACTGGGGGCAAAACTAATGGGGGCACAACTACTGAGGACACAGTACTGGGGCAAAGCTACTGAGGGCACAACTACAGGGGGCACAACTACTGAGGGCACAACTACTGAGGGCACAGCTACAGGGGGCAAAATTACTGGGGGCACAACTACTGGGGGCACAGATACTGGGAGCACATATACTGGGGGCACAGCTACAGGGGGCACAACTACTTAGGGCACACCTACAGGGGGCACAGCTACTGGTAGCACAACTACTGTGGGCACAGCTACAAGAGGCTCAACTACTGGGGGCACAACTACTGGGGCACAACTACTGAGGGCACATCTACAGGGGGAACAACTACTGAGGGCACAGTACTGTGGGCACAGCTACAGGGGGCAAAACAACAGGTGGCACCAATACTGAGGGCACAGTACTGGGGGCAAACCTACTGGGGGCACAGCTACAGGGGACACAACTACTGAGGCACAGTACTGGGGGCAAAGCTACTGAGGGCAGAACTACATGGGGCACAACTACTTGGGGCACAACTAATTGGTGCACAGCTACTGGGGGCACAACTACTGAGGGCACAGCTACAGGGGGCACAACTCTACAGGTGGCAAAACTACAGGGCAAAACTACAGGGGGCACAGCTACAGGGGTCATAAATGTGACCATGCCCCTTCCCTATGAAGCCACACCCCTATTTTTTGATGTTCACTAACCCTGTTTTACCTGTCGGGGGGATGCCAAAGGAAACTTTCTCCCTGGGCGCCACAAGATCTAGAACCGGCCCTGTACCCGGGTTATTTCTACTCGGTGCTTTCACATTGCACAATATCCTGGGTTGCTGAGTGTTCATGTGAAATAACACGGGATATTGCTGACAGTGTGAAAGGAGTATAAGTGACCTCTCCCCCTTAGTAACACCTGGGTTATATAGCGCTGTCATAGTTGCTTATGGCAGCATGATAATATAGCCTACTATTAGCACTAGCAGGCAGAAGGCAAAGAATTCCCTTTAGTACATATCAAGAATGTTATGTACAAGGATGTTTTCTGTCTTTTCTGTTTATGCCCCTTATCTTCAGTTAGTACATGGACCCCTAGTTTACTATGGCCACTCAATGTGAACTTTACCCCAAAAGTTTAATGTCAATTACCATGGCCGAAACTAGGATTTTCGTCACTCGGGGTAAGGCAGTAATTTGGCACCGCCTCCCAAAACACCCGCCCCCCCCCCCCCCCCCAAAAAAAAAATGCCAAACAAACAAACCCTGTCAGACTAAAATAATTAGATTATTAAAAATTTTGAAAAAAAGGGGATACTATAGAACAATATTTCCCTATGTGCCTCAAATGCACCTCCAGCAGCGTGTTCAATTACATGCTCCTCTGTGTGTCCCCATATATTGCACTAAATCATTGCACTGTAACATAACACTGCACGACATTCCCCTATCCACTGCACTACTATACTACATCTCCTACACGCTGAACTACATCACTACACTACATGCCCCTATACACTGCACTACATACTGTACCCTATATGCTACACTACATCACTACACTACATCCCCTTATATGCTACACCACATCAATGCACTATATGCCCCTATTTACTGCAATTCATTACTATACTACATACCCTATATGGTACACTACATCACTTCACTACATCCCCCTATAAACTACGCCAAATCCCCACATCTGGGAGGCAAAGCGGAGGTTGATACTGCTAACTGAGAGCACAGTGCCGATACTAAAGTCTGTCTTTAAACTCACTACAAAGCTGCTGTAGTGATACTCGGTGAGCGCTGGAGGTTGTCCATGCTCTTAGTTTCAACTGTAAAAGTGGTTAGCTAGCAAAGTGAGCCTTTGATTTTTGTAACATCAGTGACTGCACCTGTTAACAAGCATATGCCTGGGGCAGTTTGTCCTCTCAATGTGGTGTAGCATTCAGCTTGTTATAGGTTGGTGCTGGGCAGGCAGCCGGAATCATAGCCTGCTGAAAAGCACAGCACCAACAGCTCGCTTCTATAACTTGTATGGTACACCGCATGCTAGTCGCAACACTGCATGGCAAAGAAGAAAGTTTAAGACAGTAGCCAGCATAGAAGAGATCCCAGGTACTGGAGCTCACCCGCACAGCATCGGAGCCAGCTCCAGGCAGACAGGTGGGTCAGAGACACTGCCCCGGAAGCCGTCTGCTGTCTCACTGGAGCAGCACAGCACTGCCGGTTAAACCTCCCCCCCAAACCCTGCTCCTCGGTAACTCCTCAGCACCCCCTCAAATCCTGCACCTGGGGAGCATGCCCCCTCAGCCCCCCCCCCCCCCTAGTTACAGCCCTGCAATTACTCAATGTCAATGCTTTGATTTTTAGCCAATTTGTAAAGTTTCTCAACCAAACCTTCTGACATGAGGAGAATGCTTATAAACACATTATCTTTTTCATTTTTGCAATTACTCTATGGAGGGGCGTAGCTAGAATTTTGTGGGCCCCATAGCAACATTTTGAAGGGCCCCCTGTCCCAATGCTTCTAGATAGACACCTCTCTGTAGCAGTTGTTCACTGTATGCCCCATAATAGTGCCTTAGTATATTTACTGAACTATAGTAGTGCCTTAATTAATGTTATCACTCATAATGCTGCCCTTGTTTATTTTATAGACCATAGTATTATTTTATAGACCATAGTATATCACATTATAGGACTGCCAGTACACATAATGCAATACAGTACAACTAATTCACTTTACTATATAGTGTCCCCAGTTCATATTATGCCACCCTATATTTCCTTGGCTTCATATTGTTCCCCATTACAGTACCCAGGTTCAGATTACTGTATGTAACATTATAATGTACTCCAATTCATTTTATACTGCAGTACTGTACAATAAGCAGGTCTAGGGGTGTAACTAGATACAGTACAGTATATTGTAGGCCGAAAAAGGCAAAAGTTTGTAAGGTTTGTATGTACTGTCCAATGGTGGAAAATGTATACAAAACATGTAACTTTGAAGGGAAGGGAAGGTGGGCCCCTCTCAGCTCTGGGCCCCATAGCAGATTCACTCCCTGCACCTATGGTAGCTACGCCCTTGACTCTATGCTACAGTAAAAAGAAGTGTACTGTCAGGGTGCACTGCACTATGGAGCTCATATTGAAAGCTAAATTGAGTCTTTTACTATTATTGAACGATATGCAAAATGATATCCAACCACCTTAAAAATAATAAACAGCATAGTATACTTAATACATAACTATCTGGTAGAATGGCAAATTCACATGTAGAAAGCATTCACTTACTATAATTCTTTTCACATGACTTTCAAAAGCGTATTTATCTTATAGAGTTTCTACAAATCTTATAGGTAAAACTTGCAGATGTTCACCACAAAAGACTAGCTGCTCATTTACATGAGTGACCAGCCATTTACTAGAACTTAATATTGAACTATTCAGTCCATTACACCAGTACCAGGACCTGATTCTGAGTCGGACAACATGCTGATGTTCACAACATCATCTAAAAAGTCACACTGCGCATGCATTGCATGGCTAGAAATGTGCGGTTTGGTTCTCAACCGAATTTTATGGATCTGAACCAAACCAAAACCAGTCCAGGTTTCCTGTGGAGATCCGAACTGAGCACTGATTCAGATCTTCCCGTGGTTCGGATTTTTTATTTTAAATCTGAATTTTGTGTTTTGAATTGCAAAAATTACATGATGTCAGCTGTTTATTTGCCAAAACCAAAACACGATGAACAACTAGAACCAAACCAAAACACGGGGGTCTACGCAGTTTTGTGTCAGGGGAGATGCTGATAAACAATAGGAAAAAATATATTAGCGCTTAATGGTCACAAATGCAAAGGTGTGTCACAATGTAATCATAATTTATTATAAAGGTAAAATGCAATGCATATTGGTGGTTAATACCACATAAAAACACTTAAATAAAGGAATTGTGTAGCTCCCAATACTGATTTAGCCTGTTGGAAATTTTTAGCAAACATGGACCTGTTCCTATAAAAGTCCCCTCAATTGGTACAGTTCAATGTCCTATTCGTGGATTGAATAGTTACCACCAATGTGTCTCGAGGCAATTAAGCGAATCTGCGTCCGCAAGAATGCTGCTCCTCGGCAGGTGGTGAACGGTGACTTTCCACGATGAAATAGGAAGATCCTTGTATCCAGGAATGTTCAACGGGGACTTGGTCCAGGTCCAGAAGTTCCAAAAGTGTGGGAGTAAACACAGGCAAGCAGGTATCACCGACGCGTTTCGTTGCAAACAAGCAACTTTTTCAAGGTGCTGGAAGTCCTGCTGATGGTGATTTATATACCCTACCAATATGGCTGCTCATTAGCATATGTGATTGGTTGTGACCACCTATTAGCATTAAATGACCAAATAATGACAGACATTGGAGGTATGATGTAATAATAATTGGTAATAATATAATTCATACATTTTATATATCATTATGCTTAGAGTTTAAAAAACTTGATTTAATAAAAACCAGTCACATGACCGCTATTTGGTATATCCAGGTTGGAATACTTCAAAAACCTGGAATAATGGTTAATGGCTAATTAGTTGAAACTATAGGTAAAGTGAATGAGATCTATCTCATGTTTTCCACTTCTCATTATAACTTAAAGAACATCCCGTCCCCGCTTGAAATCCCGCGGGAATAGAGCCGGTGACGTGATAATCTGACTGCACGGCACCAGCCAATTAGCTGTCCATACGTACGGACGCGGACGTTACACGAATAACGTCGCGTCATTCTCCCGCACCTCTAGAGGCGATGTGTAACCTAGTTGCCATGGAGACGTTCTAACGTCACTAGCATGTTGCCGTAGGCAATTGACGCGAGTATCTGGCGCCTGAATTTCTCCGGAAGTGTCATTACTAATGCACGTAATGTGCAACTGGTTGCCATGGTGACAATGAACGACGCCAGGCCAACCAGTCGATTGTCGTCTACTTTGTTAATATGTAGATTTTAAAAACCATCGATCTTGAAGGAACAAAGCGATTAGTTTATAATGAGACATACAGAGATGAATATTATAATAATCATGTGCGATATCTTTATCACCATAGATAATTACCAACATGATATGCACACGGTTGTCGTGGCAACGGTCACCAACATGTCGCCAGGTTTACTAACTGTCAACCAGATACTGTTTTATAGTGGGGTTTTAATTGGATCGGTCTCAAAAAATACAGCAACTGGTTTATGTTAAAACATGTGACAAAATCACAAAAAGGTATATATTGTTATTATTGCGGAATAAGAAAAAATTACAATATAGAACAATCAATATAAAGGGCTGTATATATATATGTGTGTCCCTTCAGACATCAATTCTTCTCATCCAAAAAGTTCTAACAATTTAATCTGTATTGTTGCAACATCTGTATATAATATAATAGTACGTTCATGGCATCTGGATAATAACAAAACATAATGAAATAAAATAAAACATATTTTTAATAGTGACTAATATATAAAAAACACATAAAAAACATAAAAAAATATTTAATCAAAAGACATAAAAAATAAAGAAAGAGAGCAGAGTATGCTCTCATCTCTGATAAATAATCTCTGTAAAAATCAAACTATCTATGGGTATCATATAGATATTGGTTATAAACTCTAAAATATAATCAATCGTTATTTTGAGTTGAATGCTATGAAGAAATTAAACAAGATTTGGAAGATAAGGATAGGAGGGGAGGCAAAAACAGATGATGAAAAGATGGAACCTGGGGGGAAAGGATGAGGCATTAGGAGTGTATATATCACAATATGGAATTCAGCTCCACCGCCTCATTCAATCCAGATGGATGAATGGTATCCAACCTATACATCCAATAAAGTTCTTGTTTACAGAGTGTTTTGTAACGATCCCCTCCCCTTTTGGTCAATGCAATATGTTCAATCGCTATTAAGCCCAGAGAACTGGGATCACTACCATGTTTGTCCCTGAAATGGCGAGAAACACTATGGGTGGGTACTTTATTAATAATATTGCGGCGATGTTCCATGAACCGAACCTTAATGCTACGAGTGGTAGGTCCCACATATTTCTGATTGCAACCACATGTGAGAAGATAGATTATATAATTTGTGTCGCAATTCATAAAACTGGCTAAATTATATTTCTCTCCATTCTCAATGACAATATAAGTGGTTCTTCTGGGGATATGCTTGCAAGTTGTGCATTTGGTAGCCCCACAACGATAGAAACCTTTGGGTCTGGAGGGCAACCAAGTATCTTGTGTTGCACCCCCTTGTGTGGGTATAGATGTGTCTTTCAAGAAACTCGGTGCCAGAATATTCTTGAAAGAACGATTTTTCTTGAAAATAAATTTAGGTCTTAACGGTAGATGTGCCCTAAGTATGTTATCTTGATTCAGTATACAAACATTTTTTGAAATTATTTTCTTAATTTGCATACTATCCCTGTTATATATTGATATAAAGGCTAAATTATCCTGTTGATCATTAGAAAGATCTAACCTGGTTTTATTTTCATTGCCATAATTATTTTCAACAACTAGTTCCCTTGGGCGAAGTAGAGTATCTCTATCTAAATTAGAGATGAGCGAGGTTCGGTTTTACTCGGTTTTACTCGGTTTTACTCGGTTCTCAAAACGGCATCTTATTGGCTATCCAAAACACGTGACATCCGTGAGCCAATAAGATGCCGTTTTGAGAACCGAGTAAAACCGAGTAAAACCGAGTAAAACCGAACCCGCTCATCACTAATCTAAATCGGCCACTTCTCTCATGGTTCTCTCTAAGGGAGGTCGTGGATAACCTCTTAGAGAGAATGCCTCTACCATAGATTCTGCTTGTTCCATATATTTGGCCCTATCTGTACAATTTCGCCGTAGGCGTAGGAACTGTCCTCTAGGAATATTCCTCTTCCACGGGGGATAGTGGGCGCTTCGGTAGTGCAGGTAGGAGTTAGTGGAAACCTCCTTAATATAATTTGAAGTATAAATTTTACCTCCCCTGGCTTCTAGAGTTATGTCCAAAAAATTAATGGTGGAAGGGTGATAAGAGTGAGTGAACTGTAAATTAAAATGATTGGAATTA
Organism: Pseudophryne corroboree; assembly: GCF_028390025.1. Classification (NCBI taxonomy): domain Eukaryota; kingdom Metazoa; phylum Chordata; class Amphibia; order Anura; family Myobatrachidae; genus Pseudophryne; species Pseudophryne corroboree. The sequence continues at coordinate 641,429,214 of NC_086448.1, forward strand.
AGACTAGAAACAAATTGTTGTGCTGAAGTGTAATCCCCATCCCAAATGATAAAGAGATCATCTATATACCGGCCATAGAGGACCAGACTCGCGCCAAAGTCCCCACCCCACACATGGATGTCCTCGAACACACCCATGTACAGGTTGGCATAACTTGGCGCAAATCTGGTCCCCATGGCCGTGCCCATCACCTGTAAATAATATGTGTCCAGAAAAAGAAAATAATTGTGTTGGAGAATAAAGGAGACCGATCCAATTAAAACCCCACTATAAAACAGTATCTGGTTGACAGTTAGTAAACCTGGCGACATGTTGGTGACCGTTGCCACGACAACCGTGTGCATATCATGTTGGTAATTATCTATGGTGATAAAGATATCGCACATGATTATTATAATATACATCTCTGTATGTCTCATTATAAACTAATCGCTTTGTTCCTTCAAGATCGATGGTTTTTAAAATCTACATATTAACAAAGTAGACGACAATCGACTGGTTGGCCTGGCGTCGTTCATTGTCACCATGGCAACCAGTTGCACATTACGTGCATTAGTAATGACACTTCCGGAGAAATTCAGGCGCCAGATACTCGCGTCAATTGCCTACGGCAACATGCTAGTGACGTTAGAACGTCTCCATGGCAACTAGGTTACACATCGCCTCTAGAGGTGCGGGAGAATGACGCGACGTTATTCGTGTAACGTCCGCGTCCGTACGTATGGACAGCTAATTGGCTGGTGCCGTGCAGTCAGATTATCACGTCACCGGCTCTATTCCCGCGGGATTTCAAGCGGGGAGGGGATGTTCTTTAAGTTATAATGAGAAGTGGAAAACATGAGATAGATCTCATTCACTTTACCTATAGTTTCAACTAATTAGCCATTAACCATTATTCCAGGTTTTTGAAGTATTCCAACCTGGATATACCAAATAGCGGTCATGTGACTGGTTTTTATTAAATCAAGTTTTTTAAACTCTAAGCATAATGATATATAAAATGTATGAATTATATTATTACCAATTATTATTACATCATACCTCCAATGTCTGTCATTATTTGGTCATTTAATGCTAATAGGTGGTCACAACCAATCACATATGCTAATGAGCAGCCATATTGGTAGGGTATATAAATCACCATCAGCAGGACTTCCAGCACCTTGAAAAAGTTGCTTGTTTGCAACGAAACGCGTCGGTGATACCTGCTTGCCTGTGTTTACTCCCACACTTTTGGAACTTCTGGACCTGGACCAAGTCCCCGTTGAACATTCCTGGATACAAGGATCTTCCTATTTCATCGTGGAAAGTCACCATTCACCACCTGCCGAGGAGCAGCATTCTTGCGGACGCAGATTCGCTTAATTGCCTCGAGACACATTGGTGGTAACTATTCAATCCACGAATAGGACATTGAACTGTACCAATTGAGGGGACTTTTATAGGAACAGGTCCATGTTTGCTAAAAATTTCCAACAGGCTAAATCAGTATTGGGAGCTACACAATTCCTTTATTTAAGTGTTTTTATGTGGTATTAACCACCAATATGCATTGCATTTTACCTTTATAATAAATTATGATTTGATTGTGACACACCTTTGCATTTGAGACCATTAAGCGCTAATATATTTTTTCCTATTGTTTATATTATTAGGGGTCTGACCAACCCCTTTCCATATACAGCTGCTGTGGTGAACCTCGCATCAAGCGCCTGGGAGTAGTAATACCTTCGGGTATTTCTTTCTCTATATTTCAGCACACTTAGTCATACTCCAGGCTGCAAGGATGGGGAGTTTCACCACATTTAATGACAGACATAACAGGAGGATGGGTTTTCTCAAAAAATGGGACAACCCTACAGATATGGAATGTATGAATGTAACTAATCATTTGAAAGATGAATTTTATAAGTTAGAGGATCTTATGAGATCCGAAACTAAGCACTGGCTTGATGGGACTAATTTACGGAAGTATGTAGACAAAAACATGATACCTAGGGGCCTTAGGTTATTCAAACCCTCTATTTTTAATGGCAATAGGGAATTTGAGGAACTCTGGGAGAAGGCTTTAGATAAATGTTCCCTGAGTCTTATGGAACTTGTGATTTCTTTTAGAGACCAAAAGACTAGGGAAGTAGAGGCGGAGATAGAAGCCCTTAAAAATAAACTAGAACCTCACAGTAATACTAAAGAATATAAGGAGAGGGATCAGTTGGTCATGGAAAGGATGACCAAATTTGAACAGTTGGTGGTAGACAACAAGTGTAAAAAATTCCAGAGAGACTTAGAAGATTACAACTCTGGACATGTTAGAAGTTACCGAACTCTTAATCGAGAAAGAAATAGAGAACGTTCCCCCAGCGATAGAGAAGGTAAACCTCGAGGGACTTATAGACCTCGGTTTACTAAATTTCAATTAACAAGAAAAGACAACCTTGATCATAGATCCCCTCGAACAAATAAGGAAAGGAATGGTCCTGCAGATCGAACTGACCCTATTCAAAATTTAGGAGCTAGACCGCGTGAGTCCAGATTGGACCATCAACAGAATTCCAAAAACTCTGAGGTTTTTTTAGAACAGAGACAGGAAAGAAGACAAGGGCCATCCCCCAGAAACAACTGGGGAGCACAAACACCAAAAAGAAGAAGATCAAGAAGTTTCGAGGGTGCAGAGGGGGGAAAAAGGAGACAGCCAAGAGGGTGGGATTAGCAACTAAAATTAGAACCCCCACCAATATCTTCGACCTGTCCACTAGGAAACTTACCGAAACTGAAAAATCCCTTTTAACGAAGGGTTTAAGTTATGCACCTACTAGCACCCCCAATATGTTCAACCTTTTTGCAGAACTCAACCGCTTTGTCCGTACATTGTGCAGGAAACGCTATTTCATACAGCGTAATATGCACAGACATAATGAGGAGGGTCTGGCCATCACCTTAGATTCAGGAGATGATCCAGCCCTCCACATTTTACAACAATTATTTGATGAAAATTCCAGTACTACAACGGACACTACTAACAAATTGTTTGATATAAACAAGAGTGTGTTCAAACGAAAATCAGAGTTCTATCCTCTCACTTACAAGAGTAATATGATAGAATGCTTCTACAAAACAACTTTAGATGACTTAAACAAACTATGTCAACAAGGGAAGTTAAAAAATAATAAAAAATCTAGGATGAACCTCAACAAATGGGAATGTAAAGCCTTGCAGAACCTTACTAAAGATACCTCTCTGATTTTCAGGGAGGCTGACAAGGGGGGTGGTTTAGTAGTGCAGGATAGGAGTGATTACATTGTTGAAGCCAATAGACAATTAGACAATAAAGAATTTTATAAGAAGTTAACCAATGACCCGACGTCAAATTATTTGAGAGAATTACAACATCTTTTAGATGACGCCCAGGCTGATGGAGTTATCTCCAAAGATGAATTCAATTTTTTGTTCACCAGACACCCCACAGTTCCAATTTATTATCACCTCCCCAAAATACACAAGTCACTAATTTCACCTCCCGGGCGTCCTATCATTTCTGGTATTGGTTCTCTTTCTTCTAATCTATCTTTTTATGTTGATTCCTTTCTACAACCCCGTGTCTCGACTCTGAGGTCTCACATCAAAGATACTACACATTTTCTCCAACTGTTACAGGGCTTTGTTTGGAAAGAGACTTATGCCTTCATGACCCTTGACGTACAAAGTCTATATACCAACATTCCACACGACTTGGGTCGTGATGCTATAGCCACTAGATTACATGCTGATGGTGACCTCACAGCGAGACACGGGACTTTTCTGTTGGATGCTATTTCCTTTATTCTCCAACACAATTATTTTCTTTTTTTGGACACATATTATTTACAGGTGATGGGCACGGCCATGGGGACCAGATTTGCGCCAAGTTATGCCAACCTGTACATGGGTGTGTTCGAGGACATCCATGTGTGGGGTGGGGACTTTGGCGCGAGTCTGGTCCTCTATGGCCGGTATATAGATGATCTCTTTATCATTTGGGATGGGGATTACACTTCAGCACAACAATTTGTTTCTAGTCTTAATTCCAATCATTTTAATTTACAGTTCACTCACTCTTATCACCCTTCCACCATTAATTTTTTGGACATAACTCTAGAAGCCAGGGAAGGTAAAATTTATACTTCAAATTATATTAAGGAGGTTTCCACTAACTCCTACCTGCACTACCGAAGCGCCCACTATCCCCCGTGGAAGAGGAATATTCCTAGAGGACAGTTCCTACGCCTACGGCGAAATTGTACAGATAGGGCCAAATATATGGAACAAGCAGAATCTATGGTAGAGGCATTCTCTCTAAGAGGTTATCCACGACCTCCCTTAGAGAGAACCATGAGAGAAGTGGCCGATTTAGATAGAGATACTCTACTTCGCCCAAGGGAACTAGTTGTTGAAAATAATTATGGCAATGAAAATAAAACCAGGTTAGATCTTTCTAATGATCAACAGGATAATTTAGCCTTTATATCAATATATAACAGGGATAGTATGCAAATTAAGAAAATAATTTCAAAAAATTTTTGTATACTGAATCAAGATAACATACTTAGGGCACATCTACCGTTAAGACCTAAATTTATTTTCAAGAAAAATCGTTCTTTCAAGAATATTCTGGCACCGAGTTTCTTGAAAGACATATCTATACCCACACAAGGGGGTGCAACACAAGATACTTGGTTGCCCTCCAGACCCAAAGGTTTCTATCGTTGTGGGGCTACCAAATGCACAACTTGCAAGCATATCCCCAGAAGAACCACTTATATTGTCATTGAGAATGGAGAGAAATATAATTTAGCCAGTTTTATGAATTGCGACACAAATTATATAATCTATCTTCTCACATGTGGTTGCAATCAGAAATATGTGGGACGTACCACTCGTAGCATTAAGGTTCGGTTCATGGAACATCGCCGCAATATTATTAATAAAGTACCCACCCATAGTGTTTCTCGCCATTTCAGGGACAAACATGGTAGTGATCCCAGTTCTCTGGGCTTAATAGCGATTGAACATATTGCATTGACCAAAAGGGGAGGGGATCGTTACAAAACACTCTGTAAACAAGAACTTTATTGGATGTATAGGTTGGATACCATTCATCCATCTGGATTGAATGAGGCGGTGGAGCTGAATTCCATATTGTGATATATACACTCCTAATGCCTCATCCTTTCCCCCCAGGTTCCATCTTTTCATCATCTGTTTTTGCCTCCCCTCCTATCCTTATCTTCCAAATCTTGTTTAATTTCTTCATAGCATTCAACTCAAAATAACGATTGATTATATTTTAGAGTTTATAACCAATATCTATATGATACCCATAGATAGTTTGATTTTTACAGAGATTATTTATCAGAGATGAGAGCATACTCTGCTCTCTTTCTTTATTTTTTATGTCTTTTGATTAAATATTTTTTTATGTTTTTTATGTGTTTTTTATATATTAGTCACTATTAAAAATATGTTTTATTTTATTTCATTATGTTTTGTTATTATCCAGATGCCATGAACGTACTATTATATTATATACAGATGTTGCAACAATACAGATTAAATTGTTAGAACTTTTTGGATGAGAAGAATTGATGTCTGAAGGGACACACATATATATATACAGCCCTTTATATTGATTGTTCTATATTGTCATTTTTTCTTATTCCGCAATAATAACAATATATACCTTTTTGTGATTTTGTCACATGTTTTAACATAAACCAGTTGCTGTATTTTTTGAGACCGATCCAATTAAAACCCCACTATAAAACAGTATCTGGTTGACAGTTAGTAAACCTGGCGACATGTTGGTGACCGTTGCCACGACAACCGTGTGCATATCATGTTGGTAATTATCTATGGTGATAAAGATATCGCACATGATTATTATAATATACATCTCTGTATGTCTCATTATAAACTAATCGCTTTGTTCCTTCAAGATCGATGGTTTTTAAAATCTACATATTAACAAAGTAGACGACAATCGACTGGTTGGCCTGGCGTCGTTCATTGTCACCATGGCAACCAGTTGCACATTACGTGCATTAGTAATGACACTTCCGGAGAAATTCAGGCGCCAGATACTCGCGTCAATTGCCTACGGCAACATGCTAGTGACGTTAGAACGTCTCCATGGCAACTAGGTTACACATCGCCTCTAGAGGTGCGGGAGAATGACGCGACGTTATTCGTGTAACGTCCACGTCCGTACGTATGGACAGCTAATTGGCTGGTGCCGTGCAGTCAGATTATCACGTCACCGGCTCTATTCCCGCGGGATTTCAAGCGGGGAGGGGATGTTCTTTAAGTTATAATGAGAAGTGGAAAACATGAGATAGATCTCATTCACTTTACCTATAGTTTCAACTAATTAGCCATTAACCATTATTCCAGGTTTTTGAAGTATTCCAACCTGGATATACCAAATAGCGGTCATGTGACTGGTTTTTATTAAATCAAGTTTTTTAAACTCTAAGCATAATGATATATAAAATGTATGAATTATATTATTACCAATTATTATTACATCATACCTCCAATGTCTGTCATTATTTGGTCATTTAATGCTAATAGGTGGTCACAACCAATCACATATGCTAATGAGCAGCCATATTGGTAGGGTATATAAATCACCATCAGCAGGACTTCCAGCACCTTGAAAAAGTTGCTTGTTTGCAACGAAACGCGTCGGTGATACCTGCTTGCCTGTGTTTACTCCCACACTTTTGGAACTTCTGGACCTGGACCAAGTCCCCGTTGAACATTCCTGGATACAAGGATCTTCCTATTTCATCGTGGAAAGTCACCATTCACCACCTGCCGAGGAGCAGCATTCTTGCGGACGCAGATTCGCTTAATTGCCTCGAGACACATTGGTGGTAACTATTCAATCCACGAATAGGACATTGAACTGTACCAATTGAGGGGACTTTTATAGGAACAGGTCCATGTTTGCTAAAAATTTCCAACAGGCTAAATCAGTATTGGGAGCTACACAATTCCTTTATTTAAGTGTTTTTATGTGGTATTAACCACCAATATGCATTGCATTTTACCTTTATAATAAATTATGATTTGATTGTGACACACCTTTGCATTTGTGACCATTAAGCGCTAATATATTTTTTCCTATTGTTTATATTATTAGGGGTCTGACCAACCCCTTTCCATATACAGCTGCTGTGGTGAACCTCGCATCAAGCGCCTGGGAGTAGTAATACCTTCGGGTATTTCTTTCTCGAGATGCTGATAAAGACTGGTGCCCATATGGCTGCGTCCTCAGTCCCCTACTGTAATCCCTATTTACCCTTACTGCAGTGGTGTAACTCCTGCCCTCGCAGCCACTGCAGATGCTTGAAGGCACAGGGCTGCGGGAACACCGGCCCTGATTGCTGCTGTGAGTCCGGGAAGAAGCCGGAGGGCACAGCGTGCACCTCTCCTGTGTGTCCCTCCTGGGTCTCCGGTGGCGGCGTGTCTGTTAACTGAAGTGCCGGTTCATGAGCCAATCAGAGCTCGCGGACCAGCATCCAATCAGGAGCCGCAGCTGCCAGTTCTTTATTTGACTGACACACCACTGGAGACACAGAATGGACACAGACAGGAGAGACGCATGCTGTGCCCTCCGGCTCCTTCCCGCACAGCAGCGGGGGGATAGTGTACCTGGCACTGGGGTGGCATATTTGGCACTGGGTGCATATGTGTAGCTTGCACTGGGGGGCATATGGGGCACTTGGGGCATATGTGTTTCTGGCATTATGGGGGCATTTTTTTATCTGGCATTGTGAGGGAATATCTGGCACTGGTGGCATATGTGGCACTGGGAGCACAGCCCTAGCAACAAGCATTACCCCTGGTAACAAGCACAACAGCCAGCTCATGAAATCCCTGGCAAAAAACATTACCCCCTAGCAATGAGCATGACACCCAGTATATGAAACCCCTGGCAATGAATATTACCCCCTGGCAATGAGCTTGACACCCAGCACATGATACCTCTGGCAAAAAGCATAACACCTAGTGCATGAAACCCCTGGCAAACGAGCATGACACCCTGAGCATGAAAACCCCTGGCACCGTGCATGGAACCAAGAGCATGAAACCCCTGGCAACGAGCAGGTAATTTAAAAGTAATTAGAAGCCTTACTGTAGGTCTTAATGTGTAATGTGCATTGCCGTGCGTGGCATAATGTATCACAGACATTGCGGGTGTGGCATAATGTATCACGGACATTGCGGTGTGTGGCATAATGTGTCACAGGCATTATGGTGTGTGGTATACTATATCACGGGCATTGTGGTATGTGGTATAATGCCTCAGGGCTATTGCAGTGTGTGGCATAATGTATAACTGGCATTGTGGTGTGTGTCATAATGTGTCACAGGCATGACGGTGTGTGGTGTACTGTATCACACTGTATTGTATGTGCTCTAAAGTCTCAGGGGCATTGCAGGGTGTAGCATAATGTATAACGGGCATTGCAATGTGTGGCATAATGTGTCACAAGCATTATGATGTGTGGCATAATGTGTCATGGGCATTACAGTGTGTGGCATATTGTGTAATGGGCATTATCGTGTATGGAATAATGTCTAATGGCCATTGCAGTATGTGGTATAATGTATACCACAGGGCCGATCGCTCCAAGGTTCTCTCAGGAAAAACGGAGGGTGGTGGCATCTGCTTCTACATCAACGACGGATGGTGCACCAATGTCACGATCATAGGCAAATCATGCAGCCCTCACCTGGAGATGCTGAGTATCAACTGCAACCCCTTCTATTCCCCCCGGGAATTTGCCTCAATTGTCCTTGTGGGAGTGTACATCCCCCCCCTCGCCTGCGCGAACGAAGCCCTGCACCACCTGGCCATATGTATATCCGACATAGAACAAAAACACCCAGACTCTCTGCTTATAGTACTGGGTGACTTCAACAGAACTAACCTGAGCAAAGAGCTACCTAAGTACAAACAACAAGTCACGTGTCCCACTAGGGAAGGGCGCACCCTTGATCACTGCTACACTACCCTCAAGTCTGCCTTCCGGTCTATCCCGCGTGCTGCACTCGGCCTATCTGACCACTGCCTCGTCCACCTACTCCCTACCTATACACAGAAGCTGAGAGCAGTTAAGCCTGTCGTTAAGACTGTCAAGAAATGGACCAATGAGGCCAAGATGAAGCTCCAGGCCTGCTTTGACTGCACGGAATGGGGGGTCTTTGAAGCCTCGGCAACCGACCTGAATGACTTGACAGACACTGTCACATCCTACATCAGCTACTGTGAGGACATGTGTGTACCTACCAAGACTTACCGCATTTACAACAACAACAAGCCCTGGTTCAATGCCCAGCTCAGGCAACTTCGTCGAGCCAAAGAGGAGGCCTATAGCAGCGGTGACAGAGCACTATACAACCGTACTAGGAACTCTCTGACTAAAGGAATTAGGCTAGCAAAAAAGTGGTTCTCGGACAAGCTGACAAACGATCTCTCCACCAATAAACCCCGTATCTGTATGGAAAGGAATGCAATCCATAACCAACTATAGGAAAACATCAAAGTCCACCGCCATGCACCAAGACCTTGCAGATGAACTGAACCACTTTTATTGCAGGTTCGCAAAAGAAGTCCCCTGCAACCCAAACAATCACCTCTATGATGCCCCGAACACCGACGGCCAACCCCAGGCACTGCAAGTCACCCATGAAGAGGTGGAGGCATTGTTCAAAAGGACCAAAACCAGGAAAGCTCCGGGTCCTGACGGAGTGTCACCATCTGCCCTAAGAGCATGTGCGGGTCAGCTCGCCCCCATATTCACCAAGATCTTCAATAAATCGCTGGAGCTACAGAAAGTCCCTTCCTACCTCAAAAGGTCTACTATAGTCCCGGTCCCCAAGAAACCCACTATCACGAACCTGAACGACTATAGGCCGATAGCACTGACGTCTTTGGTCATGAAAACGTTCGAGCGTCTGGTTTTGAATCACCTGAAAACTGTGACTGGCCCCCAACTGGACCCCCTGCAGTTCGCCTATCGCTCGAATCGGTGTGTCGAGGATGCAGTCAACCTGGGCCTGCACTACATTCTTCAGCACCTAGACATTCCCGGTACCTACGCGAGGGTCCTGTTTGTCGATTTCAGCTCGGCCTTCAATACAATCGTCCCCAGCATCCTCCACCCCAAATTACTTCGCCTAGGGGTCCCAGAAGCTACCTGTTCCTGGATAATAGACTTCCTGACAGATAGGACACAGGTGGTGAAAGCGGGGAAATTCACCTCTCAAGCGCGGTCCATCAGTACAGGGGCCCCTCAGGGCTGTGTCCTCTCACCCCTGCTCTTCTAACTGTACACAAATGACTGTACCTCAGAGGCGCAATCAGTAAGGATCATCAAATTCGCCGATGACACCACCGTCATCGGCCTCATCAAAGATGGGGACAAATCGGCCTATAGACGGGAAGTAGACCGGCTGACCCAGTGGTGCATCCACAACAACCTTGACCTCAACCCCCTCAAAACTGTTGAGATGATAGTGGACTTCAGGAAGAAGTCATCTAGTGCACCTCCGCTAACGATTGCTGACAGTGTGGTACCGCTAGTGGACTCCTTCAAGTTTCTAGGGACCACAATCTCCAGGGACCTTAAATGGGTTCCAACACTGACGCCACTGTTGGGAAAGCGCAGCAGAGGTTGTTCTTCCTCAGGCAACTAAGGAAGTTCAACATCCCACAGAAGCTCCTGCTCCTCTTCTACTCCGCGATTGTGGAGTCGGTACTGTGCTCCTCGATACTCGTATGGTACAGCTCCGCCAGCGCGAGGGACATATGCAGGCTCCAAAAGGTGGTCAGAACCGCAGAGAAGATCATCGGGGCCGACCTTCCCTCAGTCCAGGACCTGTACTTGTCCAGAGCTAAAAAGCGGGCAATGAAGATAGTAAAAGACCAGCTACACCCCGGCCACAGCATGTTTAACTTGCTTCCTTCAGGCAGGCGTTACAGGGCTGTCCCCGCCAGATCCACCAGAAGCCTCAAAAGTTTCTTTCCCCAAGCTGTCCGCCTGCTGAACTCCTGAACATTGACTGACTAGACGTACATGTAACTCACTTGTGTCCCTACGGTATACCTATCTGTGTAACTTTACTTGCCCCCCCCACACACACATACACACACACACACACACCTGCTTACCTGTTACCTACTTGGCTGTTGTATAGCAAACCGAAGACAAATTCCTAGTATACGTAAGTATACCTGGCCAATAAAGCTGATTCTGATTCTGATTCTGATTCTTCTGAGCATTACTATAAGGAGGAAAAATGACAAATAATGTAAGGGGCATGAATCAGGATTATTTTTTTTCCTGTGATGGCCAACGTCTGGGCGTGCAGGTTGCAAAACTGGGGTATAAGGTAGTTTTTTCCTGAAATGCCACACCCCTTTATGCAAAGGCACACCCATTTCAGCAAGGCCATGCCCTCTTTTTGCAGCGCATGCCGATTCATTACTTTGCTAGTACCAATTATGCGGGGTGCGCCAGAGAATGTTTTGGCATGGGGGAGAAAAATTTCCAGTTACGCCACTGCCTAACTGTGTATCAACTTCAGACTCTATTGAGGTCGTAACGTTTGCTGACAATATTGCAGTTGTAGGGTTAATTAGTGCTGCTGATGATGATGAAGAGACTATTTATAGGAATGCAATAACTAAGCCGGTTACCTGGAGTAAGGCAAACCATTTATTTCTAAATGAAGGAAAAACTAAAGAACTGGTGATTGATTTTAGAATAGGATGCAGGATTCAAAAACTACCAGCATCTATAAATGATCAAAACATCAAAGTTGCAGACTCATTAAAATTTTTAGGGACTCTGGTTTCAGTAACTTTAATATGGTCTGTAAATACATTGGCCAGTATTTACTAAAAATCCGAGTTTGGCCGATTTGTGTTTTTTTTTTCAAAGTCCCAATCCGGAAATTCACTAAGCACCAATCTCGGCAGTGTCTGGTCTATTCGTAATGGTTTGAATGACAACGTTCCGAAATACGAATGAATAGACCGTCGGTCAAACGCGGCTGTTATTTAATACAATACGGGCATTCACTATTCATTCGTATTTGGGTGTTAGTTTATGAGTGCTCAAGTGCGGGTCTGTTTTTTTTCTCGATTCGTTTAAAAAAGCAGCAATAAAATAGACCTGCTTTTTCCAGTCGAGTTTGGATAACCATGCACGGATCAGTGAGATCTGTGCATGGTTATCTATGGGAAAGGGTCTGTTTAGTGTAAAAACTGAAAAAAAAATTGCGTGGGGTCCCCCCTCCTAAGCACAACCAGCCTCGGGCTCTTTGAGCCGGTCCTGGTTAAAAAATATGGGGGGAAAATTGACAGGGGTTCCCCCATATTTTTTGAACCAGCACCGGGCTCCACTAGTCAGAGAGATAATGCCACAGCCGGGTGACACTTTTATATAGGTCCCTGCGTCCCTGGCATTAAATCACTAACTAGTCACCCTTGGCCGGGGTACCCTGGAGGAGTGGGGACCCCTTAAATCAAGGGGTCCCCCCCTCCAGCCACCCAAGGGCCAGGGGTGAAGCCCGAAGCTGTCCCCCCCATCCAAGGGCGGCGGATGGGGGGCTGATAGCCAAGTGTGAATTTGTGAATATTGTTTTTAGAAGCAGTACTACAAGTCCCAGCAAGCCTCCCCCGCAAGCTGGTACTTGGAGAACCACAAGTACCAGCATGCGGTGGAAAACCGGGCTCGCTGGTACCTGTAGTACTACTACTAAAAAAATACCCCAATAAAAACAGGACACACACCGTGACAGTACAACTTTATTACATACATGCACACCAACATACACACATACTTACCTATGTTCCCACGAGGCTCGGTCCTCTTCTCCATGTAGAATCCTAGGGGTACCTGTTGAAAAAAATTATACTCACATAATCCAGTGAAGAATCCGGCCTTTGAATAATCCACGTACTTGCCACAAAAAAAATAAGAATTTACTTACCGATAATTCTATTTCTCAAAGTCCGTAGTGGATGCTGGGAACTCCGAAAGGACCATGGGGAATAGCGGCTCCGCAGGAGACTGGGCACAAAAGTAAAAAGCTTTAGGACTACCTGGTGTGCACTGGCTCCTCCCCCTATGACCCTCCTCCAAGCCTCAGTTAAGATACTGTGCCCGGACGAGCGTACACAATAAGGAAGGATCTTGAATCCCGGGTAAGACTCATACCAGCCACACCAATCACACCGTACAACTTGTGATCTGAACCTAGTTAACAGTATGATAACAGAAGGAGCCTCTGAAAAGATGGCTCACAACAACAAAAACCCGATTTTTGTAACAATAACTATGTACAAGTAATGCAGACAATCCGCACTTGGGATGGGCACCCAGCATCCACTACGGACTATGAGAAATAGAATTATCGGTAAGTAAATTCTTATTTTCTCTAACGTCCTAGTGGATGCTGGGGACTCCGAAAGGACCATGGGGATTATACCAAAGCTCCCAAACGGGCGGGAGAGTGCGGATGACTCTGCAGCACCGAATGAGAGAACTCCAGGTCCTCCTCAGCCAGGGTATCAAATTTGTAGAATTTAGCAAACGTGTTTGCCCCTGACCAAGTAGCTGCTCGGCAAAGTTGTAAAGCCGAGACCCCTCGGGCAGCCGCCCAAGATGAGCCCACTTTCCTTGTGGAATGGGCTTTTACAGATTTTGGCTGTGGCAGGCCTGCCACAGAATGTGCAAGCTGAATTGTACTACAAATCCAACGAGCAATCGTCTGCTTAGAAGCAGGAGCACCCAGCTTGTTGGGTGCATACAGGATAAACAGCGAGTCAGATTTTCTGACTCCAGCCGTCCTGGAAACATATATTTTCAGGGTCCTGACTACGTCCAGCAACTTGGAATCCTCCAAGTCCCTAGTAGCCGCAGGCACCACAATAGGTTGGTTTAAGTGAAATGCTGAAACCACCTTAGGTAGAAATTGAGGACGAGTCCTCAATTCTGCCCTGTCCGTATGAAAAATTAGGTATGGGCTTTTATAGGATAAAGCCGCCAATTCTGATACACGCCTGGCTGAAGCCAGGGCTAACAGCATCACCACTTTCCATGTGAGATATTTCAAGTCCACAGTGGTGAGTGGTTCAAACCAATGTGATTTTAGGAATCCCAAAACTACATTGAGATCCCAAGGTGCCACTGGAGGCACAAAAGGAGGCTGTATATGCAGTACTCCCTTGACAAACGTCTGAACTTCAGGAACAGAAGCTAGTTCTTTTTGGAAGAATATCGACAGGGCCGAAATTTGAACCTTAATGGACCCTAATTTGAGGCCCATAGACAGTCCTGTTTGCAGGAAATGCAGGAATCGACCCAGTTGAAATTCCTCTGTAGGGGCCTTCCTGGCCTCGCACCACGCAACATATTTACGCCAAATACGGTGATAATGTTGTACGGTTACATCCTTCCTGGCTTTGATCAGGGTAGGGATGACTTCATCCGGAATGCCTTTTTCCTTCAGGATCCGGCGTTCAACCGCCATGCCGTCAAACGCAGCCGCGGTAAGTCTTGGAACAGACATGGTCCCTGCTGGAGCAGGTCCTGTCTTAGAGGTAGAGGCCACGGTTCTTCCGTGAGCATCTCTTGAATTTCCGGGTACCAAGTCCTTCTTGGCCAATCCGGAGCCACGAGTATAGTCTTTACTCCTCTCCTTCTTATGATTCTCAGTACTTTTGGTATGAGAGGAAGAGGAGGGAACACATACACTGACCGGTACACCCACGGTGTTACCAGAGCGTCCACAGCTATTGCCTGAGGGTCCCTTGACCTGGAGCAATATCTGTCCAGTTTTTTGTTGAGGCGAGACGCCATCATGTCCACCTTTGGTTTTTCCCAACGGTTTACAATCATGTGGAAGACTTCTGGGTGAAGTCCCCACTCCCCCGGGTGGAGATCGTGTCTGCTGAGGAAGTCTGCTTCCCAGTTGTCCACTCCCGGAATGAACACTGCTGACAGTGCTATCACATGATTTTCCGCCCAGCGAAGAATCCTTGCCACTTCCGTCATTGCCCTCCTGCTTCTTGTGCCGCCCTGTCTGTTTACGTGGGCGACTGCCGTGATGTTGTCCGACTGGATCAATACTGGCTGACCCTGAAGCAGAGGCCTTGCCTGACTTAGGGCATTGTAAATGGCCCTTAGTTCCAGGATATTTATGTGAAGTGACGTTTCCATGCTTGACCACAAGCCCTGGAAATTTTTTCCCTGTGTGACTGCTCCCCAGCCTCTCAGGCTGGCATCCGTGGTCACCAGGACCCAATCCTGAATGCCGAATCTGCGGCCCTCTAGGAGATGAGCACTCTGTAACCACCACAGGAGAGACACCCTTGTCCTTGGAGACAGGGTTATCCGCTGATGCATTTGAAGATGCGATCCGGACCATTTGTCTAGCAGATCCAACTGAAAAGTTCTTGCGTGGAATCTGCCGAATGGAATCGCTTCGTAAGAAGCCACCATCTTTCCCAGGACCCTTGTGCACTGATGCACTGACACCTGGCTTGGTCTTAGGAGCTTCCTGACTAGGTCGGATAACTCCTTGGCTTTCTCTTCCGGGAGAAACACCTTTTTCTGTACTGTGTCCAGAATCATCCCTAGGAACAGCAGACGTGTCGTCGGAATCAGCTGCGATTTTGGAATATTTAGAATCCATCCGTGCTGTCATAGTACTATTTGAGATAGTGCTACTCCGACCTCTAACTGTTCTCTGGACCTTGCCCTTATCAGGAGATCGTCCAAGTAAGGGATAATTAAGACGGCTTTTCTTCGAAGAAGAATCATCATTTCGGCCATTACCTTGGTAAAGACCCGGGGTGCCGTGGACAATCCAAACGGCAGCGTCTGAAACTGATAGTGACAGTTCTGTACCACAAACCTGAGGTACCCTTGGTGAGAAGGGCAAATTGGGACATGGAGGTAAGCATCCTTGATGTCCAGAGACACCATGTAGTCCCCTTCTTCCAGGTACGCTATCACTGCTCTGAGTGACTCCATCTTGAACTTGAACCTTTTTATGTAAGTGTTCAAGGCTTTCAGATTTAAAATGGGTCTCACCGAGCCGTCCGGCTTCGGTACCACAAACAGCGTGGAGTAATACCCCTTTCCCTGTTGTAGGAGGGGTACCTTGATTATCACTTACTGGGAATACAGCTTGTGAATGGCTTCCAATACCGCCTCCCTGTCGGGGGTAGACGTTGGTAAAGCAGACTTCAGGAACCGGCGAGGGGGAGACGTCTCGAATTCCAATTTGTACCCCTGAGATACTACCTGCAGGATCCAGGGGTCCACTTGCGAGTGAGCCCACTGCGCGCTGAAAATCTTGAGACGGGCCCCCACCGTGCCTGAGTCCGCTTGTAAGGCCCCAGCGTCATGCTGAGGACTTGGCAGAAGCGGGGGAGGGCTTCTGTTCGTGGGAAGATGCTGTCTGTTGCAGTCTTTTTCCCCTTCCTCTGCCCCGGGGCAGATATGAGTGGCCTTTTGCCCGCTTGCCCTTATGGGGACGAAAGGACTGAGCCTGAAAAGACGGTATCTTTTTCTGCTGTGAGGTGACTTGGGGTAAAAAGGTGGATTTTCCAGCCGTTGCCGTGGCCACCAGGTCCGATAGACCGCCCCCAAATAACTCCTCCCCTTTATACGGCAATACTTCCATATGCCGTTTGGAATCCGCATCCCCTGACCACTGTCGCGTCCATAATCCTCTTCTGGCAGAAATGGACATCGCACTTACTCTTGATGCCAGAGTGCAAATGTCTCTCTGTGCATCTCGCATATATAGGAATGCATCCTTTAAATGCTCTATAGTCAATAATATATTGTCCCTGTCCAGGGTATCAATATTTTCAGTCAGGGAATCCGACCAAGCCACCCCAGCACTGCACATCCAGGCTGAGGCGATTGCTGGTCGTAGTATAATACCAGTATGTGTGTATATACTCTTAAGGATATTTTCCAGCTTTCTATCAGCTGGTTCCTTTAGGGCGGCCGTATCAGGAGACGGTAACGCCACTTGTTTTGATAAGCGTGTGAGCGCCTTATCCACTCTAGGGGGTGTTTCCCAACGCGCCCTAACCTCTGGCGGGAAAGGGTATAATGCCAATAATTTTTTAGAAATTAGCAGTTTCTTATCGGGGGAAACCCACGCTTCATCACACACCTCATTCAATTCATCTGATTCGGGAAAAACTACGGGTAGTTTTTTTCACACCCCACATAATACCCTTTTTTGTGGTACTTGTAGTATCAGAAATGTTCAAAACCTCCTTCATTGCCGTGATCATGTAACGTGTGGCCCTACTGGAAAATACGTTTGTTTCCTCACCGTCGACACTGGAGTCAGTGTCCGTGTCTGTGTCTGTATCAACCTGAGGTAATGGGCGCTTTATAGCCCCTGACGGTGTTTGAGACGCCTGTACAGGTATTAACTGATTTGCCGTCTGTCTCATGTCGTCAACAGTCTTTTGTAAAGTGCTGACACTATCACGTAAATCTTTCCATAAGACCATCCAGTCAGGTGTCGACTCCCTAGGGGGTGACATCACTAACACAGGCAATTGCTCCGCCTCCACACCATTTTCCTCCTCATACATGTCAACACAACGTACCGACACACAGCACACACACAGGGAATGCTCTGATAGAGGACAGGACCCCACTAGCCCTTTGGGGAGACAGAGGGAGAGTTTGCCAGCACACACCAGAGCGCTATATATATATATACAGGGATAACCTTATATAAGTGTTTTTCCCTAATATAGCTGCTGTATATATTTCTATGCCAATTTAGTGCCCCCCTCTCTTTGTTTTACCCTGTTTCTGTAGTGCAGGACTGCAGGGGAGAGTCAGGGAGCCTTCCTCCAACGGAGCTGTGAGGAAAAATGGCGCCAGTGTGCTGAGGAGATAGGCTCCGCCCCCTTCACGGCGGCCTTTCTCCCGCTTTTCTATGGAAATTTGGCAGGGGTTAAATGCATCCATATAGCCCAGGAGCTATATTTGATGTATTTTTTGCCAACAAAAAGGTGTTTTATTGCGTCTCAGGGCGCCCCCCCCAGCGCCCTGCACCCTCAGTGACCGGAGTGTGAAGTGTGCATGAGAGCAATGGCGCACAGCTGCGGTGCTGTGCGCTACCTTATAGAAGACAGGACGTCTTTTGCCGCCGATTTTCCGGACCTCTTCAGTCTTCTGGCTCTGTAAGGGGGCCGGTGGCGCGGCTCCGGGACCCATCCATGGCTGGGCCTGTGATCGTCCCTCTGGAGCTAATGTCCAGTAGCCTAAGAAGCCCAATCCACTCTGCACGCAGGTGAGTTCGCTTCTCTCCCCTTAGTCCCTCGATGCATTGAGCCTGTTGCCAGCAGGTCTCACTGAAAATAAAAAACCTACTTTAAACTTTTCCACTAAGCAGCTCAGGAGAGCCCCTTAGCCTGCACCCGTCTCGTTCGGGCACAAAAATCTAACTGAGGCTTGGAGGAGGGTCATAGGGGGAGGAGCCAGTGCACACCAGGTAGTCCTAAAGCTTTTTACTTTTGTGCCCAGTCTCCTGCGGAGCCGCTATTCCCCATGGTCCTTTCGGAGTCCCCAGCATCCACTAGGACGTTAGAGAAAAATGGAAACCCGACCACGCACTGAAAGGGGTCCCATGTTTACACATGGGACCCCTTTCCCCAAATACCAGGACCCCCCCTGACTCCTGTCAAAGAGGGTCCCTTCAGCCAATCAGGGAGCGCCACGTCGTGGCACCCTCCTGATTGGCTGTGTGCTCCTGTAGTGTCTGTCAGGCAGCACACGGCAGTGATACAATGTAGCGCCTATGCGCTCCATTGTAGCCAATGGTGGGAACTTTGCGGTCAGCGGTGGGGTTACTTTCGGTCAACCGCTGACTGCAAAGTTCCCACCATTGGCCCTTGGGTGGCTGGAGGGGGGGGACCCCTTGATTGAAGGGGTCCCCACTCCTCCAGGGTACCCCAGCCAGTTGGGGTTTTAATGGCACGGCCGCAGGGACCGATATCAAAGTGTCCCCCGGCTGTGGCATTATCTCCCTAGCTAGTGGAGCCCGGTGCTGGTTTCAGAAATACGGGGGACCCCTACGCTTTTTGTCCCCCGTATTTTTGGAACCAGGACCAGGTGCAGAGCCCGGTGCTGGTTGATTAAATATGGGGGGACCCCTGTCATTTTTTTCCCCATATTTTTTCAACCAGGACCGGCTCAAAGAGCCCGAGGCTGGTTATGCTTAGGAGGGGGGACCCCACGCAATTTTTTCCAGATTTTTAAAGACTTTAATCAACTTTTTAAGGTACACAATGAAGCCCTGCAAGGATCTCCCAGATCTGGCCGGGATTACTTGTGTTTTTTCAGGCAGTGTTTTACTCATCACTCCCGTAAAACACTGCCTGATATTACGAATCACATCGACATCGGAAAAAACGATTGTGCAAAACTCGGCAGCTTAGTGAATGATCGTATCAGGATTCAAAAAGTTGCAGAAAAATTCACCCGATACCATTCGAGTTCAAACACCCTTCAAAACGGCCAAAACACGAATATTAGTAAATATTGCCCATTGTCTTTGACCAAAAAGGCCCAACAACGTTTTTTATTTGAGGCACCTGAGTGTAGCAGCTATAAGCAACTGCACTTCACTGTGGGGGTCATTCTGACCTGTTTGCATGTTGCAATATTTCGCAACCGTGCGAACGGGTCACAACTGCGGCAAAGCGCAGGCACGTCATTTCCTGGTGACAGGCCTCGCCATGCAGCGACAAGAACAGCGAGGGAAGCAATCGCAGCGGAGCCCACAAGAAGATTGACAGCAGGGTGGCGGATCTGGGTGTCAGCTAACCGTTTTCTGGGAGTGGTGAGGAAAACGCAGTCACAATACCTAAGGCTACACCCCGCCCCCTCACAATCCCGACAGTCGGCATGCCGACTAGCAGGGACTATTCCTTCTCTTGGGTGTCCACACGCAAGGGGCTTAATTGCGATTGCCCCCACTGGGCATTATAATCTCCGGGATCCTGGCTGGAACCAAAGTGCCGATCACCCATACCCAACCCGTTTTGAAGTGCCTAGTAAGAACTACAAGTAAAATTGTTGTAGTGCAGCTGCCAACCATTTGTGCACTTTATGTTGCTATGGTTTTAAAGAGAACCTGAAACATTTTATATGACTCGAACCACCCATTTTATGAGTCTTTAAAAATGTTACCATCTCAAAAAAATGTTTATCTCCCAATTGACACATACAGGGCACTTGCATGCAGAGCCGGCCCTTGGCATATGCAAATTGGGCAAATGCTTAGGGCATTTGGCATGCCTAGGGGCACAAGCAGCTTCTGCTGATTAAAATGATATGCAGCATGCCTATATTCTGTGTGTGACTGCGGCTGTATCTGCATATTAAATGCTTTGCTACAGTGTATTCCTGGAAATCACTGTAATGTAGAATTCCATATGCAGATACAGCAACAGTCACACACAGAATATAGGCTTGCTGCATATCACTTTAATTAGCAGAAGCTGCTTGTGCGTCCTAGTCACATAGTAATGCAAATAAGATGCATTTTCAGCAAAAAAGGTATCCAACGTTAGCATAGCTGGCCGATAGCTGCCAGCTTGCTCATGCCAGGCATCTCCTGTTCTATGGTGTATTGAGGCAAGATGTATGAGGACACATCTGTATCCAAGCAGAGGCAGAGATCGCAGTGTTAGCGGCCATGTGAGTGCTGTGTGCAGGTGGGTTGGTTGTGCAATAATATTCGGCATTATGTGTGTTATGTGTATAAATGAATTAATAATGTGCGGCATATGTGTAAGGGGCATTATTTGTATCAGGGCATTAATAAATTTGGGTATAATGTGTAAGGCACATTATGTTTATAAGAACATTAATAATGTGTGTCATATGTGTAAGGGCCTTACTGTGTGGTATTATCTGTAAAAAAGGCATTACTAATGTGTGGCATTATGTGTATAAGGTGCTCTACTGTGTGGTGTAACATATATAAATAGGCACTACTGTGTGGTCTAATGTGAATAAAGAGCAATATGGTGTGGTGTAATGGGAATAAGGAGCAATTCAGTGTGATGTAATGTTAATAAGGGGCACTACTGTGAGGAGTAACATATATAAGGTAAAGTGGTACTACTGTGTGATGTAATGTGAATAATATAATGATATAATGTGAATAAAGTTGCACTACTGTGTGGCGTAATTTGAATTGGGGGAAATATTTTGTGGCCATGCCCCTTCCCAGCAAAAACATGCTTCTTTTTGGGCTGCACAACGAATGTGTGGACTGTCCCTATTTAAAATATAGGGGGTAGGAACACCAAAATGAGTACTGCTATGGGTGAGGGGCAATGGTGCTGGGAAAGGGGTGCAGGGTCAGAGCCGGAACTAGTGGTGGTACTAGGGGGCACCAGCCAAAATCTTGCCTAGGGCATCATATTGGTTAGGGGCGACTTTGCCTGCATGACAATTTCAGTCCGTCTGCAATACGTTTGTTGAATAGTGAGCATGTACTGTCTTAACTGGAGTGCCAGGGTGTTTTTGTTTAAATTTGTGTATTTTCTTTGTTATTCTTGTGATCTTGCTGCTCTTTCTGCTTGCTGTGTTGTACAATGTAATTTCATCTCAAATTTGTCTGTTTTTGCTGATAACAATACATTTGTATTTGTGTCTCTAGTGTATGCGCACAGTTGCAGTAATGATTGTGATGCATGGTATTCGAAGTGTCTTGGACATGTGCTAGGCATTCCTGTGCAGTGACTAGGAGGTGGCTTTTCAGAATTACGATGATGCTCCATCTTTCTGTATATGCAGGCCCAGCGCTAACTGCTCAGCAGAGCCTGCAAAGCAGGGAGGCGCTGTGCTGGCGAGGCGCTTCTCCCTGCTCTGCTACTCTGCTGCTGTTGCTGCAAGTGTCGGCTGCCACTGCGCCTTTCACATGAAAGGCAGCGGCGCCGGCAGCACAGGGAAGGAGAGGGAGAGGGGGGTGCTTACATGACTGTGTGAGAGAGCAGCAGCAGCAGGGGAAGTCCCTGGAACTCACTGCGGGACTGAGCCCGAGCCTCTCCACCTTGATCTCAGTAGTAGGAGTAGAAAAGCATGTGCCGAGCTGTGATTGGAGGAGCTCGGCACATGCTGATTAGAAGAGCCCCTGATTGGAGCAGACTGTCACATGCTCCTCTGACCCCTGGAACATTGAGAACTCACAGCATGGACACTGTGAGTAATCAGCCTGCCTCCTCTGTCTCCACTCCACAGTAACTGTTCCTATCTCTTTAGCTCCTGCCTATCTCTGCCTCTTCTCTAAGCAGCATGTCTGTCACTGTATAGTCTGTGCCCAGTAACTGTCCTCCCTCTCTCCCCAGAATCTGCCCCCCCTCTCCCCAGAATCTGCCCCTCTCCTCTCTCCCCAGCATCTGCCTTACCTCCTCTTTCTCCCCAGCATCTGCCTCCCCCTCTCCCTAGTATCTGCCCCCCCTCTCCCTAGCATCTGCCCCCCTCTCCTCTATCTGCCTTTCATCTGCCTCCCCCTCTCTCTCTGCCCAGCATCCGTCCCCCTTCCTCTCTCTGCCTGGCATCTGCCTCCCCTCCTCTCTCTGCCCAGCATCTCCCCCCCAGACTCCCCAGCATCTGCCTCCCCCTCTCTCTAGTATCTGCCCCCCTCTCCCTAGCATCTGTCTCCCCCCCCTCTATCTGCCTTTCATCTGCCCCCCCCCTCACCCCCCCCCTCTCTCTGCCCAGCATCCATCCCCCTTCCTCTCTCTGCCTGGCATCTGCCTCCCCTTATCTATCTGCACAGCATCTGCGCCCCCCACTCCCCAGCATCTGCACCCCCTCTCTCTCTGTCCAGCATCTGCCCCTTTCCTCTCTCTGCCCAGCATCTGCCTCCCCTCCTCTCTATGCCCAGCGTCTCCCAACCCCCACTCCCCAGCATCTGCCTCCCCTCTTTCTCTATCCTGCATCTGTCTCTCTTCCTCTCTCTGCTCAGTATCTGCCTCTTTTCTCTCTGCCCAGCATCTGCCCCCCTACTCCCCAGCATCTGCCTCCCCTCTCTCTCTGTCTAGCATCTGTCTCTCTTCCTCTCTCTGCTCAGTATCTGCCTCCCCTCCTCTCTATGCCCAGCATCTCCCAACCCTTACTCCCCAGCATCTGCCTCCCCTCTCTGTCCAGCATCTGTCTCTCTTCCTCTCTCTGCTCAGTATCTGCCTCCCCTCCTCTCTATGCCCAGCATCTCCCAACCCTTACTCCCCAGCATCTGCCTCCCCTCTCTGTCCAGCATCTGTCTCTCTTCCTCTCTCTGCTCAGTATCTGCCTCCCCTCCTCTCTATGCCCAGCATCTCCCAACCCTTACTCCCCAGCATCTGCCTCCCCTCTCTGTCCAGCATCTGTCTCTCTTCCTCTCTCTGCTCAGTATCTGCCTCCCCTCCTCTCTATGCCCAGCGTCTCCCAACCCCCACTCCCCAGCATCTGCCTCCCCTCTCTGTCCAGCATCTGTCTCTCTTCCTCTCTCTGATCAGTATCTGCCTCCCCTCCTCTCTATGCCCAGCGTCTCCCAACCCTCACTCCCCAGCATCTGCCTCCCCTCTCTGTCCAGCATCTGTCTCTCTTCCTCTGTCCAGCATCTGTCTCTCTTCCTCTGCTCAGTATCTGCCTCCCCTCCTCTCTATGCCCAGCATATCCTAACCCCCACTCCCCAGCATCTGCCTCCCCTCTCTCTCTGTACAGCATCTGTCCCCCATCCTCTCTCTGCCCAGCATCTGTCTCCCCCATCTCTAAGCCCAGCATATGGCTATCCCACCCTCTGTCTGCCCAGTGTCTGTCTCCCCCAATCTCTCTGCCAAGCATCTGGCTGCCAACTCCCCCCTCTCTGTGCAGAATCTGGTTGCTTTCCCATTTCTCTGTACAGCATCTGGCTGTCCTACCCTTTATCTACACAGCATCTGGCTGTCACACTTTTCTCTACCCAGTATCTATCTCCCCTCCTGTCTCTGTCCAGCATCTGGCTGCCTCCCTCCTCTCTTTGTCTCCTTGCATCCCATCTATCATATCTGTACTCCACTCCTTCCACCATTTTCCAACAACCACTTTTCCCTTGTTCCCCTCACAACACACTGTTTCTCTTACCTTTCACCTTCTCCTGCTTCCCCTTTTCATATTCTTCTCTTTTAACACAACTTACGTCACTACTACTGTGGGCATTATGTGTATAAGGGACACTACTTTGGGCTTTTTGTATAAGGAACACAACTGTGTGTTGTAACATAAATAGGGGCACTACTAGGTAGTGTAATGTGAATTAGGGGCACTATGTGAATAAGATTGTGCTACTGTGTGGTCTAACTGAATTGGGGTACTAATTTGTACCACACCCCTTATTTGTGGCGCACGTCTTTAGCGTGCACTGTCCCTTTATTAAATATGGGAGGGCGCAAACTTCTATTTTGCAGGAGGGCGCTGAACACCCTAGCACCGATCCTGTGTATACAGTGGGGTTTGAAAGTTTAGGCACCCCAGGCAAAAATTCATTTTAATGTGCAAAAAGAAGCCAAGGAAAGATGGAAAAATCTCCAAAAGGCATCAAATTACAGATTAGACATTCTTATAATATGTCAAAAAAAGTTTGATTTTATTTCCATCATTTACACTTTCAAAAGAACAGAAAACAAAAAATGGCGTCTGCAAAAGTTTGGGCACCCTGCAGAGTTAATACCTTGTACTGCCCCCTTTGGCAAGTATCATAGCTTGCAAACGCTTTTTGTAGCCAGCCAAGAGTCTTTCAATTCTTATTTGAGGTATCTTCGCCCATTCTTCCTTACAAAAGTCTTCCAGTTCTTTGAGATTCCTGGGCTGTCTGTGACGCACTGCTCTTTTAAGGTCTATCCATAGATTTTCAATTATGTTGAGGTCAGGAGATTGTGAAGGCCATGGCAAAACCTTCAGTTTACGCCTCTTGATGTAATCCACTGTGGATTTTGAGGTGTGTTTAGGATCATTATCCATTTGTAGTAGTGATGAGCGGGTTCGGTTTCTCGGAAACTGAACCCCCCCGAACTTCACCTTTTTTACACGGGTCCGAGGCAGGTTAGAACCTTCCCGCTTTGCTCGGCTAACCCGAGTGCGCCCGAACGTCATCATCCCGCTGTCGGATTCTCGCGAGATTCGGATTCTATATAAGCAGCCGCGCGTCGCCGCCATTTTCACTCGTGCATTGGAGATGATAGGGAGAGGACGTGGCTGGCGTCCTCTCCGTTTATTGTAGAAGTTGATTGGTTTATTGCTTAATTGTGGGGAGGATTGGGGAGCAGCTGTTAGCAGGAGTACAGTGCAGAGTTTTAATGATAAGTGACCACCAGTTTTTATCCGTTCTCTGCCTGAAAAAAACGCTCCATACCATATCTGTGCTCAGTGTGCTGTATAATATATCTGTGCTGAGTGCTCACACTGCTTAATTGTGGGTACTGGGGAGCAGCTATAGCAGGAGTACAGTGCAGAGTTTTGCTGACAGTGACCACCAGTATACGTTGTCTGCCTGAAAAACACTCCATATCTGTGCTCAGTGTGCTGCTTTATTGTGGGGACTGGGGACCACCAGTATAATTAATAATATATAGGAGGAGTACAGTGCAGAGTGCACTGCTGTACCTACCTCTGTGTCGTCATCCATTAAGTATACTATGCATCTACATTCTATACCTGTGGTGCATTTTAGTTTTGCAGTTTGCTGACACAGTGTCCACCAGTATACTATATATAGCAGTACGGTAGGCCACTGCTGTACCTACCTCTGTGTCGTCACTCGTCATCCATTAAGTATACTATCCATCTACATTCTATACCTGTGGTGCATTTTAGTTTTGCAGTTTGCTGACAGTGTCCACCAGTATACTATATATACTTATAGCAGTACGGTAGGCCACTGCTGTAACTACCTCTGTGTCGTTACTCGTCATCCATTAGGTATACTATCCATCTACATTCTATACCTGTGGTGCATTTTAGTTTTGCAGTTTGCTGACACAGTGTCCACCAGTATACTATATATAGCAGTACGGTAGGCCACTGCTGTACCTACCTCTGTGTCGTCACTCGTCATCCATTAAGTATACTATCCATCTACATTCTATACCTGTGGTGCATTTTAGTTTTGCAGTTTGCTGACACAGTGTCCACCAGTATACTATATATAGCAGTACGGTAGGCCACTGCTGTACCTACCTCTGTGTCGTCACTCGTCATCCATTAAGTATACTATCCATCTACATTCTATACCTGTGGTGCATTTTAGTTTTGCAGTTTGCTGACAGTGTCCACCAGTATACTATATATAGCAGTACGGTAGGCCACTGCTGTACCTACCTCTGTGTCGTCACTCGTCATCCATTAAGTATACTATCCATCTACATTCTATACCTGTGGTGCATTTTAGTTTTGCAGTTAGCTGACAGTGTCCACCAGTATACTATATATAGCAGTACGGTAGGCCACTGCTGTACCTACCTCTGTGTCGTCACTCGTCATCCATTAAGTATACTATCCATCTACATTCTATACCTGTGGTGCATTTTAGTTTTGCAGTTTGCTGACACAGTGTCCACCAGTATACTATATATAGCAGTACGGTAGGCCACTGCTGTACCTACCTCTGTGTCGTCACTCATCATCCATTAAGTATACTATCCATCTACATTCTATACCTGTGGTGCATTTTAGTTTTGCAGTTTGCTGACACAGTGTCCACCAGTATACTATATATAGCAGTACGGTAGGCCACTGCTGTACCTACCTCTGTATCGTCACTCGTCATCCATTAAGTATACTATCCATCTACATTCTATACCTGTGGTGCATTTTAGTTTTGCAGTTTGCTGACACAGTGTACACCAGTATACTATATATAGCAGTACGGTAGGCCACTGCTGTACCTACCTCTGTGTCGTCACTCGTCATCCATTAAGTATACTATCCATCTACATTCTATACCTGTGGTGCATTTTAGTTTTGCAGTTTGCTGACAGTGTCCACCAGTATACTATATATACTTATAGCAGTACGGTAGGCCACTGCTGTACCTACCTCTGTGTCGTCATCCATTAAGTATACTATCCATCTACATTCTATACCTGTGGTGCATTTTAGTTTTGCAGTTTGATGACAGCGTCCACCAGTATACTATATATAGCAGTACGGTAGGCCACTGCTGTACCTACCTCTGTGTCATCACTCATCATCCATTAAGTATACTATCCATCTACATTCTATACCTGTGGTGCATTTTAGTTTTGCAGTTTGCTGACAGTGTCCACCAGTATACTATATATACTTATAGCAGTACGGTAGGCCACTGCTGTACCTACCTCTGTGTCGTCATCCATTAAGTATACTATTCATCTACATTCTATACCTGTGGTCATTTTAGTTTTGCAGTTTGCTGACAGTGTCCACCAGTATACTATATATAGCAGTATGGTAGGCCACTGCTGTACCTACCTCTGTGTCGTCACTCGTCATCCATTAAGTATACTATCCATCTACATTCTATACCTGTGGTGCATTTTAGTTTTGCAGTTTGCTGACAGTGTCCATCCGTATACTATATATACTTATAGCTGTACGGTAGGCCACTGCTGTACCTACCTCTGTGTCGTCATCCATTAAGTATACTATCCATCTAAATTCTATACCTGTGGTGCATTTTAGTTTTGCAGTTTGCTGACAGTGTCCACCAGTATACTATATATAGCAGTACGGTAGGCCACTGCTGTACCTACCTCTGTGTCGTCACTCGTCATCCATTAAGTATACTATCCATCTACATTCTATACCTGTGGTGCATTTTAGTTTTGCAGTTTGCTGACAGTGTCCACCAGTATACTATATATACTTATAGCAGTACGGTAGGCCACTGCTGTACCTACCTCTGTGTCGTCACTCGTCATCCATTAAGTATACTATCCATCTACATTCTATACCTGTGGTGCATTTTAGTTTTGCAGTTTGCTGACACAGTGTCCACCAGTATACTATATATAGCAGTACGGTAGGCCACTGCTGTACCTACCTCTGTGTCGTCACTCGTCATCCATTAAGTATACTATCCATCTACATTCTATACCTGTGGTGCATTTTAGTTTTGCAGTTTGCTGACAGTGTCCACCAGTATACTATATAATGCAGTACGGTAGGACACTGCTGTACCTACCTCTGTGTCGTCACTCGTCATTCATTAAGTATACTATCCATCTACATTCTATACCTGTGGTGCATTTTAGTTTTGCAGTTTGCTGACAGTGTCCACCAGTATACTATATATAGCAGTACGGTAGGCCACTGCTGTACCTACCTCTGTGTCGTCACTCGTCATCCATTAAGCATACTATCCATCTACATTCTATACCTGTGGTGCATTTTAGTTTTGCAGTTTGCTGACACAGTGTCCACCAGTATATTTTATATAGCAGTACGGTAGGCCACTGCCGTACCTACCTCTGTGTCGTCACTCATCATCCATTAAGTATACTATCCATCTACATTCCATACCTGTGGTGCATTTTAGTTTTGCAGTTTGCTGACACAGTGTCCACCAGTATACTATATATAGTAGTACGGTAGGCCACTGCTTTACCTACCTCTGTGTCGTCACTCGTCTTCCATTAAGTATACTATCCATCTACATTCTATACCTGTGGTGCATTTTAGTTTTGCAGTTTGCTGACACAGTGTCCACCAGTATACTATATATAGCAGTACGGTAGGCCACTGCTGTACCTACCTCTGTGTCGTCACTCGTCATCCATTAAGTATACTATCCATCTACATTCTATACCTGTGGTGCATTTTAGTTTTGCAGTTTGCTGACAGTGTCCACCAGTATACTATATAATGCAGTACGGTAGTATACTGCTGTACCTACCTCTGTGTCATCACTCGTCATCCATTAAGTATACTATCCATCTTCATTCTATACCTGTGGTGCATTTTCGTTTTGCAGTTTGCTGACAGTGTCCACCAGTATACTATATATAGCAGTACTGTAGGCCACTGCTGTACCTACCTCTGTGTCGTCACTCGTCATCCATTAAGTATACTATCCATCTACATTCTATACCTGTGGTGCATTTTAGTTTTGCAGTTTGCTGACACAGTGTCCACCAGTATATTATATATAGCAGTACGGTAGGCCACTGCCGTACCTACCTCTGTGTCGTCACTCATCATCCATTAAGTATACTATCCATCTACATTCTATACCTGTGGTGCATTTTAGTTATGCAGTTTGCTGACACAGTGTCCACCAGTATACTATATATAGCAGTACGGTAGGCCACTGCTGTACCTACCTCTGTGTCGTCACTCGTCATCCATTAAGTATACTATCCATCTACATTCTATACCTGTGGTGCATTTTAGTTTTGCAGTTTGCTGACACAGTGTCCACCAGTATACTATATATAGCAGTACGGTAGGCCACTGCTGTACCTACCTCTGTGTCGTCACTCGTCATCTATTAAGTATACTATCCATCTACATTCTATACCTGTGGTGCATTTTAGTTTTGCAGTTTGCTGACAGTGTCCACCAGTATACTATATATACTTATAGCAGTACGGTAGGCCACTGCTGTACCTACCTCTGTGTCGTCACTCGTCATCCATTAGGTATACTATCCATCTACATTCTATATCTGTGGTGCATTTTAGTTTTGCAGTTTGCTGACACAGTGTCCACCAGTATACTATATATAGCAGTACGGTAGGCCACTGCTGTACCTACCTCTGTGTCGTCACTCGTCATCCATTAAGTATACTATCCATCTACATTCTATACCTGTGGTGCATTTTAGTTTTGCAGTTTGCTGACACAGTGTCCACCAGTATACTATATATAGCAGTACGGTAGGCCACTGCTGTACCTACCTCTGTGTCGTCACTCGTCATCTATTAAGTATACTATCCATCTACATTCTATACCTGTGGTGCATTTTAGTTTTGCAGTTTGCTGACAGTGTCCACCAGTATACTATATATAGCAGTACGGTAGGCCACTGCTGTACCTACCTCTGTGTCGTCACTCGTCATCCATTAAGTATACTATCCATCTACATTCTATACCTGTGGTGCATTTTAGTTTTGCAGTTAGCTGACAGTGTCCACCAGTATACTATATATAGCAGTACGGTAGGCCACTGCTGTACCTACCTCTGTGTCATCACTCGTCATCCATTAAGTATACTATCCATCTACATTCTATACCTGTGGTGCATTTTAGTTTTGCACTTTGCTGACAGTGTCCGCCAGTATACTATATATAGCAGTACGGTAGGCCACTGCTGTACCTACCTCTGTGTCGTCACTCGTCATCCATTAAATATACTATCCATCTACATTCTATACCTGTGGTGCATTTTAGTTTTGCAGTTTGCTGACACAGTGTCCACCAGTATACTATATATAGCAGTACGGTAGGCCACTGCTGTACCTACCTCTGTGTCGTCACTCGTCATCCATTAAGTATACTATCCATCTACATTCTATACCTGTGGAGCATTTTAGTTTGCAGTTTGCTGACAGTGTCCACCAGTATACTATATATACTTATAGCAGTACGGTAGGCCACTGCTGTACCTACCTCTGTGCCGTCATTCGTCATCCATTAGGTATACTATCCATCTACATTCTATACCTGTGGTGCATTTTAGTTTTGCAGTTTGCAGACACAGTGTCCACCAGTATACTATATATAGCAGTACGGTAGGCCACTGCTGTACCTACCTCTGTGTCGTCACTCGTCATCCATTAAGTATACTATCCATCTACATTCTATACCTGTGGTGCATTTTAGTTTTGCAGTTTGCTGACACAGTGTCCACCAGTATACTATATATAGCAGTACGGTAGGCCACTGCTGTACCTACCTCTGTGTCGTCACTCATCATCCATTAAGTATACTATCCATCTACATTCTATACCTGTGGTGCATTTTAGTTTTGCAGTTTGCTGACAGTGTCCACCAGTATACTATATATAGCAGTACGGTAGGCCACTGCTGTACCTACCTCTGTGTCATCACTCGTCATCCATTAAGTATACTATCCATCTACATTCTATACCTGTGGTGCATTTTAGTTTTGCAGTTTGCTGACAGTGTCCACCAGTATACTATATATAGCAGTACGGTAGGCCACTGCTGTACCTACCTCTGTGTCGTCACTCGTCATCCATTAAGTATACTATCCATCTACATTCTATACCTGTGGTGCATTTTAGTTTTGCAGTTTGCTGACACAGTGTCCACCAGTATACTATATATAGCAGTACGGTAGGCCACTGCTGTACCTACCTCTGTGTCGTCACTCGTCATCCATTAAGTATACTATCCATCTAAATTCTATACCTGTGGTGCATTTTAGTTTTGCAGTTTGCTGACAGTGTCCACCAGTATACTATATATAGCAGTACGGTATGCCACTGCTGTACCTACCTCTGTGTCGTCACTCGTCATCCATTAAGTATACTATCCATCTAATTTCTATTCCTGTGGTGCATTTTAGTTTTGCAGTTTGCTGACACAGTGTCCACCAGTATACTATATATAGCAGTACGGTAGGCCACTGCTGTACCTACCTCTGTATCGTCAATCGTCATCCATTAAGTATACTATCCATCTACATTCTATACCTGTGGTGCATTTTAGTTTTGCAGTTTGCTGACAGTGTCCACCAGTATACTATATATAGCAGTACGGTAGGCCACTGCTGTACCTACCTCTGTGTCGTCACTCGTCATCCATTAAGTATACTATCCATCTAATTTCTATTCCTGTGGTGCATTTTAGTTTTGCAGTTTGCTGACACAGTGTCCACCAGTATACTATATATAGCAGTACGGTAGGCCACTGCTGTACCTACCTCTGTATCGTCAATCGTCATCCATTAAGTATACTATCCATCTACATTCTATACCTGTGGTGCATTTTAGTTTTGCAGTTTGCTGACACAGTGTCCACCAGTATACTATATATAGCAGTACGGTAGGCCACTGCTGTACCTACCTCTGTGTCATCACTCGTCATCCATTAAGTATACAATCCATCTAAATTCTATACCTGTGGTGCATTTTAGTTTTGCAGTTTGCTGACAGTGTCCACCAGTATACTATATATAGCAGTACGGTAGGCCACTGCTGTACCTACCTCTGTGTCATCACTCATCATCCATTAAGTATACTATCCATCTACATTCTATACCTGTGGTGCATTTTAGTTTTGCAGTTTGCTGACAGTGTCCACCAGTATACTATATATAGCAGTACGGTAGGCCACTGCTGTACCTACCTCTGTGTCGTCACTCGTCATCCATTAAGTATACTTTCCATCTACATTCTATACCTGTGGTGCATTTTAGTTTTGCAGTTTGCTGACACAGTGTCCACCAGTATACTATATATAGCAGTACGGTAGGCCACTGCTGTACCTACCTCTGTATCGTCACTCGCCATCCATTAAGTATACTATCCATCTACATTCTATACCTGTGGTGCATTTTAGTTTTGCAGTTTGCTGACACAGTGTCCACCAGTTTACTATATATAGCAGTACGGTAGGCCACTGCTGTACCTACCTCTGTGTCGTCACTCGTCATCCATTAAGTATACTATCCATCTACATTCTATACCTGTGGTGCATTTTAGTTTTGCAGTTTGCTGACAGTGTCCACCAGTATACTATATATACTTATAGCAGTACGGTAGGCCACTGCTGTACCTACCTCTTTGTCGTCATCCATTAAGTATACTATCCATCTACATTCTATACCTGTGGTGCATTTTAGTTTTGCAGTTTGATGACAGCGTCCACCAGTATACTATATATAGCAGTACGGTAGGCCACTGCTGTACCTTCCTCTGTGTCATCACTCATCATCCATTAAGTATACTATCCATCTACATTCTATACCTGTGGTGCATTTTAGTTTTGCAGTTTGCTGACAGTGTCCACCAGTATACTATATATACTTATAGCAGTACGGTAGGCCACTGCTGTACCTACCTCTGTGTCGTCATCCATTAAGTATACTATTCATCTACATTCTATACCTGTGGTGCATTTTAGTTTTGCAGTTTGCTGACAGTGTCCACCAGTATACTATATATAGCAGTATGGTAGGCCACTGCTGTACCTACCTCTGTGTCGTCACTCGTCATCCATTAAGTATACTATCCATCTACATTCTATACCTGTGGTGCATTTTAGTTTTGCAGTTTGCTGACAGTGTCCACCCGTATACTATATATACTTATAGCAGTACGGTAGGTCACTGCTGTAACTACCTCTGTGTCGTCATCCATTAAGTATACTATCCATCTACATTCTATACCTGTGGTGCATTTTAGTTTTGCAGTTTGCTGACAGTGTCCACCAGTATACTATATATAGCAGTACGGTAGGCCACTGCTGTACCTACCTCTGTGTCGTCACTCGTCATCCATTAAGTATACTATCCATCTACATTCTATACCTGTGGTGCATTTTAGTTTTGCAGTTTGCTGACAGTGTCCACCAGTATACTATATATACTTATAGCAGTACGGTAGGCCACTGCTGTACCTACCTCTGTGTTGTCACTCGTCATCCATTAAGTATACTATCCATCTACATTCTATACCTGTGGTGCATTTTAGTTTTGCAGTTTGCTGACACAGTGTCCACCAGTATACTATATATAGCAGTACGGTAGGCCACTGCTGTACCTACCTCTGTGTCGTCACTCATCATCCATTAAGTATACTATCCATCTACATTCTATACTTGTGGTGCATTTTAGTTTTGCAGTTTGCTGACAGTGTCCACAAGTATACTATATATAGCAGTACGGTAGGCCACTGCTGTACCTACCTCTGTGTCATCACTCGTCATCCATTAAGTATACTATCCATCTACATTCTATACCTGTGGTGCATTTTAGTTTTGCAGTTTGCTGACAGTGTCCACCAGTATACTATATATAGCAGTACGGTAGGCCACTGCTGTACCTACCTCTGTGTCGTCACTCGTCATCCATTAAGTATACTATCCATCTACATTCTATACCTGTGGTGCATTTTAGTTTTGCAGTTTGCTGACACAGTGTCCACCAGTATACTATATATAGCAGTACGGTAGGCCACTGCTGTACCTACCTCTGTATCGTCACTCGTCATCCATTAAGTATACTATCCATCTACATTCTATACCTGTGGTGCATTTTAGTTTTGCAGTTTGCTGACACAGTGTCCACCAGTATACTATATATAGCAGTACGGTAGGCCACTGCTGTACCTACCTCTGTGTCGTCACTCATCATCCATTAAGTATACTATCCATCTACATTCTATACTTGTGGTGCATTTTAGTTTTGCAGTTTGCTGACAGTGTCCACAAGTATACTATATATAGCAGTACGGTAGGCCACTGCTGTACCTACCTCTGTGTCATCACTCGTCATCCATTAAGTATACTATCCATCTACATTCTATACCTGTGGTGCATTTTAGTTTTGCAGTTTGCTGACAGTGTCCACCAGTATACTATATATAGCAGTACGGTAGGCCACTGCTGTACCTACCTCTGTGTCGTCACTCGTCATCCATTAAGTATACTATCCATCTACATTCTATACCTGTGGTGCATTTTAGTTTTGCAGTTTGCTGACACAGTGTCCACCAGTATACTATATATAGCAGTACGGTAGGCCACTGCTGTACCTACCTCTGTATCGTCACTCGTCATCCATTAAGTATACTATCCATCTACATTCTATACCTGTGGTGCATTTTAGTTTTGCAGTTTGCTGACACAGTGTCCACCAGTTTACTATATATAGCAGTACGGTAGGCCACTGCTGTACCTACCTCTGTGTCGTCACTCGTCATCCATTAAGTATACTATCCATCTACATTCTATACCTGTGGTGCATTTTAGTTTTGCAGTTTGCTGACAGTGTCCACCAGTATACTATATATACTTATAGCAGTACGGTAGGCCACTGCTGTACCTACCTCTTTGTCGTCATCCATTAAGTATACTATCCATCTACATTCTATACCTGTGGTGCATTTTAGTTTTGCAGTTTGATGACAGCGTCCACCAGTATACTATATATAGCAGTACGGTAGGCCACTGCTGTACCTTCCTCTGTGTCATCACTCATCATCCATTAAGTATACTATCCATCTACATTCTATACCTGTGGTGCATTTTAGTTTTGCAGTTTGCTGACAGTGTCCACCAGTATACTATATATACTTATAGCAGTACGGTAGGCCACTGCTGTACCTACCTCTGTGTCGTCATCCATTAAGTATACTATTCATCTACATTCTATACCTGTGGTGCATTTTAGTTTTGCAGTTTGCTGACAGTGTCCACCAGTATACTATATATAGCAGTATGGTAGGCCACTGCTGTACCTACCTCTGTGTCGTCACTCGTCATCCATTAAGTATACTATCCATCTACATTCTATACCTGTGGTGCATTTTAGTTTTGCAGTTTGCTGACAGTGTCCACCCGTATACTATATATACTTATAGCAGTACGGTAGGTCACTGCTGTACCTACCTCTGTGTCGTCATCCATTAAGTATACTATCCATCTACATTCTATACCTGTGGTGCATTTTAGTTTTGCAGTTTGCTGACAGTGTCCACCAGTATACTATATATAGCAGTACGGTAGGCCACTGCTGTACCTACCTCTGTGTCGTCACTCGTCATCCATTAAGTATACTATCCATCTACATTCTATACCTGTGGTGCATTTTAGTTTTGCAGTTTGCTGACAGTGTCCACCAGTATACTATATATACTTATAGCAGTACGGTAGGCCACTGCTGTACCTACCTCTGTGTTGTCACTCGTCATCCATTAAGTATACTATCCATCTACATTCTATACCTGTGGTGCATTTTAGTTTTGCAGTTTGCTGACACAGTGTCCACCAGTATACTATATATAGCAGTACGGTAGGCCACTGCTGTACCTACCTCTGTGTCGTCACTCATCATCCATTAAGTATACTATCCATCTACATTCTATACTTGTGGTGCATTTTAGTTTTGCAGTTTGCTGACAGTGTCCACAAGTATACTATATATAGCAGTACGGTAGGCCACTGCTGTACCTACCTCTGTGTCATCACTCGTCATCCATTAAGTATACTATCCATCTACATTCTATACCTGTGGTGCATTTTAGTTTTGCAGTTTGCTGACAGTGTCCACCAGTATACTATATATAGCAGTACGGTAGGCCACTGCTGTACCTACCTCTGTGTCGTCACTCGTCATCCATTAAGTATACTATCCATCTACATTCTATACCTGTGGTGCATTTTAGTTTTGCAGTTTGCTGACACAGTGTCCACCAGTATACTATATATAGCAGTACGGTAGGCCACTGCTGTACCTACCTCTGTATCGTCACTCGTCATCCATTAAGTATACTATCCATCTACATTCTATACCTGTGGTGCATTTTAGTTTTGCAGTTTGCTGACACAGTGTCCACCAGTTTACTATATATAGCAGTACGGTAGGCCACTGCTGTACCTACCTCTGTGTCGTCACTCGTCATCCATTAAGTATACTATCCATCTACATTCTATACCTGTGGTGCATTTTAGTTTTGCAGTTTGCTGACAGTGTCCACCAGTATACTATATATACTTATAGCAGTACGGTAGGCCACTGCTGTACCTACCTCTTTGTCGTCATCCATTAAGTATACTATCCATCTACATTCTATACCTGTGGTGCATTTTAGTTTTGCAGTTTGATGACAGCGTCCACCAGTATACTATATATAGCAGTACGGTAGGCCACTGCTGTACCTTCCTCTGTGTCATCACTCATCATCCATTAAGTATACTATCCATCTACATTCTATACCTGTGGTGCATTTTAGTTTTGCAGTTTGCTGACAGTGTCCACCAGTATACTATATATACTTATAGCAGTACGGTAGGCCACTGCTGTACCTACCTCTGTGTCGTCATCCATTAAGTATACTATTCATCTACATTCTATACCTGTGGTGCATTTTAGTTTTGCAGTTTGCTGACAGTGTCCACCAGTATACTATATATAGCAGTATGGTAGGCCACTGCTGTACCTACCTCTGTGTCGTCACTCGTCATCCATTAAGTATACTATCCATCTACATTCTATACCTGTGGTGCATTTTAGTTTTGCAGTTTGCTGACAGTGTCCACCCGTATACTATATATACTTATAGCAGTACGGTAGGCCACTGCTGTACCTACCTCTGTGTCGTCATCCATTAAGTTTTCTATCCATCTACATTCTATACCTGTGGTGCATTTTAGTTTTGCAGTTTGCTGACAGTGTCCACCAGTATACTATATATAGCAGTACGGTAGGCCACTGCTGTACCTACCTCTGTGTCGTCACTCGTCATCCATTAAGTATACTATCCTTCTACATTCTATACCTGTGGTGCATTTTAGTTTTGCAGTTTGCTGACAGTGTCCACCAGTATACTATATATACTTATAGCAGTACGGTAGGCCACTGCTGTACCTACCTCTGTGTTGTCACTCGTCATCCATTAAGTATACTATCCATCTACATTCTATACCTGTGGTGCATTTTAGTTTTGCAGTTTGCTGACACAGTGTCCACCAGTATAATATATATAGCAGTACGGTAGGCCACTGCTGTACCTACCTCTGTGTCGTCACTCGTCATCCATTAAGTATACTATCCATCTACATTCTATACCTGTGGTGCATTTTAGTTTTGCAGTTTGCTGACACAGTGTCCACCAGTATACTATATATAGCAGTACGGTAGGCCACTGCTGTACCTACCTCTGTGTCGTCACTCGTCATCCATTAAGTATACTATTCATCTACATTCTATACCTGTGGTGCATTTTAGTTTTGCAGTTTGCTGACAGTGTCCACCAGTATACTATATATAGCAGTACGGTAGGCCACTGCTGTACCTACCTCTGTGTCGTCACTCGTCATCCATTAAGTATACTATCCATCTACATTCTTTACCTGTGGTGCATTTTAGT
This sequence comes from Pseudophryne corroboree, assembly GCF_028390025.1. NCBI lineage: Eukaryota > Metazoa > Chordata > Amphibia > Anura > Myobatrachidae > Pseudophryne > Pseudophryne corroboree. The sequence goes on from NC_086448.1 coordinate 641,467,384, forward strand.
TTTGCAGTTTGCTGACACAGTGTCCACCAGTATACTATATATAGCAGTACGGTAGGCCACTGCCGTATCTACCTCTGTGTCGTCACTCATCATGCATTAAGTATACTATCCATATACATTCTATACCTGTGGTGCATTTTAGTTTTGCAGTTTGCTGACACAGTGTCCACCAGTATACTATATATAGCAGTACGGTAGGCCACTGCTGTACCTACCTCTGTGTCATCACTCGTCATCCATTAAGTATACTATCCATCTACATTCTATACCTGTGGTGCATTTTAGTTTTGCAGTTTGCTGACAGTGTCCACCAGTATACTATATATACTTATAGCAGTACGGTAGGCCACTGCTGTACCTACCTCTGTGTCGTCACTCGTCATCCATTAGGTATACTATCCATCTACATTCTATACCTGTGGTGCATTTTAGTTTTGCAGTTTGCTGACACAGTGTCCACCAGTATACTATATATAGCAGTACGGTAGGCCACTGCTGTACCTACCTCTGTGTCGTCACTCGTCATCCATTAAGTATACTATCCATCTACATTCTATACCTGTGGTGCATTTTAGTTTTGCAGTTTGCTGACACAGTGTCCACCAGTATACTATATATAGCAGTACGGTGGGCCACTGCTGTACCTACCTCTGTGTCGTCACTCGTCATCCATTAAGTATACTATCCATCTACATTCTATACCTGTGGTGCATTTTAGTTTTGCAGTTTGCTGACAGTGTCCACCAGTATACTATATATAGCAGTACTGTAGGCCACTGCTGTACCTACCTCTGTGTCGTCACTCGTCATCCATTAAGTATACTATCCATCTACATTCTATACCTGTGGTGCATTTTAGTTTTGCAGTTTGCTGACAGTGTCCACCAGTATACTATATATAGCAGTACGGTAGGCCACTGCTGTACCTACCTCTGTGTCGTCACTCGTCATCCATTAAGTATACTATCCATCTACATTCTTTACCTGTGGTGCATTTTAGTTTTGCAGTTTGCTGACACAGTGTCCACCAGTATACTATATATAGCAGTACGGTAGGCCACTGCCGTACCTACCTCTGTGTCGTCACTCATCATGCATTAAGTATACTATCCATATACATTCTATACCTGTGGTGCATTTTAGTTTTGCAGTTTGCTGACACAGTGTCCACCAGTATACTATATATAGCAGTACGGTAGGCCACTGCTGTACCTACCTCTGTGTCGTCACTCGTCATCCATTAAGTATACTATCCATCTACATTCTATACCTGTGGTGCATTTTAGTTTTGCAGTTTGCTGACAGTGTCCACCAGTATACTATATATACTTATAGCAGTACGGTAGGCCACTGCTGTACCTACCTCTGTGTCGTCACTCGTCATCCATTAGGTATACTATCCATCTACATTCTATACCTGTGGTGCATTTTAGTTTTGCAGTTTGCTGACACAGTGTCCACCAGTATACTATATATAGCAGTACGGTAGGCCACTGCTGTACCTACCTCTGTGTCGTCACTCGTCATCCATTAAGTATACTATCCATCTACATTCTATACCTGTGGTGCATTTTAGTTTTGCAGTTTGCTGACACAGTGTCCACCAGTATACTATATATAGCAGTACGGTGGGCCACTGCTGTACCTACCTCTGTGTCGTCACTCGTCATCCATTAAGTATACTATCCATCTACATTCTATACCTGTGGTGCATTTTAGTTTTGCAGTTTGCTGACAGTGTCCACCAGTATACTATATATAGCAGTACGGTAGGCCACTGCTGTACCTACCTCTGTGTCGTCACTCGTCATCCATTAAGTATACTATCCATCTACATTCTATACCTGTGGTGCATTTTAGTTTTGCAGTTTGCTGACACAGTGTCCACCAGTATACTATATATAGCAGTACGGTAGGCCACTGCTGTACCTACCTCTGTGTCGTCACTCGTCATCCATTAAGTATACTATCCATCTACATTCTATACCTGTGGTGCATTTAAGTTTTGCAGTTTGCTGACAGTGTCCGCCAGTATACTATATATAGCAGTACGGTAGGCCACTGCTGTACCTACCTCTGTGTCATCACTCGTCATCCATTATATATACTATCCATCTACATTCTATACCTGTGGTGCATTTTAGTTTTGCAGTTTGCTGACACAGTGTCCACCAGTATACTATATATAGCACTACGGTAGGCCACTGCTGTACCTACCTCTGTGTCGTCACTCGTCATCCATTAAGTATACTATCCATCTACATTCCATACCTGTGGTGCATTTTAGTTTTGCAGTTTGCTGACAGTGTCCACCAGTATACTATATATACTTATAGCAGTACGGTAGGCCACTGCTGTACCTACCTCTGTGTCGTCACTCGTCATCCATTAGGTATACTTTCCATCTACATTCTATACCTGTGGTGCATTTTAGTTTTGCAGTTTGCTGACACAGTGTCCACCAGTATACTATATATAGCAGTACGGTAGGCCACTGCTGTACATACCTCTGTGTCGTCACTCGTCATCCATTAAGTATACTATCCATCTACATTCTATACCTGTGGTGCATTTTAGTTTTGCAGTTTGGTGACAGTGTCCACCAGTATACTATATATAGCAGTACGGTAGGCCACTGCTGTACCTACCTCTGTGTCGTCACTCGTCATCCATTAAGTATACTATCCATCTACATTCTATACCTGTGGTGCATTTTAGTTTTGCAGTTTGCTGACACAGTGTCCACCAGTATACTATATATAGCAGTACGGTAGGCCACTGCTGTACATACCTCTGTGTCGTCACTCGTCATCCATTAAGTATACTATCCATCTACATTCTATACCTGTGGTGCATTTTAGTTTTGCAGTTTGGTGACAGTGTCCACCAGTATACTATATATAGCAGTACGGTAGGCCACTGCTGTACCTACCTCTGTGTCGTCACTCGTCATCCATTAAGTATACTATCCATCTACATTCTAAACCTGTGGTGCATTTTAGTTTTGCAGTTTGCTGACACAGTGTCCACCAGTATACTATATATAGCAGTACGGTAGGCCACTGCTGTACCTACCTCTGTGTTGTCACTCGTCATCCATTAAGTATACTATCCATCTACATTCTATACCTGTGGTGCATTTTAGTTTTGCAGTTTGCTGACAGTCTCCGCCAGTATACTATATATAGCAGTACGGTAGGCCACTGCTGTACCTACCTCTGTGTCGTCACTCGTCATCCATTATATATACTATCCATCTACATTCTATACCTGTGGTGCATTTTAGTTTTGCAGTTTGCTGACACAGTGTCCACCAGTATACTATATATAGCAGTACGGTAGGCCACTGCTGTACCTACCTCTGTGTCGTCACTCGTCATCCATTAAGTATACTATCCATCTACATTCCATACCTGTGGTGCATTTTAGTTTTGCAGTTTGCTGACAGTGTCCACCAGTATACTATATATACTTATAGCAGTACGGTAGGCCACTGCTGTACCTACCTCTGTGTCGTCATTCGTCACCCATTAGGTATACTATCCATCTACATTCTATACCTGTGGTGCATTTTAGTTTTGCAGTTTGCTGACACAGTGTCCACCAGTATACTATATATAGCAGTACGGTAGGCCACTGCTGTACCTACGTCTGTGTCGTCACTCATCATCCATTAAGTATACTATCCATCTACATTCTATACTTGTGGTGCATTTTAGTTTTGCAGTTTGCTGACAGTGTCCACAAGTATACTATATATAGCAGTACGGTAGGCCACTGCTGTACCTACCTCTGTGTCATCACTCGTCATCCATTAAGTATACTATCCATCTACATTCTATACCTGTGGTGCATTTTAGTTTTGCAGTTTGCTGACAGTGTCCACCAGTATACTATATATAGCAGTACGGTAGGCCACTGCTGTACCTACCTCTGTGTCGTCACTCGTCATCCATTAAGTATACTATCCATCTACATTCTATACCTGTGGTGCATTTTAGTTTTGCAGTTTGCTGACAGTGTCCACCAGTATACTATATATAGCAGTACGGTAGGCCACTGCTGTACCTACCTCTGTGTCGTCACTCGTCATCCATTAAGTATACTATCCATCTACATTCTATACCTGTGGTGCATTTTAGTTTTGCAGTTTGCTGACACAGTGTCCACCAGTATACTATATATAGCAGTACGGTAGGCCACTGCTGTACCTACCTCTGTGTCGTCACTCATTATCCATTAAGTATACTATCCATCTACATTCTATACCTGTGGTGCATTTTAGTTTTGCAGTTTGCTGACAGTGTCCACCAGTATACTATATATAGCAGTACGGTAGGCCACTGCTGTACCTACCTCTGTGTCATCACTCGTCATCCATTAAGTATACTATCCATCTACATTCTATACCTGTGGTGCATTTTAGTTTTGCAGTTTGCTGACAGTGTCCACCAGTATACTATATATAGCAGTACGGTAGGCCATTTCTGTACCTACCTCTGTGTCGTCACTCGTCATCCATTAAGTATACTATCCATCTACATTCTATACCTATGGTGCATTTTAGTTTTGCAGTTTGCTGACACAGTGTCCACCAGTATACTATATATACTTATAGCAGTACGGTAGGCCACTGCTGTACCTACCTCTGTGTCGTCATCCATTAAGTATACTATCCATCTACATTCTATACCTGTGGTGCATTTTAGTTTTGCAGTTTGCTGACAGTGTCCACCAGTATACTATATATACTTATAGCAGTACGGTAGGCCACTGCTGTACCTACCTCTGTGTCGTCATCCATTAAGTATACTATCCATCTACATTCTATACCTGTGGTGCATTTTAGTTTTGCAGTTTGCTGACAGTGTCCACCAGTATACTATATATAGCAGTACGGTAGGCCACTGCTGTACCTACCTCTGTGTCGTCACTCGTCATCCATTAAGTATACTATCCATCTACATTCTATACCTGTGGTGCATTTTAATTTTGCAGTTTGCTGACAGTGTCCACCAGTATACTATATATACTTATAGCAGTACGGTAGGCCACTGCTGTACCTACCTCTATGTCGTCACTCGTCATCCATTAAGTATACTATCCATCTACATTCTATACCTGTGGTGCATTTTAGTTTTGCAGTTTGCTGACACAGTGTCCACCAGTATACTATATATAGCAGTACGGTAGGCCACTGCTGTACCTACCTCTGTGTCGTCACTCGTCATCCATTAAGTATACTATCCATCTACATTCCATACCTGTGGTGCATTTTAGTTTTGCAGTTTGCTGACAGTGTCCACCAGTATACTATATATACTTATAGCAGTACGGTAGGCCACTGCTGTACCTACCTCTGTGTCGTCATTCGTCACCCATTAGGTATACTATCCATCTACATTCTATACCTGTGGTGCATTTTAGTTTTGCAGTTTGCTGACACAGTGTCCACCAGTATACTATATATAGCAGTACGGTAGGCCACTGCTGTACCTACGTCTGTGTCGTCACTCATCATCCATTAAGTATACTATCCATCTACATTCTATACTTGTGGTGCATTTTAGTTTTGCAGTTTGCTGACAGTGTCCACAAGTATACTATATATAGCAGTACGGTAGGCCACTGCTGTACCTACCTCTGTGTCATCACTCGTCATCCATTAAGTATACTATCCATCTACATTCTATACCTGTGGTGCATTTTAGTTTTGCAGTTTGCTGACAGTGTCCACCAGTATACTATATATAGCAGTACGGTAGGCCACTGCTGTACCTACCTCTGTGTCGTCACTCGTCATCCATTAAGTATACTATCCATCTACATTCTATACCTGTGGTGCATTTTAGTTTTGCAGTTTGCTGACAGTGTCCACCAGTATACTATATATAGCAGTACGGTAGGCCACTGCTGTACCTACCTCTGTGTCGTCACTCGTCATCCATTAAGTATACTATCCATCTACATTCTATACCTGTGGTGCATTTTAGTTTTGCAGTTTGCTGACACAGTGTCCACCAGTATACTATATATAGCAGTACGGTAGGCCACTGCTGTACCTACCTCTGTGTCGTCACTCATTATCCATTAAGTATACTATCCATCTACATTCTATACCTGTGGTGCATTTTAGTTTTGCAGTTTGCTGACAGTGTCCACCAGTATACTATATATAGCAGTACGGTAGGCCACTGCTGTACCTACCTCTGTGTCATCACTCGTCATCCATTAAGTATACTATCCATCTACATTCTATACCTGTGGTGCATTTTAGTTTTGCAGTTTGCTGACAGTGTCCACCAGTATACTATATATAGCAGTACGGTAGGCCATTTCTGTACCTACCTCTGTGTCGTCACTCGTCATCCATTAAGTATACTATCCATCTACATTCTATACCTATGGTGCATTTTAGTTTTGCAGTTTGCTGACACAGTGTCCACCAGTATACTATATATACTTATAGCAGTACGGTAGGCCACTGCTGTACCTACCTCTGTGTCGTCATCCATTAAGTATACTATCCATCTACATTCTATACCTGTGGTGCATTTTAGTTTTGCAGTTTGCTGACAGTGTCCACCAGTATACTATATATACTTATAGCAGTACGGTAGGCCACTGCTGTACCTACCTCTGTGTCGTCATCCATTAAGTATACTATCCATCTACATTCTATACCTGTGGTGCATTTTAGTTTTGCAGTTTGCTGACAGTGTCCACCAGTATACTATATATAGCAGTACGGTAGGCCACTGCTGTACCTACCTCTGTGTCGTCACTCGTCATCCATTAAGTATACTATCCATCTACATTCTATACCTGTGGTGCATTTTAATTTTGCAGTTTGCTGACAGTGTCCACCAGTATACTATATATACTTATAGCAGTACGGTAGGCCACTGCTGTACCTACCTCTATGTCGTCACTCGTCATCCATTAAGTATACTATCCATCTACATTCTATACCTGTGGTGCATTTTAGTTTTGCAGTTTGCTGACACAGTGTCCACCAGTATACTATATATAGCAGTACGGTAGGCCACTGCTGTACCTACCTCTGTGTCGTCACTCGTCATCCATTAAGTATACTATCTATCTACATTCTATACCTGTGGTGCATTTTAGTTTTGCAGTTTGCTGACACAGTGTCCACCAGTATACTATATATAGCAGTACGGTAGGCCACTGCTGTACCTACCTCTGTGTCGTCACTCGTCATCCATTAAGTATACTATCCATCTACATTCTATACCTGTGGTGCATTTTAGTTTTGCAGTTTGCTGACAGTGTCCACCAGTATACTATATATACTTATAGCAGTACGGTAGGCCAATGCTGTACCTACCTCTGTGTCGTCATCCATTAAGTATACGATCCATCTACATTCTATACCTGTGGTGCATTTTAGTTTTGCAGTTTGCTAACAGTGTCCACCAGTATACTATATATAGCAGTACGGTAGGCCACTGCTGTACCTACCTCTGTGTCGTCACTCGTCATCCATTAAGTATACTATCCATCTACATTCTATACCTGTGGTGCATTTTAGTTTTGCAGTTTGCTGACACAGTGTCCACCAGTATACTATATATAGCAGTACGGTAGGCCACTGCTGTACCTACCTCTGTGTCGTCACTCGTCATCCATTAAGTATACTATCCATCTACATTCTATACCTGTGGTGTATTTTAGTTTTGCAGTTTGCTGACAGTCTCCGCCAGTATACTATATATAGCAGTACGGTATGCCACTGCTGTACCTACCTCTGTGTCGTCACTCGTCATCCATTATATATACTATCCATCTACATTCTATACCTGTGGTGCATTTTAGCTTTGCAGTTTGCTGACACAGTGTCCACCAGTATACTATATTTAGCAGTACGGTAGGCCACTGCTGTACCTACCTCTGTGTCGTCACTCGTCATCCATTAAGTATACTATCCATCTACATTCTATACCTGTGGTGCATTTTAGTTTTGCAGTTTGCTGACAGTGTCCATCCGTATACTATATATACTTATAGCTGTACGGTAGGCCACTGCTGTACCTACCTCTGTGTCGTCATCCATTAAGTATACTATCCATCTAAATTCTATACCTGTGGTGCATTTTAGTTTTGCAGTTTGCTGACAGTGTCCACCAGTATACTATATATAGCAGTACGGTAGGCCACTGCTGTACCTACCTCTGTGTCGTCACTCGTCATCCATTAAGTATACTATCCATCTACATTCTATACCTGTGGTGCATTTTAGTTTTGCAGTTTGCTGACAGTGTCCACCAGTATACTATATATACTTATAGCAGTACGGTAGGCCACTGCTGTACCTACCTCTGTGTCGTCACTCGTCATCCATTAAGTATACTATCCATCTACATTCTATACCTGTGGTGCATTTTAGTTTTGCAGTTTGCTGACACAGTGTCCACCAGTATACTATATATAGCAGTACGGTAGGCCACTGCTGTACCTACCTCTGTGTCGTCACTCGTCATCCATTAAGTATACTATCCATCTACATTCTATACCTGTGGTGCATTTTAGTTTTGCAGTTTGCTGACACAGTGTCCACCAGTATACTATATATAGCAGTACGGTAGGCCACTGCTGTACCTACCTCTGTGTCGTCACTCGTCATCCATTAAGTATACTATCCATCTACATTCTATACCTGTGGTGCATTTTAGTTTTGCAGTTTGCTGACAGTGTCCACCAGTATACTATATAATGCAGTACGGTAGGACACTGCTGTACCTACCTCTGTGTCGTCACTCGTCATCCATTAAGTATACTATCCATCTACATTCTATACCTGTGGTGCATTTTAGTTTTGCAGTTTGCTGACAGTGTCCACCAGTATACTATATATAGCAGTACGGTAGGCCACTGCTGTACCTACCTCTGTGTCGTCACTCGTCATCCATTAAGCATACTATCCATCTACATTCTATACCTGTGGTGCATTTTAGTTTTGCAGTTTGCTGACACAGTGTCCACCAGTATATTTTATATAGCAGTACGGTAGGCCACTGCCGTACCTACCTCTGTGTCGTCACTCATCATCCATTAAGTATACTATCCATCTACATTCCATACCTGTGGTGCATTTTAGTTTTGCAGTTTGCTGACAGTGTCCACCAGTATACTATATATAGTAGTACGGTAGGCCACTGCTGTACCTACCTCTGTGTCGTCACTCGTCTTCCATTAAGTATACTATCCATCTACATTCTATACCTGTGGTGCATTTTAGTTTTGCAGTTTGCTGACACAGTGTCCACCAGTATACTATATATAGCAGTACGGTAGGCCACTGCTGTACCTACCTCTGTGTCGTCACTCGTCATCCATTAAGTATACTATCCATCTACATTCTATACCTGTGGTGCATTTTAGTTTTGCAGTTTGGTGACAGTGTCCACCAGTATACTATATATAGCAGTACGGTAGGCCACTGCTGTACCTACCTCTGTGTCGTCACTCGTCATCCATTAAGTATACTATCCATCTACATTCTAAACCTGTGGTGCATTTTAGTTTTGCAGTTTGCTGACACAGTGTCCACCAGTATACTATATATAGCAGTACGGTAGGCCACTGCTGTACCTACCTCTGTGTTGTCACTCGTCATCCATTAAGTATACTATCCATCTACATTCTATACCTGTGGTGCATTTTAGTTTTGCAGTTTGCTGACAGTCTCCGCCAGTATACTATATATAGCAGTACGGTAGGCCACTGCTGTACCTACCTCTGTGTCGTCACTCGTCATCCATTATATATACTATCCATCTACATTCTATACCTGTGGTGCATTTTAGTTTTGCAGTTTGCTGACACAGTGTCCACCAGTATACTATATATAGCAGTACGGTAGGCCACTGCTGTACCTACCTCTGTGTCGTCACTCGTCATCCATTAAGTATACTATCCATCTACATTCCATACCTGTGGTGCATTTTAGTTTTGCAGTTTGCTGACAGTGTCCACCAGTATACTATATATACTTATAGCAGTACGGTAGGCCACTGCTGTACCTACCTCTGTGTCGTCATTCGTCACCCATTAGGTATACTATCCATCTACATTCTATACCTGTGGTGCATTTTAGTTTTGCAGTTTGCTGACACAGTGTCCACCAGTATACTATATATAGCAGTACGGTAGGCCACTGCTGTACCTACGTCTGTGTCGTCACTCATCATCCATTAAGTATACTATCCATCTACATTCTATACTTGTGGTGCATTTTAGTTTTGCAGTTTGCTGACAGTGTCCACAAGTATACTATATATAGCAGTACGGTAGGCCACTGCTGTACCTACCTCTGTGTCATCACTCGTCATCCATTAAGTATACTATCCATCTACATTCTATACCTGTGGTGCATTTTAGTTTTGCAGTTTGCTGACAGTGTCCACCAGTATACTATATATAGCAGTACGGTAGGCCACTGCTGTACCTACCTCTGTGTCGTCACTCGTCATCCATTAAGTATACTATCCATCTACATTCTATACCTGTGGTGCATTTTAGTTTTGCAGTTTGCTGACAGTGTCCACCAGTATACTATATATAGCAGTACGGTAGGCCACTGCTGTACCTACCTCTGTGTCGTCACTCGTCATCCATTAAGTATACTATCCATCTACATTCTATACCTGTGGTGCATTTTAGTTTTGCAGTTTGCTGACACAGTGTCCACCAGTATACTATATATAGCAGTACGGTAGGCCACTGCTGTACCTACCTCTGTGTCGTCACTCATTATCCATTAAGTATACTATCCATCTACATTCTATACCTGTGGTGCATTTTAGTTTTGCAGTTTGCTGACAGTGTCCACCAGTATACTATATATAGCAGTACGGTAGGCCACTGCTGTACCTACCTCTGTGTCATCACTCGTCATCCATTAAGTATACTATCCATCTACATTCTATACCTGTGGTGCATTTTAGTTTTGCAGTTTGCTGACAGTGTCCACCAGTATACTATATATAGCAGTACGGTAGGCCACTGCTGTACCTACCTCTGTGTCGTCACTCGTCATCCATTAAGTATACTATCCATCTACATTCTATACCTATGGTGCATTTTAGTTTTGCAGTTTGCTGACACAGTGTCCACCAGTATACTATATATACTTATAGCAGTACGGTAGGCCACTGCTGTACCTACCTCTGTGTCGTCATCCATTAAGTATACTATCCATCTACATTCTATACCTGTGGTGCATTTTAGTTTTGCAGTTTGCTGACAGTGTCCACCAGTATACTATATATACTTATAGCAGTACGGTAGGCCACTGCTGTACCTACCTCTGTGTCGTCATCCATTAAGTATACTATCCATCTACATTCTATACCTGTGGTGCATTTTAGTTTTGCAGTTTGCTGACAGTGTCCACCAGTATACTATATATAGCAGTACGGTAGGCCACTGCTGTACCTACCTCTGTGTCGTCACTCGTCATCCATTAAGTATACTATCCATCTACATTCTATACCTGTGGTGCATTTTAATTTTGCAGTTTGCTGACAGTGTCCACCAGTATACTATATATACTTATAGCAGTACGGTAGGCCACTGCTGTACCTACCTCTATGTCGTCACTCGTCATCCATTAAGTATACTATCCATCTACATTCTATACCTGTGGTGCATTTTAGTTTTGCAGTTTGCTGACACAGTGTCCACCAGTATACTATATATAGCAGTACGGTAGGCCACTGCTGTACCTACCTCTGTGTCGTCACTCGTCATCCATTAAGTATACTATCTATCTACATTCTATACCTGTGGTGCATTTTAGTTTTGCAGTTTGCTGACACAGTGTCCACCAGTATACTATATATAGCAGTACGGTAGGCCACTGCTGTACCTACCTCTGTGTCGTCACTCGTCATCCATTAAGTATACTATCCATCTACATTCTATACCTGTGGTGCATTTTAGTTTTGCAGTTTGCTGACAGTGTCCACCAGTATACTATATATACTTATAGCAGTACGGTAGGCCAATGCTGTACCTACCTCTGTGTCGTCATCCATTAAGTATACTATCCATCTACATTCTATACCTGTGGTGCATTTTAGTTTTGCAGTTTGCTAACAGTGTCCACCAGTATACTATATATAGCAGTACGGTAGGCCACTGCTGTACCTACCTCTGTGTCGTCACTCGTCATCCATTAAGTATACTATCCATCTACATTCTATACCTGTGGTGCATTTTAGTTTTGCAGTTTGCTGACACAGTGTCCACCAGTATACTATATATAGCAGTACGGTAGGCCACTGCTGTACCTACCTCTGTGTCGTCACTCGTCATCCATTAAGTATACTATCCATCTACATTCTATACCTGTGGTGTATTTTAGTTTTGCAGTTTGCTGACAGTCTCCGCCAGTATACTATATATAGCAGTACGGTATGCCACTGCTGTACCTACCTCTGTGTCGTCACTCGTCATCCATTATATATACTATCCATCTACATTCTATACCTGTGGTGCATTTTAGCTTTGCAGTTTGCTGACACAGTGTCCACCAGTATACTATATTTAGCAGTACGGTAGGCCACTGCTGTACCTACCTCTGTGTCGTCACTCGTCATCCATTAAGTATACTATCCATCTACATTCTATACCTGTGGTGCATTTTAGTTTTGCAGTTTGCTGACAGTGTCCATCCGTATACTATATATACTTATAGCTGTACGGTAGGCCACTGCTGTACCTACCTCTGTGTCGTCATCCATTAAGTATACTATCCATCTAAATTCTATACCTGTGGTGCATTTTAGTTTTGCAGTTTGCTGACAGTGTCCATCAGTATACTATATATAGCAGTACGGTAGGCCACTGCTGTACCTACCTCTGTGTCGTCACTCGTCATCCATTAAGTATACTATCCATCTACATTCTATACCTGTGGTGCATTTTAGTTTTGCAGTTTGCTGACAGTGTCCACCAGTATACTATATATACTTATAGCAGTACGGTAGGCCACTGCTGTACCTACCTCTGTGTCGTCACTCGTCATCCATTAAGTATACTATCCATCTACATTCTATACCTGTGGTGCATTTTAGTTTTGCAGTTTGCTGACACAGTGTCCACCAGTATACTATATATAGCAGTACGGTAGGCCACTGCTGTACCTACCTCTGTGTCGTCACTCGTCATCCATTAAGTATACTATCCATCTACATTCTATACCTGTGGTGCATTTTAGTTTTGCAGTTTGCTGACACAGTGTCCACCAGTATACTATATATAGCAGTACGGTAGGCCACTGCTGTACCTACCTCTGTGTCGTCACTCGTCATCCATTAAGTATACTATCCATCTACATTCTATACCTGTGGTGCATTTTAGTTTTGCAGTTTGCTGACAGTGTCCACCAGTATACTATATAATGCAGTACGGTAGGACACTGCTGTACCTACCTCTGTGTCGTCACTCGTCATCCATTAAGTATACTATCCATCTACATTCTATACCTGTGGTGCATTTTAGTTTTGCAGTTTGCTGACAGTGTCCACCAGTATACTATATATAGCAGTACGGTAGGCCACTGCTGTACCTACCTCTGTGTCGTCACTCGTCATCCATTAAGCATACTATCCATCTACATTCTATACCTGTGGTGCATTTTAGTTTTGCAGTTTGCTGACACAGTGTCCACCAGTATATTTTATATAGCAGTACGGTAGGCCACTGCCGTACCTACCTCTGTGTCGTCACTCATCATCCATTAAGTATACTATCCATCTACATTCCATACCTGTGGTGCATTTTAGTTTTGCAGTTTGCTGACAGTGTCCACCAGTATACTATATATAGTAGTACGGTAGGCCACTGCTGTACCTACCTCTGTGTCGTCACTCGTCTTCCATTAAGTATACTATCCATCTACATTCTATACCTGTGGTGCATTTTAGTTTTGCAGTTTGCTGACACAGTGTCCACCAGTATACTATATATAGCAGTACGGTAGGCCACTGCTGTACCTACCTCTGTGTCGTCACTCGTCATCCATTAAGTATACTATCCATCTACATTCTATACCTGTGGTGCATTTTAGTTTTGCAGTTTGCTGACAGTGTCCACCAGTATACTATATAATGCAGTACGGTAGGATACTGCTGTACCTACCTCTGTGTCATCACTCGTCATCCATTAAGTATACTATCCATCTTCATTCTATACCTGTGGTGCATTTTCGTTTTGCAGTTTGCTGACAGTGTCCACCAGTATACTATATATAGCAGTACTGTAGGCCACTGCTGTACCTACCTCTGTGTCGTCACTCGTCATCCATTAAGTATACTATCCATCTACATTCTATACCTGTGGTGCATTTTAGTTTTGCAGTTTGCTGACACAGTGTCCACCAGTATATTATATATAGCAGTACGGTAGGCCACTGCCGTACCTACCTCTGTGTCGTCACTCATCATCCATTAAGTATACTATCCATCTACATTCTATACCTGTGGTGCATTTTAGTTATGCAGTTTGCTGACACAGTGTCCACCAGTATACTATATATAGCAGTACGGTAGGCCACTGCTGTACCTACCTCTGTGTCGTCACTCGTCATCCATTAAGTATACTATCCATCTACATTCTATACCTGTGGTGCATTTTAGTTTTGCAGTTTGCTGACACAGTGTCCACCAGTATACTATATATAGCAGTACGGTAGGCCACTGCTGTACCTACCTCTGTGTCGTCACTCGTCATCTATTAAGTATACTATCCATCTACATTCTATACCTGTGGTGCATTTTAGTTTTGCAGTTTGCTGACAGTGTCCACCAGTATACTATATATACTTATAGCAGTACGGTAGGCCACTGCTGTACCTACCTCTGTGTCGTCACTCGTCATCCATTAGGTATACTATCCATCTACATTCTATATCTGTGGTGCATTTTAGTTTTGCAGTTTGCTGACACAGTGTCCACCAGTATACTATATATAGCAGTACGGTAGGCCACTGCTGTACCTACCTCTGTGTCGTCACTCGTCATCCATTAAGTATACTATCCATCTACATTCTATACCTGTGGTGCATTTTAGTTTTGCAGTTTGCTGACACAGTGTCCACCAGTATACTATATATAGCAGTACGGTAGGCCACTGCTGTACCTACCTCTGTGTCGTCACTCGTCATCTATTAAGTATACTATCCATCTACATTCTATACCTGTGGTGCATTTTAGTTTTGCAGTTTGCTGACAGTGTCCACCAGTATACTATATATAGCAGTACGGTAGGCCACTGCTGTACCTACCTCTGTGTCGTCACTCGTCATCCATTAAGTATACTATCCATCTACATTCTATACCTGTGGTGCATTTTAGTTTTGCAGTTAGCTGACAGTGTCCACCAGTATACTATATATAGCAGTACGGTAGGCCACTGCTGTACCTACCTCTGTGTCATCACTCGTCATCCATTAAGTATACTATCCATCTACATTCTATACCTGTGGTGCATTTTAGTTTTGCACTTTGCTGACAGTGTCCGCCAGTATACTATATATAGCAGTACGGTAGGCCACTGCTGTACCTACCTCTGTGTCGTCACTCGTCATCCATTAAATATACTATCCATCTACATTCTATACCTGTGGTGCATTTTAGTTTTGCAGTTTGCTGACACAGTGTCCACCAGTATACTATATATAGCAGTACGGTAGGCCACTGCTGTACCTACCTCTGTGTCGTCACTCGTCATCCATTAAGTATACTATCCATCTACATTCTATACCTGTGGAGCATTTTAGTTTGCAGTTTGCTGACAGTGTCCACCAGTATACTATATATACTTATAGCAGTACGGTAGGCCACTGCTGTACCTACCTCTGTGTCGTCATTCGTCATCCATTAGGTATACTATCCATCTACATTCTATACCTGTGGTGCATTTTAGTTTTGCAGTTTGCAGACACAGTGTCCACCAGTATACTATATATAGCAGTACGGTAGGCCACTGCTGTACCTACCTCTGTGTCGTCACTCGTCATCCATTAAGTATACTATCCATCTACATTCTATACCTGTGGTGCATTTTAGTTTTGCAGTTTGCTGACACAGTGTCCACCAGTATACTATATATAGCAGTACGGTAGGCCACTGCTGTACCTACCTCTGTGTCGTCACTCATCATCCATTAAGTATACTATCCATCTACATTCTATACCTGTGGTGCATTTTAGTTTTGCAGTTTGCTGACAGTGTCCACCAGTATACTATATATAGCAGTACGGTAGGCCACTGCTGTACCTACCTCTGTGTCGTCACTCGTCATCCATTAAGTATACTATCCATCTAAATTCTATACCTGTGGTGCATTTTAGTTTTGCAGTTTGCTGACAGTGTCCACCAGTATACTATATATAGCAGTACGGTAGGCCACTGCTGTACCTACCTCTGTGTCGTCACTCGTCATCCATTAAGTATACTATCCATCTAATTTCTATTCCTGTGGTGCATTTTAGTTTTGCAGTTTGCTGACACAGTGTCCACCAGTATACTATATATAGCAGTACGGTAGGCCACTGCTGTACCTACCTCTGTATCGTCAATCGTCATCCATTAAGTATACTATCCATCTACATTCTATACCTGTGGTGCATTTTAGTTTTGCAGTTTGCTGACAGTGTCCACCAGTATACTATATATAGCAGTACGGTAGGCCACTGCTGTACCTACCTCTGTGTCGTCACTCGTCATCCATTAAGTATACTATCCATCTAATTTCTATTCCTGTGGTGCATTTTAGTTTTGCAGTTTGCTGACACAGTGTCCACCAGTATACTATATATAGCAGTACGGTAGGCCACTGCTGTACCTACCTCTGTATCGTCAATCGTCATCCATTAAGTATACTATCCATCTACATTCTATACCTGTGGTGCATTTTAGTTTTGCAGTTTGCTGACACAGTGTCCACCAGTATACTATATATAGCAGTACGGTAGGCCACTGCTGTACCTACCTCTGTGTCATCACTCGTCATCCATTAAGTATACAATCCATCTAAATTCTATACCTGTGGTGCATTTTAGTTTTGCAGTTTGCTGACAGTGTCCACCAGTATACTATATATAGCAGTACGGTAGGCCACTGCTGTACCTACCTCTGTGTCATCACTCATCATCCATTAAGTATACTATCCATCTACATTCTATACCTGTGGTGCATTTTAGTTTTGCAGTTTGCTGACAGTGTCCACCAGTATACTATATATAGCAGTACGGTAGGCCACTGCTGTACCTACCTCTGTGTCGTCACTCGTCATCCATTAAGTATACTTTCCATCTACATTCTATACCTGTGGTGCATTTTAGTTTTGCAGTTTGCTGACACAGTGTCCACCAGTATACTATATATAGCAGTACGGTAGGCCACTGCTGTACCTACCTCTGTATCGTCACTCGCCATCCATTAAGTATACTATCCATCTACATTCTATACCTGTGGTGCATTTTAGTTTTGCAGTTTGCTGACACAGTGTCCACCAGTTTACTATATATAGCAGTACGGTAGGCCACTGCTGTACCTACCTCTGTGTCGTCACTCGTCATCCATTAAGTATACTATCCATCTACATTCTATACCTGTGGTGCATTTTAGTTTTGCAGTTTGCTGACAGTGTCCACCAGTATACTATATATACTTATAGCAGTACGGTAGGCCACTGCTGTACCTACCTCTTTGTCGTCATCCATTAAGTATACTATCCATCTACATTCTATACCTGTGGTGCATTTTAGTTTTGCAGTTTGATGACAGCGTCCACCAGTATACTATATATAGCAGTACGGTAGGCCACTGCTGTACCTTCCTCTGTGTCATCACTCATCATCCATTAAGTATACTATCCATCTACATTCTATACCTGTGGTGCATTTTAGTTTTGCAGTTTGCTGACAGTGTCCACCAGTATACTATATATACTTATAGCAGTACGGTAGGCCACTGCTGTACCTACCTCTGTGTCGTCATCCATTAAGTATACTATTCATCTACATTCTATACCTGTGGTGCATTTTAGTTTTGCAGTTTGCTGACAGTGTCCACCAGTATACTATATATAGCAGTATGGTAGGCCACTGCTGTACCTACCTCTGTGTCGTCACTCGTCATCCATTAAGTATACTATCCATCTACATTCTATACCTGTGGTGCATTTTAGTTTTGCAGTTTGCTGACAGTGTCCACCCGTATACTATATATACGTATAGCAGTACGGTAGGTCACTGCTGTACCTACCTCTGTGTCGTCATCCATTAAGTATACTATCCATCTACATTCTATACCTGTGGTGCATTTTAGTTTTGCAGTTTGCTGACAGTGTCCACCAGTATACTATATATAGCAGTACGGTAGGCCACTGCTGTACCTACCTCTGTGTCGTCACTCGTCATCCATTAAGTATACTATCCATCTACATTCTATACCTGTGGTGCATTTTAGTTTTGCAGTTTGCTGACAGTGTCCACCAGTATACTATATATACTTATAGCAGTACGGTAGGCCACTGCTGTACCTACCTCTGTGTTGTCACTCGTCATCCATTAAGTATACTATCCATCTACATTCTATACCTGTGGTGCATTTTAGTTTTGCAGTTTGCTGACACAGTGTCCACCAGTATACTATATATAGCAGTACGGTAGGCCACTGCTGTACCTACCTCTGTGTCGTCACTCATCATCCATTAAGTATACTATCCATCTACATTCTATACTTGTGGTGCATTTTAGTTTTGCAGTTTGCTGACAGTGTCCACAAGTATACTATATATAGCAGTACGGTAGGCCACTGCTGTACCTACCTCTGTGTCATCACTCGTCATCCATTAAGTATACTATCCATCTACATTCTATACCTGTGGTGCATTTTAGTTTTGCAGTTTGCTGACAGTGTCCACCAGTATACTATATATAGCAGTACGGTAGGCCACTGCTGTACCTACCTCTGTGTCGTCACTCGTCATCCATTAAGTATACTATCCATCTACATTCTATACCTGTGGTGCATTTTAGTTTTGCAGTTTGCTGACACAGTGTCCACCAGTATACTATATATAGCAGTACGGTAGGCCACTGCTGTACCTACCTCTGTATCGTCACTCGTCATCCATTAAGTATACTATCCATCTACATTCTATACCTGTGGTGCATTTTAGTTTTGCAGTTTGCTGACACAGTGTCCACCAGTTTACTATATATAGCAGTACGGTAGGCCACTGCTGTACCTACCTCTGTGTCGTCACTCGTCATCCATTAAGTATACTATCCATCTACATTCTATACCTGTGGTGCATTTTAGTTTTGCAGTTTGCTGACAGTGTCCACCAGTATACTATATATACTTATAGCAGTACGGTAGGCCACTGCTGTACCTACCTCTTTGTCGTCATCCATTAAGTATACTATCCATCTACATTCTATACCTGTGGTGCATTTTAGTTTTGCAGTTTGATGACAGCGTCCACCAGTATACTATATATAGCAGTACGGTAGGCCACTGCTGTACCTTCCTCTGTGTCATCACTCATCATCCATTAAGTATACTATCCATCTACATTCTATACCTGTGGTGCATTTTAGTTTTGCAGTTTGCTGACAGTGTCCACCAGTATACTATATATACTTATAGCAGTACGGTAGGCCACTGCTGTACCTACCTCTGTGTCGTCATCCATTAAGTATACTATTCATCTACATTCTATACCTGTGGTGCATTTTAGTTTTGCAGTTTGCTGACAGTGTCCACCAGTATACTATATATAGCAGTATGGTAGGCCACTGCTGTACCTACCTCTGTGTCGTCACTCGTCATCCATTAAGTATACTATCCATCTACATTCTATACCTGTGGTGCATTTTAGTTTTGCAGTTTGCTGACAGTGTCCACCCGTATACTATATATACTTATAGCAGTACGGTAGGCCACTGCTGTACCTACCTCTGTGTCGTCATCCATTAAGTATTCTATCCATCTACATTCTATACCTGTGGTGCATTTTAGTTTTGCAGTTTGCTGACAGTGTCCACCAGTATACTATATATAGCAGTACGGTAGGCCACTGCTGTACCTACCTCTGTGTCGTCACTCGTCATCCATTAAGTATACTATCCTTCTACATTCTATACCTGTGGTGCATTTTAGTTTTGCAGTTTGCTGACAGTGTCCACCAGTATACTATATATACTTATAGCAGTACGGTAGGCCACTGCTGTACCTACCTCTGTGTTGTCACTCGTCATCCATTAAGTATACTATCCATCTACATTCTATACCTGTGGTGCATTTTAGTTTTGCAGTTTGCTGACACAGTGTCCACCAGTATAATATATATAGCAGTACGGTAGGCCACTGCTGTACCTACCTCTGTGTCGTCACTCGTCATCCATTAAGTATACTATCCATCTACATTCTATACCTGTGGTGCATTTTAGTTTTGCAGTTTGCTGACACAGTGTCCACCAGTATACTATATATAGCAGTACGGTAGGCCACTGCTGTACCTACCTCTGTGTCGTCACTCATCATGCATTAAGTATACTATCCATATACATTCTATACCTGTGGTGCATTTTAGTTTTGCAGTTTGCTGACACAGTGTCCACCAGTATACTATATATAGCAGTACGGTAGGCCACTGCTGTACCTACCTCTGTGTCGTCACTCGTCATCCATTAAGTATACTATCCATCTACATTCTATACCTGTGGTGCATTTTAGTTTTGCAGTTTGCTGACAGTGTCCACCAGTATACTATATATACTTATAGCAGTACGGTAGGCCACTGCTGTACCTACCTCTGTGTCGTCACTCGTCATCCATTAGGTATACTATCCATCTACATTCTATACCTGTGGTGCATTTTAGTTTTGCAGTTTGCTGACACAGTGTCCACCAGTATACTATATATAGCAGTACGGTAGGCCACTGCTGTACCTACCTCTGTGTCGTCACTCGTCATCCATTAAGTATACTATCCATCTACATTCTATACCTGTGGTGCATTTTAGTTTTGCAGTTTGCTGACACAGTGTCCACCAGTATACTATATATAGCAGTACGGTGGGCCACTGCTGTACCTACCTCTGTGTCGTCACTCGTCATCCATTAAGTATACTATCCATCTACATTCTATACCTGTGGTGCATTTTAGTTTTGCAGTTTGCTGACACAGTGTCCACCAGTATACTATATATAGCAGTACGGTAGGCCACTGCTGTACCTACCTCTGTGTCGTCACTCGTCATCCATTAAGTATACTATCCATCTACATTCTATACCTGTGGTGCATTTAAGTTTTGCAGTTTGCTGACAGTGTCCGCCAGTATACTATATATAGCAGTACGGTAGGCCACTGCTGTACCTACCTCTGTGTCATCACTCGTCATCCATTATATATACTATCCATCTACATTCTATACCTGTGGTGCATTTTAGTTTTGCAGTTTGCTGACACAGTGTCCACCAGTATACTATATATAGCAGTACGGTAGGCCACTGCTGTACCTACCTCTGTGTCGTCACTCGTCATCCATTAAGTATACTATCCATCTACATTCCATACCTGTGGTGCATTTTAGTTTTGCAGTTTGCTGACAGTGTCCACCAGTATACTATATATACTTATAGCAGTACGGTAGGCCACTGCTGTACCTACCTCTGTGTCGTCACTCGTCATCCATTAGGTATACTTTCCATCTACATTCTATACCTGTGGTGCATTTTAGTTTTGCAGTTTGCTGACACAGTGTCCACCAGTATACTATATATAGCAGTACGGTAGGCCACTGCTGTACATACCTCTGTGTCGTCACTCGTCATCCATTAAGTATACTATCCATCTACATTCTATACCTGTGGTGCATTTTAGTTTTGCAGTTTGGTGACAGTGTCCACCAGTATACTATATATAGCAGTACGGTAGGCCACTGCTGTACCTACCTCTGTGTCGTCACTCGTCATCCATTAAGTATACTATCCATCTACATTCTATACCTGTGGTGCATTTTAGTTTTGCAGTTTGCTGACACAGTGTCCACCAGTATACTATATATAGCAGTACGGTAGGCCACTGCTGTACATACCTCTGTGTCGTCACTCGTCATCCATTAAGTATACTATCCATCTACATTCTATACCTGTGGTGCATTTTAGTTTTGCAGTTTGGTGACAGTGTCCACCAGTATACTATATATAGCAGTACGGTAGGCCACTGCTGTACCTACCTCTGTGTCGTCACTCGTCATCCATTAAGTATACTATCCATCTACATTCTAAACCTGTGGTGCATTTTAGTTTTGCAGTTTGCTGACACAGTGTCCACCAGTATACTATATATAGCAGTACGGTAGGCCACTGCTGTACCTACCTCTGTGTTGTCACTCGTCATCCATTAAGTATACTATCCATCTACATTCTATACCTGTGGTGCATTTTAGTTTTGCAGTTTGCTGACAGTCTCCGCCAGTATACTATATATAGCAGTACGGTAGGCCACTGCTGTACCTACCTCTGTGTCGTCACTCGTCATCCATTATATATACTATCCATCTACATTCTATACCTGTGGTGCATTTTAGTTTTGCAGTTTGCTGACACAGTGTCCACCAGTATACTATATATAGCAGTACGGTAGGCCACTGCTGTACCTACCTCTGTGTCGTCACTCGTCATCCATTAAGTATACTATCCATCTACATTCCATACCTGTGGTGCATTTTAGTTTTGCAGTTTGCTGACAGTGTCCACCAGTATACTATATATACTTATAGCAGTACGGT
The DNA here is from genome assembly GCF_028390025.1 of Pseudophryne corroboree. Taxonomy (NCBI): domain Eukaryota; kingdom Metazoa; phylum Chordata; class Amphibia; order Anura; family Myobatrachidae; genus Pseudophryne; species Pseudophryne corroboree. Next base: position 641,490,224 of record NC_086448.1, read on the forward strand.
AGGCCACTGCTGTACCTACCTCTGTGTCGTCATTCGTCACCCATTAGGTATACTATCCATCTACATTCTATACCTGTGGTGCATTTTAGTTTTGCAGTTTGCTGACACAGTGTCCACCAGTATACTATATATAGCAGTACGGTAGGCCACTGCTGTACCTACGTCTGTGTCGTCACTCATCATCCATTAAGTATACTATCCATCTACATTCTATACTTGTGGTGCATTTTAGTTTTGCAGTTTGCTGACAGTGTCCACAAGTATACTATATATAGCAGTACGGTAGGCCACTGCTGTACCTACCTCTGTGTCATCACTCGTCATCCATTAAGTATACTATCCATCTACATTCTATACCTGTGGTGCATTTTAGTTTTGCAGTTTGCTGACAGTGTCCACCAGTATACTATATATAGCAGTACGGTAGGCCACTGCTGTACCTACCTCTGTGTCGTCACTCGTCATCCATTAAGTATACTATCCATCTACATTCTATACCTGTGGTGCATTTTAGTTTTGCAGTTTGCTGACAGTGTCCACCAGTATACTATATATAGCAGTACGGTAGGCCACTGCTGTACCTACCTCTGTGTCGTCACTCGTCATCCATTAAGTATACTATCCATCTACATTCTATACCTGTGGTGCATTTTAGTTTTGCAGTTTGCTGACACAGTGTCCACCAGTATACTATATATAGCAGTACGGTAGGCCACTGCTGTACCTACCTCTGTGTCGTCACTCATTATCCATTAAGTATACTATCCATCTACATTCTATACCTGTGGTGCATTTTAGTTTTGCAGTTTGCTGACAGTGTCCACCAGTATACTATATATAGCAGTACGGTAGGCCACTGCTGTACCTACCTCTGTGTCATCACTCGTCATCCATTAAGTATACTATCCATCTACATTCTATACCTGTGGTGCATTTTAGTTTTGCAGTTTGCTGACAGTGTCCACCAGTATACTATATATAGCAGTACGGTAGGCCACTGCTGTACCTACCTCTGTGTCGTCACTCGTCATCCATTAAGTATACTATCCATCTACATTCTATACCTGTGGTGCATTTTAGTTTTGCAGTTTGCTGACACAGTGTCCACCAGTATACTATATATAGCAGTACGGTAGGCCACTGCTGTACCTACCTCTGTGTCGTCAATCGTCATCCATTAAGTATACTATCCATCTACATTCTATACCTGTGGTGCATTTTTGTTTTGCAGTTTGCTGACAGTGTCCACCAGTATACTATATATACTTATAGCAGTACGGTAGGCCACTGCTGTACCTACCTCTGTGTCGTCATCCATTAAGTATACTATCCATCTACATTCTATACCTGTGGTGCATTTTAGTTTTGCAGTTTGCTGACAGTGTCCACCAGTATACTATATATACTTATAGCAGTACGGTAGGCCACTGCTGTACCTACCTCTGTGTCGTCATCCATTAAGTATACTATCCATCTACATTCTATACCTGTGGTGCATTTTAGTTTTGCAGTTTGCTGACAGTGTCCACCAGTATACTATATATAGCAGTACGGTAGGCCACTGCTGTACCTACCTCTGTGTCGTCACTCGTCATCCATTAAGTATACTATCCATCTACATTCTATACCTGTGGTGCATTTTAATTTTGCAGTTTGCTGACAGTGTCCACCAGTATACTATATATACTTATAGCAGTACGGTAGGCCACTGCTGTACCTACCTCTATGTCGTCACTCGTCATCCATTAAGTATACTATCCATCTACATTCTATACCTGTGGTGCATTTTAGTTTTGCAGTTTGCTGACACAGTGTCCACCAGTATACTATATATAGCAGTACGGTAGGCCACTGCTGTACCTACCTCTGTGTCGTCACTCGTCATCCATTAAGTATACTATCTATCTACATTCTATACCTGTGGTGCATTTTAGTTTTGCAGTTTGCTGACACAGTGTCCACCAGTATACTATATATAGCAGTACGGTAGGCCACTGCTGTACCTACCTCTGTGTCGTCACTCGTCATCCATTAAGTATACTATCAATCTACATTCTATACCTGTGGTGCATTTTAGTTTTGCAGTTTGCTGACAGTGTCCACCAGTATACTATATATACTTATAGCAGTACGGTAGGCCAATGCTGTACCTACCTCTGTGTCGTCATCCATTAAGTATACTATCCATCTACATTCTATACCTGTGGTGCATTTTAGTTTTGCAGTTTGCTAACAGTGTCCACCAGTATACTATATATAGCAGTACGGTAGGCCACTGCTGTACCGACCTCTGTGTCGTCACTCGTCATCCATTAAGTATACTATCCATCTACATTCTATACCTGTGGTGCATTTTAGTTTTGCAGTTTGCTGACACAGTGTCCACCAGTATACTATATATAGCAGTACGGTAGGCCACTGCTGTACCTACCTCTGTGTCGTCACTCGTCATCCATTAAGTATACTATCCATCTACATTCTATACCTGTGGTGCATTTTAGTTTTGCAGTTTGCTGACAGTGTCCACCAGTATACTATATATACTTATAGCAGTACGGTAGGCCAATGCTGTACCTACCTCTGTGTCGTCATCCATTAAGTATACTATCCATCTACATTCTATACCTGTGGTGCATTTTAGTTTTGCAGTTTGCTAACAGTGTCCACCAGTATACTATATATAGCAGTACGGTAGGCCACTGCTGTACCGACCTCTGTGTCGTCACTCGTCATCCATTAAGTATACTATCCATCTACATTCTATACCTGTGGTGCATTTTAGTTTTGCAGTTTGCTGACACAGTGTCCACCAGTATACTATATATAGCAGTACGGTAGGCCACTGCTGTACCTACCTCTGTGTCGTCACTCGTCATCCATTAAGTATACTATCCATCTACATTCTATACCTGTGGTGCATTTTAGTTTTGCAGTTTGCTGACACAGTGTCCACCAGTATAATATATATAGCAGTACGGTAGGCCACTGCTGTACCTACCTCTGTGTCGTCACTCGTCATCCATTAAGTATACTATCCATCTACATTCTATACCTGTGGTGCATTTTAGTTTTGCAGTTTGCTGACACAGTGTCCACCAGTATACTATATATAGCAGTACGGTAGGCCACTGCTGTACCTACCTCTGTGTCGTCACTCGTCATCCATTAAGTATACTATTCATCTACATTCTATACCTGTGGTGCATTTTAGTTTTGCAGTTTGCTGACAGTGTCCACCAGTATACTATATATAGCAGTACGGTAGGCCACTGCTGTACCTACCTCTGTGTCGTCACTCGTCATCCATTAAGTATACTATCCATCTACATTCTTTACCTGTGGTGCATTTTAGTTTTGCAGTTTGCTGACACAGTGTCCACCAGTATACTATATATAGCAGTACGGTAGGCCACTGCCGTACCTACCTCTGTGTCGTCACTCATCATGCATTAAGTATACTATCCATATACATTCTATACCTGTGGTGCATTTTAGTTTTGCAGTTTGCTGACACAGTGTCCACCAGTATACTATATATAGCAGTACGGTAGGCCACTGCTGTACCTACCTCTGTGTCGTCACTCGTCATCCATTAAGTATACTATCCATCTACATTCTATACCTGTGGTGCATTTTAGTTTTGCAGTTTGCTGACAGTGTCCACCAGTATACTATATATACTTATAGCAGTACGGTAGGCCACTGCTGTACCTACCTCTGTGTCGTCACTCGTCATCCATTAGGTATACTATCCATCTACATTCTATACCTGTGGTGCATTTTAGTTTTGCAGTTTGCTGACACAGTGTCCACCAGTATACTATATATAGCAGTACGGTAGGCCACTGCTGTACCTACCTCTGTGTCGTCACTCGTCATCCATTAAGTATACTATCCATCTACATTCTATACCTGTGGTGCATTTTAGTTTTGCAGTTTGCTGACACAGTGTCCACCAGTATACTATATATAGCAGTACGGTGGGCCACTGCTGTACCTACCTCTGTGTCGTCACTCGTCATCCATTAAGTATACTATCCATCTACATTCTATACCTGTGGTGCATTTTAGTTTTGCAGTTTGCTGACAGTGTCCACCAGTATACTATATATAGCAGTACGGTAGGCCACTGCTGTACCTACCTCTGTGTCGTCACTCGTCATCCATTAAGTATACTATCCATCTACATTCTATACCTGTGGTGCATTTTAGTTTTGCAGTTTGCTGACACAGTGTCCACCAGTATACTATATATAGCAGTACGGTAGGCCACTGCTGTACCTACCTCTGTGTCGTCACTCGTCATCCATTAAGTATACTATCCATCTACATTCTATACCTGTGGTGCATTTAAGTTTTGCAGTTTGCTGACAGTGTCCGCCAGTATACTATATATAGCAGTACGGTAGGCCACTGCTGTACCTACCTCTGTGTCATCACTCGTCATCCATTATATATACTATCCATCTACATTCTATACCTGTGGTGCATTTTAGTTTTGCAGTTTGCTGACACAGTGTCCACCAGTATACTATATATAGCAGTACGGTAGGCCACTGCTGTACCTACCTCTGTGTCGTCACTCGTCATCCATTAAGTATACTATCCATCTACATTCCATACCTGTGGTGCATTTTAGTTTTGCAGTTTGCTGACAGTGTCCACCAGTATACTATATATACTTATAGCAGTACGGTAGGCCACTGCTGTACCTACCTCTGTGTCGTCACTCGTCATCCATTAGGTATACTTTCCATCTACATTCTATACCTGTGGTGCATTTTAGTTTTGCAGTTTGCTGACACAGTGTCCACCAGTATACTATATATAGCAGTACGGTAGGCCACTGCTGTACATACCTCTGTGTCGTCACTCGTCATCCATTAAGTATACTATCCATCTACATTCTATACCTGTGGTGCATTTTAGTTTTGCAGTTTGGTGACAGTGTCCACCAGTATACTATATATAGCAGTACGGTAGGCCACTGCTGTACCTACCTCTGTGTCGTCACTCGTCATCCATTAAGTATACTATCCATCTACATTCTATACCTGTGGTGCATTTTAGTTTTGCAGTTTGCTGACACAGTGTCCACCAGTATACTATATATAGCAGTACGGTAGGCCACTGCTGTACATACCTCTGTGTCGTCACTCGTCATCCATTAAGTATACTATCCATCTACATTCTATACCTGTGGTGCATTTTAGTTTTGCAGTTTGGTGACAGTGTCCACCAGTATACTATATATAGCAGTACGGTAGGCCACTGCTGTACCTACCTCTGTGTCGTCACTCGTCATCCATTAAGTATACTATCCATCTACATTCTAAACCTGTGGTGCATTTTAGTTTTGCAGTTTGCTGACACAGTGTCCACCAGTATACTATATATAGCAGTACGGTAGGCCACTGCTGTACCTACCTCTGTGTTGTCACTCGTCATCCATTAAGTATACTATCCATCTACATTCTATACCTGTGGTGCATTTTAGTTTTGCAGTTTGCTGACAGTCTCCGCCAGTATACTATATATAGCAGTACGGTAGGCCACTGCTGTACCTACCTCTGTGTCGTCACTCGTCATCCATTATATATACTATCCATCTACATTCTATACCTGTGGTGCATTTTAGTTTTGCAGTTTGCTGACACAGTGTCCACCAGTATACTATATATAGCAGTACGGTAGGCCACTGCTGTACCTACCTCTGTGTCGTCACTCGTCATCCATTAAGTATACTATCCATCTACATTCCATACCTGTGGTGCATTTTAGTTTTGCAGTTTGCTGACAGTGTCCACCAGTATACTATATATACTTATAGCAGTACGGTAGGCCACTGCTGTACCTACCTCTGTGTCGTCATTCGTCACCCATTAGGTATACTATCCATCTACATTCTATACCTGTGGTGCATTTTAGTTTTGCAGTTTGCTGACACAGTGTCCACCAGTATACTATATATAGCAGTACGGTAGGCCACTGCTGTACCTACGTCTGTGTCGTCACTCATCATCCATTAAGTATACTATCCATCTACATTCTATACTTGTGGTGCATTTTAGTTTTGCAGTTTGCTGACAGTGTCCACAAGTATACTATATATAGCAGTACGGTAGGCCACTGCTGTACCTACCTCTGTGTCATCACTCGTCATCCATTAAGTATACTATCCATCTACATTCTATACCTGTGGTGCATTTTAGTTTTGCAGTTTGCTGACAGTGTCCACCAGTATACTATATATAGCAGTACGGTAGGCCACTGCTGTACCTACCTCTGTGTCGTCACTCGTCATCCATTAAGTATACTATCCATCTACATTCTATACCTGTGGTGCATTTTAGTTTTGCAGTTTGCTGACAGTGTCCACCAGTATACTATATATAGCAGTACGGTAGGCCACTGCTGTACCTACCTCTGTGTCGTCACTCGTCATCCATTAAGTATACTATCCATCTACATTCTATACCTGTGGTGCATTTTAGTTTTGCAGTTTGCTGACACAGTGTCCACCAGTATACTATATATAGCAGTACGGTAGGCCACTGCTGTACCTACCTCTGTGTCGTCACTCATTATCCATTAAGTATACTATCCATCTACATTCTATACCTGTGGTGCATTTTAGTTTTGCAGTTTGCTGACAGTGTCCACCAGTATACTATATATAGCAGTACGGTAGGCCACTGCTGTACCTACCTCTGTGTCATCACTCGTCATCCATTAAGTATACTATCCATCTACATTCTATACCTGTGGTGCATTTTAGTTTTGCAGTTTGCTGACAGTGTCCACCAGTATACTATATATAGCAGTACGGTAGGCCACTGCTGTACCTACCTCTGTGTCGTCACTCGTCATCCATTAAGTATACTATCCATCTACATTCTATACCTGTGGTGCATTTTAGTTTTGCAGTTTGCTGACACAGTGTCCACCAGTATACTATATATAGCAGTACGGTAGGCCACTGCTGTACCTACCTCTGTGTCGTCAATCGTCATCCATTAAGTATACTATCCATCTACATTCTATACCTGTGGTGCATTTTTGTTTTGCAGTTTGCTGACAGTGTCCACCAGTATACTATATATACTTATAGCAGTACGGTAGGCCACTGCTGTACCTACCTCTGTGTCGTCATCCATTAAGTATACTATCCATCTACATTCTATACCTGTGGTGCATTTTAGTTTTGCAGTTTGCTGACAGTGTCCACCAGTATACTATATATACTTATAGCAGTACGGTAGGCCACTGCTGTACCTACCTCTGTGTCGTCATCCATTAAGTATACTATCCATCTACATTCTATACCTGTGGTGCATTTTAGTTTTGCAGTTTGCTGACAGTGTCCACCAGTATACTATATATAGCAGTACGGTAGGCCACTGCTGTACCTACCTCTGTGTCGTCACTCGTCATCCATTAAGTATACTATCCATCTACATTCTATACCTGTGGTGCATTTTAATTTTGCAGTTTGCTGACAGTGTCCACCAGTATACTATATATACTTATAGCAGTACGGTAGGCCACTGCTGTACCTACCTCTATGTCGTCACTCGTCATCCATTAAGTATACTATCCATCTACATTCTATACCTGTGGTGCATTTTAGTTTTGCAGTTTGCTGACACAGTGTCCACCAGTATACTATATATAGCAGTACGGTAGGCCACTGCTGTACCTACCTCTGTGTCGTCACTCGTCATCCATTAAGTATACTATCTATCTACATTCTATACCTGTGGTGCATTTTAGTTTTGCAGTTTGCTGACACAGTGTCCACCAGTATACTATATATAGCAGTACGGTAGGCCACTGCTGTACCTACCTCTGTGTCGTCACTCGTCATCCATTAAGTATACTATCCATCTACATTCTATACCTGTGGTGCATTTTAGTTTTGCAGTTTGCTGACAGTGTCCACCAGTATACTATATATACTTATAGCAGTACGGTAGGCCAATGCTGTACCTACCTCTGTGTCGTCATCCATTAAGTATACTATCCATCTACATTCTATACCTGTGGTGCATTTTAGTTTTGCAGTTTGCTAACAGTGTCCACCAGTATACTATATATAGCAGTACGGTAGGCCACTGCTGTACCGACCTCTGTGTCGTCACTCGTCATCCATTAAGTATACTATCCATCTACATTCTATACCTGTGGTGCATTTTAGTTTTGCAGTTTGCTGACACAGTGTCCACCAGTATACTATATATAGCAGTACGGTAGGCCACTGCTGTACCTACCTCTGTGTCGTCACTCGTCATCCATTAAGTATACTATCCATCTACATTCTATACCTGTGGTGTATTTTAGTTTTGCAGTTTGCTGACAGTCTCCGCCAGTATACTATATATAGCAGTACGGTATGCCACTGCTGTACCTACCTCTGTGTCGTCACTCGTCATCCATTATATATACTATCCATCTACATTCTATACCTGTGGTGCATTTTAGCTTTGCAGTTTGCTGACACAGTGTCCACCAGTATACTATATTTAGCAGTACGGTAGGCCACTGCTGTACCTACCTCTGTGTCGTCACTCGTCATCCATTAAGTATACTATCCATCTACATTCCATACCTGTGGTGCATTTTAGTTTTGCAGTTTGCTGACAGTGTCCACCAGTATACTATATATACTTAAAGCAGTACGGTAGGCCACTGCTGTACCTACCTCTGTGTCGTCATTCGTCATCCATTAGGTATACTATCCATCTACATTCTATACCTGTGGTGCATTTTAGTTTTGCAGTTTGCTGACACAGTGTCCACCAGTATACTATATATAGCAGTACGGTAGGCCACTGCTGTACCTACCTCTGTGTCGTCACTCATCATCCATTAAGTATACTATCCATCTACATTCTATACTTGTGGTGCATTTTAGTTTTGCAGTTTGCTGACAGTGTCCACAAGTATACTATATATAGCAGTACGGTAGGCCACTGCTGTACCTACCTCTGTGTCATCACTCGTCATCCATTAAGTATACTATCCATCTACATTCTATACCTGTGGTGCATTTTAGTTTTGCAGTTTGCTGACAGTGTCCACCAGTATACTATATATAGCAGTACGGTAGGCCACTGCTGTACCTACCTCTGTGTCGTCACTCGTCATCCATTAAGTATACTATCCATCTACATTCTATACCTGTGGTGCATTTTAGTTTTGCAGTTTGCTGACAGTGTCCACCAGTATACTATATATAGCAGTATGGTAGGCCACTGCTGTACCTACCTCTGTGTCGTCACTCGTCATCCATTAAGTATACTATCCATCTACATTCTATACCTGTGGTGTATTTTTGTTTTGCAGTTTCCTGACAGTGTCCACCAGTATACTATATACACTTATAGCAGTACGGTAGGCCACTGCTGTACCTACCTCTGTGTCGTCATCCATTAAGTATACTATCCATCTACATTCTATACCTGTGGTGCATTTTAGTTTTGCAGTTTGCTGACAGTGTCCACCAGTATACTATATATACTTATAGCAGTACGGTAGGCCACTGCTGTACCTACCTCTGTGTCATCATACATTAAGTATACTATTCATCTACATTCTATACTTGTGGTGCATTTTAGTTTTGCAGTTTGCTGACAGTGTCCACCAGTATACTATATATAGCAGTATGGTAGGCCACTGTTGTACCTACCTCTGTGTCATCTCTCGTCATCCATTAAGTATACTATCCATCTACATTCTATACCTGTGGTGCATTTTAGTTTTGCAGTTTGCTGACAGTGTCCACCAGTATACTATATATACTTATAGCAGTACGGTAGGCCACTGCTGTACCTACCTCTGTGTCGTCATCCATTAAGTATACTATCCATCTACATTCTATACCTGTGGTGCATTTTAGTTTTGCAGTTTGTTGACAGTGTCCACCAGTATACTATATATAGCAGTACGGTAGGCCACTGCTGTACCTACCTCTGTGTCGTCACTCGTCATCCATTAAGTATACTATCCATCTACATTCTATACCTGTGGTGCATTTTAGTTTTGCAGTTTGCTGACACAGTGTCCACCAGTATACTATATATAGCAGTACGGTAGGCCACTGCTGTACCTACCTCTGTGTCGTCACTCATTATCCATTAAGTATACTATCCATCTACATTCTATACCTGTGGTGCATTTTAGTTTTGCAGTTTGCTGAAAGTGTCCACCAGTATACTATATATAGCAGAACGGTAGGCCACTGCTGTACCTACCTCTGTGTCATCACTCGTCATCCATTAAGTATACTATCCATCTACATTCTATACCTGTGGTGCATTTTAGTTTTGCAGTTTGCTGACAGTGTCCACCAGTATACTATATATAGCAGTACGGTAGGCCACTGCTGTACCTACCTCTGTGTCGTCACTCGTCATCCATTAAGTATACTATCCATCTACATTCTATACCTGTGGTGCATTTTAGTTTTGCAGTTTGCTGACACAGTGTCCACCAATATACTATATATAGCAGTACGGTAGGCCACTGCTGTACCTACCTCTGTGTCGTCAATCGTCATCCATTAAGTATACTATCCATCTACATTCTATACCTGTGGTGCATTTTTGTTTTGCAGTTTGCTGACAGTGTCCACCAGTATACTATATATACTTATAGCAGTACGGTAGGCCACTGCTGTACCTACCTCTGTGTCGTCATCCATTAAGTATACTATCCATCTACATTCTATACCTGTGGTGCATTTTAGTTTTGCAGTTTGCTGACAGTGTCCACCAGTATACTATATATACTTATAGCAGTACGGTAGGCCACTTCTGTACCTACCTCTGTGTCATCATACATTAAGTATACTATTCATCTACATTCTATACCTGTGGTGCATTTTAGTTTTGCAGTTTGCTGACAGTGTCCACCAGTATACTATATATAGCAGTATGGTAGGCCACTGTTGTACCTACCTCTGTGTCATCACTCGTCATCCATTAAGTATACTATCCATCTACATTCTATACCTGTGGTGCATTTTAGTTTTGCAGTTTGCTGACAGTGTCCACCAGTATACTATATATACTTATAGCAGTACGGTAGGCCACTGCTGTACCTACCTCTGTGTCGTCACTCGTCATCCATTAAGTATACTATCCATCTACATTCTATACCTGTGGTGCATTTTAATTTTGCAGTTTGCTGACAGTGTCCACCAGTATACTATATATACTTATAGCAGTACGGTAGGCCACTGCTGTACCTACCTCTGTGTCGTCACTCGTCATCCATTAAGTATACTATCCATCTACATTCTATACCTGTGGTGCATTTTAGTTTTGCAGTTTGCTGACAGTGTCCACCAGTATACTATATATAGCAGTACGGTAGGCCACTGCTGTACCTACCTCTGTGTCATCACTCATCATCGATTAAGTATACTATCCATCTACATTCTATACCTGTGGTGCATTTTAGTTTTGCAGTTTGCTGACACAGTGTCCACCAGTATACTATATATAGCAGTACGGTAGGCCACTGCTGTACCTACCTCTGTGTCGTCACTCGTCATCCATTAAGTATACTATCCATCTACATTCTATACCTGTGGTGTATTTTAGTTTTGCAGTTTGCTGACAGTCTCCGCCAGTATACTATATATAGCAGTACGGTATGCCACTGCTGTACCTACCTCTGTGTCGTCACTCGTCATCCATTATATATACTATCCATCTACATTCTATACCTGTGGTGCATTTTAGCTTTGCAGTTTGCTGACACAGTGTCCACCAGTATACTATATTTAGCAGTACGGTAGGCCACTGCTGTACCTACCTCTGTGTCGTCACTCGTCATCCATTAAGTATACTATCCATCTACATTCCATACCTGTGGTGCATTTTAGTTTTGCAGTTTGCTGACAGTGTCCACCAGTATACTATATATACTTAAAGCAGTACGGTAGGCCACTGCTGTACCTACCTCTGTGTCGTCATTCGTCATCCATTAGGTATACTATCCATCTACATTCTATACCTGTGGTGCATTTTAGTTTTGCAGTTTGCTGACACAGTGTCCACCAGTATACTATATATAGCAGTACGGTAGGCCACTGCTGTACCTACCTCTGTGTCGTCACTCATCATCAATTAAGTATACTATCCATCTACATTCTATACTTGTGGTGCATTTTAGTTTTGCAGTTTGCTGACAGTGTCCACAAGTATACTATATATAGCAGTACGGTAGGCCACTGCTGTACCTACCTCTGTGTCATCACTCGTCATCCATTAAGTATACTATCCATCTACATTCTATACCTGTGGTGCATTTTAGTTTTGCAGTTTGCTGACAGTGTCCACCAGTATACTATATATAGCAGTACGGTAGGCCACTGCTGTACCTACCTCTGTGTCGTCACTCGTCATCCATTAAGTATACTATCCATCTACATTCTATACCTGTGGTGCATTTTAGTTTTGCAGTTTGCTGACAGTGTCCACCAGTATACTATATATAGCAGTATGGTAGGCCACTGCTGTACCTACCTCTGTGTCGTCACTCGTCATCCATTAAGTATACTATCCATCTACATTCTATACCTGTGGTGTATTTTTGTTTTGCAGTTTCCTGACAGTGTCCACCAGTATACTATATATACTTATAGCAGTACGGTAGGCCACAGCTGTACCTACCTCTGTGTCGTCATCCATTAAGTATACTATCCATCTACATTCTATACCTGTGGTGCATTTTAGTTTTGCAGTTTGCTGACAGTGTCCACCAGTATACTATATATACTTATAGCAGTACGGTAGGCCACTGCTGTACCTACCTCTGTGTCATCATACATTAAGTATACTATTCATCTACATTCTATACTTGTGGTGCATTTTAGTTTTGCAGTTTGCTGACAGTGTCCACCAGTATACTATATATAGCAGTATGGTAGGCCACTGTTGTACCTACCTCTGTGTCATCTCTCGTCATCCATTAAGTATACTATCCATCTACATTCTATACCTGTGGTGCATTTTAGTTTTGCAGTTTGCTGACAGTGTCCACCAGTATACTATATATACTTATAGCAGTACGGTAGGCCACTGCTGTACCTACCTCTGTGTCGTCATCCATTAAGTATACTATCCATCTACATTCTATACCTGTGGTGCATTTTAGTTTTGCAGTTTGTTGACAGTGTCCACCAGTATACTATATATAGCAGTACGGTAGGCCACTGCTGTACCTACCTCTGTGTCGTCACTCGTCATCCATTAAGTATACTATCCATCTACATTCTATACCTGTGGTGCATTTTAGTTTTGCAGTTTGCTGACACAGTGTCCACCAGTATACTATATATAGCAGTACGGTAGGCCACTGCTGTACCTACCTCTGTGTCGTCACTCATTATCCATTAAGTATACTATCCATCTACATTCTATACCTGTGGTGCATTTTAGTTTTGCAGTTTGCTGAAAGTGTCCACCAGTATACTATATATAGCAGAACGGTAGGCCACTGCTGTACCTACCTCTGTGTCATCACTCGTCATCCATTAAGTATACTATCCATCTACATTCTATACCTGTGGTGCATTTTAGTTTTGCAGTTTGCTGACAGTGTCCACCAGTATACTATATATAGCAGTACGGTAGGCCACTGCTGTACCTACCTCTGTGTCGTCACTCGTCATCCATTAAGTATACTATCCATCTACATTCTATACCTGTGGTGCATTTTAGTTTTGCAGTTTGCTGACACAGTGTCCACCAATATACTATATATAGCAGTACGGTAGGCCACTGCTGTACCTACCTCTGTGTCGTCAATCGTCATCCATTAAGTATACTATCCATCTACATTCTATACCTGTGGTGCATTTTTGTTTTGCAGTTTGCTGACAGTGTCCACCAGTATACTATATATACTTATAGCAGTACGGTAGGCCACTGCTGTACCTACCTCTGTGTTGTCATCCATTAAGTATACTATCCATCTACATTCTATACCTGTGGTGCATTTTAGTTTTGCAGTTTGCTGACAGTGTCCACCAGTATACTATATATACTTATAGCAGTACGGTAGGCCACTTCTGTACCTACCTCTGTGTCATCATACATTAAGTATACTATTCATCTACATTCTATACCTGTGGTGCATTTTAGTTTTGCAGTTTGCTGACAGTGTCCACCAGTATACTATATATAGCAGTATGGTAGGCCACTGTTGTACCTACCTCTGTGTCATCACTCGTCATCCATTAAGTATACTATCCATCTACATTCTATACCTGTGGTGCATTTTAGTTTTGCAGTTTGCTGACAGTGTCCACCAGTATACTATATATACTTATAGCAGTACGGTAGGCCACTGCTGTACCTACCTCTGTGTCGTCACTCGTCATCCATTAAGTATACTATCCATCTACATTCTATACCTGTGGTGCATTTTAGTTTTGCAGTTTGCTGACACAGTGTCCACCAGTATACTATATATAGCAGTACGGTAGGCCACTGCTGTACCTACCTCTGTGTCGTCACTCGTCATCCATTAAGTATACTATCCATCTACATTCTATACCTGTGGTGCAATTTAGTTTTGCAGTTTGCTGACAGTGTCCACCAGTATACTATACATAGCAGTACGGTAGGCCACTGCTGTACCTACCTCTGTGTCGTCACTCGTCATCCATTAAGTATACTATCTATCTACATGCTATACCTGTGGTGCATTTTAGTTTTGCAGTTTGCTGACACAGTGTCCACCAGTATACTATATATAGCAGTACGGTAGGCCACTGCTGTACCTACCTCTGTGTCGTCACTCGTCATCCATTAAGTATACTATCCATCTACATTCTATACCTGTGGTGCATTTTAGTTTTGCAGTTTGCTGACAGTGTCCACCAGTATACTATATATACTTATAGCAGTACGGTAGGCCAATGCTGTACCTACCTCTGTGTCGTCATCCATTAAGTATACTATCCATCTACATTCTATACCTGTGGTGCATTTTAGTTTTGCAGTTTGCTGACAGTGTCCACCAGTATACTATATATAGCAGTACGGTAGGCCACTGCTGTACCTACCTCTGTGTCGTCACTCGTCATCCATTAAGTATACTATCCATCTACATTCTATACCTGTGGTGCATTTTAGTTTTGCAGTTTGCTGACACAGTGTCCACCAGTATACTATATATAGCAGTACGGTAGGCCACTGCTGTACCTACCTCTGTGTCGTCACTCATTATCCATTAAGTATACTATCCATCTACATTCTATACCTGTGGTGCATTTTAGTTTTGCAGTTTGCTGACAGTGTCCACCAGTATACTATATATAGCAGTACGGTAGGCCACTGCTGTACCTACCTCTGTCTCATCACTCATCATCCATTAAGTATACTATCCATCTACATTCTATACCTGTGGTGCATTTTAGTTTTGCAGTTTGCTGACACAGTGTCCACCAGTATACTATATATAGCAGTACGGTAGGCCACTGCTGTACCTACCTCTGTGTCGTCACTCGTCATCCATTAAGTATACTATCCATCTACATTCTATACCTGTGGTGCATTTTAGTTTTGCAGTTTGCTGACAGTCTCCGCCAGTATACTATATATAGCAGTACGGTAGGCCACTGCTGTACCTACCTCTGTGTCGTCACTCGTCATCCATTATATATACTATCCATCTACATTCTATACCTGTGGTGCATTTTAGTTTTGCAGTTTGCTGACACAGTGTCCACCAGTATACTATATATAGCAGTACGGTAGGCCACTGCTGTACCTACCTCTGTGTCGTCACTCGTCATCCATTAAGTATACTATCCATCTACATTCCATACCTGTGGTGCATTTTAGTTTTGCAGTTTGCTGACAGTGTCCACCAGTATACTATATATACTTATACCAGTACGGTAGGCCACTGCTGTACCTACCTCTGTGTCGTCATTCGTCATCCATTAGGTATACTATCCATCTACATTCTATACCTGTGGTGCATTTTAGTTTTGCAGTTTGCTGACACAGTGTCCACCAGTATACTATATATAGCAGTACGGTAGGCCACTGCTGTACCTACCTCTGTGTCGTCACTCATCATCCATTAAGTATACTATCCATCTACATTCTATACTTGTGGTGCATTTTAGTTTTGCAGTTTGCTGACAGTGTCCACAAGTATACTATATATAGCAGTACGGTAGGCCACTGCTGTACCTACCTCTGTGTCATCACTCGTCATCCATTAAGTATACTATCCATCTACATTCTATACCTGTGGTGCATTTTAGTTTTGCAGTTTGCTGACAGTGTCCACCAGTATACTATATATAGCAGTACGGTAGGCCACTGCTGTACCTACCTCTGTGTCGTCACTCATCATCCATTAAGTATACTATCCATCTACATTCTATACTTGTGGTGCGTTTTAGTTTTGCAGTTTGCTGACAGTGTCCACAAGTATACTATATATAGCAGTACGGTAGGCCACTGCTGTACCTACCTCTGTGTCATCACTCGTCATCCATTAAGTATACTATCCATCTACATTCTATACCTGTGGTGCATTTTAGTTTTGCAGTTTGCTGACACAGTGTCCACCAGTATACTATATATAGCAGTACGGTAGGCCACTGCTGTACCTACCTCTGTGTCGTCACTCATCATCCATTAAGTATATTATCCATCTACATTCTATACTTGTGGTGCATTTTAGTTTTGCAGTTTGCTGACAGTGTCCACAAGTATACTATATATAGCAGTACGGTAGGCCACTGCTGTACCTACCTCTGTGTCGTCACTCGTCATCCATTAAGTATACTATCCATCTACATTCTATACCTGTGGTGCATTTTAGTTTTGCAGTTTGCTGACAGTATCCACCAGTATACTATATATACTTATAGCAGTACGGTAGGCCACTGCTGTACCTACCTCTGTGTCGTCATCCATTAAGTATACTATCCATCTACATTCTATACCTGTGGTGCATTTTAGTTTTGCAGTTTGCTGACAGTGTCCACCAGTATACTATATATACTTATAGCAGTACGGTAGGCCACTGCTGTACCTACCTCTGTGTCATCATACATTAAGTATACTATTCATCTACATTCTATACTTGTGGTGCATTTTAGTTTTGCAGTTTGCTGACAGTGTCCACCAGTATACTATATATAGCAGTATGGTAGGCCACTGTTGTACCTACCTCTGTGTCATCACTCGTCATCCATTAAGTATACTATCCATCTACATTCTATACCTGTGGTGCATTTTAGTTTTGCAGTTTGCTGACAGTGTCCACCAGTATACTATATATACTTATAGCAGTACGGTAGGCCACTGCTGTACCTACCTCTGTGTCGTCATCCATTAAGTATACTATCCATCTACATTCTATACCTGTGGTGCATTTTAGTTTTGCAGTTTGCTGACAGTGTCCACCAGTATACTATATATAGCAGTACGGTAGGCCACTGCTGTACCTACCTCTGTGTCTTCACTCGTCATCCATTAAGTATACTATCCATCTACATTCTATACCTGTGGTGCATTTTAGTTTTGCAGTTTGCTGACACAGTGTCCACCAGTATACTATATATAGCAGTACGGTAGGCCACTGCTGTACCTACCTCTGTGTCGTCACTCATTATCCATTAAGTATACTATCCATCTACATTCTATACCTGTGGTGCATTTTAGTTTTGCAGTTTGCTGACAGTGTCCACCAGTATACTATATATAGCAGTACGGTAGGCCACTGCTGTACCTACCTCTGTGTCATCACTCGTCATCCATTAAGTATACTATCCATCTACATTCTATACCTGTGGTGCATTTTAGTTTTGCAGTTTGCTGACAGTGTCCACCAGTATACTATATATAGCAGTACGGTAGGCCACTGCTGTACCTACCTCTGTGTCGTCACTCGTCATCCATTAAGTATACTATCCATCTACATTCTATACCTGTGGTGCATTTTAGTTTTGCAGTTTGCTGACACAGTGTCCACCAGTATACTATATATAGCAGTACGGTAGGCCACTGCTGTACCTACCTCTGTGTCGTCAATCGTCATCCATTAAGTATACTATCCATCTACATTCTATACCTGTGGTGCATTTTTGTTTTGCAGTTTGCTGACAGTGTCCACCAGTATACTATACATACTTATAGCAGTACGGTAGGCCACTGCTGTACCTACCTCTGTGTCGTCATCCATTAAGTATACTATCCATCTACATTCTATACCTGTGGTGCATTTTAGTTTTGCAGTTTGCTGACAGTGTCCACCAGTATACTATATATACTTATAGCAGTACGGTTGGCCACTGCTGTACCTACCTCTGTGTCATCATACATTAAGTATACTATTCATCTACATTCTATACCTGTGGTGCATTTTAGTTTTGCAGTTTGCTGACAGTGTCCACCAGTATACTATATATAGCAGTATGGTAGGCCACTGTTGTACCTACCTCTGTGTCATCACTCGTCATCCATTAAGTATACTATCCATCTACATTCTATACCTGTGGTGCATTTTAGTTTTGCAGTTTGCTGACAGTGTCCACCAGTATACTATATATACTTATAGCAGTACGGTAGGCCACTGCTGTACCTACCTCTGTGTCGTCATCCATTAAGTATACTATCCATCTACATTCTATACCTGTGGTGCATTTTAGTTTTGCAGTTTGCTGACAGTGTCCACCAGTATACTATATATAGCAGTATGGTAGGCCACTGCTGTACCTACCTCTGTGTCGTCACTCGTCATCCATTAAGTATACTATCCATCTACATTCTATACCTGTGGTGCATTATATTTTGCAGTTTGCTGACAGTGTCCACCAGTATACTATATATACTTATAGCAGTACGGTAGGCCACTGCTGTACCTACCTCTGTGTCGTCACTCGTCATCCATTAAGTATACTATCCATCTACATTCTATACCTGTGGTGCATTTTAATTTTGCAGTTTGCTGACAGTGTCCACCAGTATACTATATATACTTATAGCAGTACGGTAGGCCACTGCTGTACCTACCTCTGTGTCGTCATCCATTAAGTATACTATCCATCTACATTCTATACCTGTGGTGCATTTTAGTTTTGCAGTTTGCTGACACAGTGTCCACCAGTATACTATATATAGCAGTACGGTAGGCCACTGCTGTACCTATCTCTGTGTCGTCACTCGTCATCCATTAAGTATACTATCCATCTACATTCTATACCTGTGGTGCATTTTAGTTTTGCAGTTTGCTGACAGTGTCCACCAGTATACTATATATAGCAGTACGGTAGGCCACTGCAGTACCTACCTCTGTGTCGTCACTCGTCATCCATTAAGTATACTATCTATCTACATTCTATGCCTGTGGTGCATTTTAGTTTTGCAGTTTGCTGACACAGTGTCCACCAGTATACTATATATAGCAGTACGGTAGGCCACTGCTGTACCTACCTCTGTGTCGTCACTCGTCATCCATTAAGTATACTATCCATCTACATTCTATACCTGTGGTGCATTTTAGTTTTGCAGTTTGCTGACAGTGTCCACCAGTATACTATATATACTTATAGCAGTACGGTAGGCCAATGCTGTACCTACCTCTGTGTCGTCATCCATTAAGTATACTATCGATCTACATTCTATACCTGTGGTGCATTTTAGTTTTGCAGTTTGCTGACAGTGTCCACCAGTATACTATATATAGCAGTACGGTAGGCCACTGCTGTACCTACCTCTGTGTCGTCACTCGTCATCCATTAAGTATACTATCCATCTACATTCTATACCTGTGGTGCATTTTAGTTTTGCAGTTTGCTGACACAGTGTCCACCAGTATACTATATATAGCAGTACGGTAGGCCACTGCTGTACCTACCTCTGTGTCGTCACTCGTCATCCATTGAGTATACTATCCATCTACATTCTATACCTGTGGTGCATTTTAGTTTTGCAGTTTGCTGACACAGTGTCCACCAGTATACTATATATAGCAGTACGGTAGGCCACTGCTTTACCTACCTCTGTGTCGTCACTCGTCATCCATTAAGTATACTATCCATCTACATTCTATACCTGTGGTGCATTTTAGTTTTGCAGTTTGCTGACAGTGTCCACCAGTATACTATATATAGCAGTACGGTAGGCCACTGCTGTACCTACCTCTGTGTCATAACTCATCATCCATTAAGTATACTATCCATCTACATTCTATACCTGTGGTGCATTTTAGTTTTGCAGTTTGCTGACAGTGTCCACTAGTATACAATATATACTTATAGCAGTATGGTAGGCCACTGCTGTACCTACCTCTGTGTCGTCATCCATTAAGTATACTATCCATCTACATTCTATACCTGTGGTGCATTTTAGTTTTGCAGTTTGCTGACAGTGTCCACCAGTATACTATATATAGCAGTACGGTAGGCCACTGCTGTACCTACCTCTGTGTCGTCACTCGTCATCCATTAAGTATACTATCCATCTACATTCTATACCTGTGGTGCATTTTAGTTTTGCAGTTTGCTGACAGTGTCCACCAGTATACTATATATAGCAGTACGGTAGGCCACTGCTGTACCTACCTCTGTGTCGTCACTCGTCATCCATTAAGTATACTATCCATCTACATTCTATACCTGTGGTGCATTTTAGTTTTGCAGTTTGCTGACAGTGTCCACCAGTATACTATATATAGCAGTATGGTAGGCCACTGCTGTACCTACCTCTGTGTCGTCACTCGTCATCCATTAAGTATACTATCCATCTACATTCTATACCTGTGGTGCATTTTAGTTTTGCAGTTTGCTGACAGTGTCCACCAGTATACTATATATACTTATAGCAGTACGGTAGGCCACTGCTGTACCTACCTCTGTGTCGTCATCCATTAAGTATACTATCCATCTACATTCTATACCTGTGGTGCATTTTTGTTTTGCAGTTTGCTGACAGTGTCCACCAGTATACTATATATAGCAGTACGGTAGGCCACTGCTGTACCTACCTCTGTGTCGTCACTCGTCATCCATTAAGTATACTATCCATCTACATTCTATAGCTGTGGTGCATTTTAGTTTTGCAGTTTGCTGACACAGTGTCCACCAGTATACTATATATAGCAGTACGGAAGGCCACTGCTGTACCTACCTCTGTGTCATCACTCATCATCCATTAAGTATACTATCCATCTACATTCTATACCTGTGGTGCATTTTAGTTTTGCACAGTAAATATAGTAGTAGGCCATTGCTATTGATACTGGCATATAATTCCACACATTAAAAAATGGAGAACAAAAATGTGGAGGTTAAAGGGAAAGATCAAGATCCACTTCCACCTCGTGCTGAAGCTGCTGCCACTAGTCATGGCCGAGACGATGAAATGCCATCAACGTCGTCTGCCAAGGCCGATGCCCAATATCATAGTAGAGAGCATGTAAAATCCAAAACACAAAAGTTCAGTAAAATGACCCAAAAATCTAAATTAAAAGCGTCTGAGGAGAAGCGTAAACTTGCCAATATGCCATTTACGACACGGAGTGGCAAGGAACGGCTGAGGCCCTGGCCTATGTTCATGGCTAGTGGTTCAGCTTCACATGAGGATGGAAGCACTCATCCTCTCGCTAGAAAAAAGAAAAGACTTAAGCTGGCAAAAGCACAGCAAAGAACTGTGCGTTCTTCTAAATCACAAATCCCCAAGGAGAGTCCAATTGTGTCGGTTGCGATGCCTGACCTTCCCAACACTGGACGGGAAGAGCTTACGCCTTCCACCATTTGCACGACCCCTGCAAGTGCTGGAAGGAGCACCCGCAGTCTTGTTCCTGATAGTCAAATTGAAGATGTCACTGTTGAAGTACACCAGGATGAGGATATGGGTGTTGCTGGCGCTGGGGAGGAAATTGACAAGGAGGATTCTGATGGTGAGGTGGTTTGTTTAAGTCAGGCACCCGGGGAGACACCTGTTGTCCGTGGGAGGAATATGGCCATTGACATGCCTGGTCAAAATACAAAAAAAATCAGCTCTTCGGTGTGGAATTATTTCAACACAAATGCGGACAACAGGTGTCAAGCCGTGTGTTGCCTTTGTCAAGCTGTAATAAGTAGGGGTAAGGACGTTAACCACCTCGGAACATCCTCCCTTATACGTCACCTGCAGCGCATTCATCATAAGTCAGTGACAAGTTCAAAAACTTTGGGTGACAGTGGAAGCAGTCCACTGACCACTAAATCCCTTCCTCTTGTAACCAAGCTCCTGCAAACCACACCACCAACTCCCTCAGTGTCAATTTCCTCCTTACCCAGGAAAGCCAATAGTCCTGCAGGACATGTCACTGTCAAGTCTGATAAGTCCTCTCCTTCCTGGGATTCCTCCGATGCATCCTTGAGTGTAACGCCTACTGCTGCTGGCGCTGCTGTTGTTGCTGCTGGGTGTCGATCGTCATCCAAGAGGGGAAGTCGGAAGACCACTTGTACTACTTCCAGTAAGCAATTGACTGTCCAACAGTCCTTTGCGAGGAAGATGAAATATCACAGCAGTCATCCTGCTGCAAAGCAGATAACTCAGGCCTTGGCAGCCTGGGCGTTGAGAAACGTGGTTCCGGTATCCATCGTTAATTCAGAGGCAACTATAGACTTGATTGAGGTACTGTGTCCCCGGTACCAAATACCATCTAGGTTCCATTTCTCTAGGCAGGCGATACCGAAAATGTACACAGACCTCAGAAAAAGACTCACCAGTGTCCTAAAAAATGCAGTTGTACCCAATGTCCACTTAACCACGGACATGTGGACAAGTGGAGCAGGGCAGACTCAGGACTATATGACTGTGACAGCCCACTGGGTAGATGTATTGCCTCCCGCAGCAAGAACAGCAGCGGCGGCACCAGTAGCAGCATCTCGCAAATGCCAACTCGTTCCTAGGCAGGCTACGCTTTGTATCACCGCTTTCCAGAATAGGCACACAGCTGACAACCTCTTACGGCAACTGAGGAAGATCATCGCAGAATGGCTTACCCCAATTGGACTCTCCTGGGCATTTGTGACATCGGACAACGCCAGCAATATTGTGCGTGCATTACATCTGGGAAAATTCCAGCACGTCCCATGTTTTGCACATACATTGAATTTGGTGGTGCAGAATTATTTAAAAAACGACAGGGGCATGCAAGAGATGCTGTCGGTGGCCCGAAGAATTGCGGGCCACTTTCGGCATTCAGGCACCGCGTACAGAAGACTGGAGCACCACCAAACATTCCTGAACCTGCCCTGCCATCATCTGAAGCAAGAGGTGGTAACGAGGTGGAATTCAACCCTCTATATGCTTCAGAGGATGGAGGAGCAGCAAAAGGCCATTCAAGCCTATACATCTGCACACGATATAGGCAAAGGAGGGGGAATGCACCTGACTCAAGCGCAGTGGAGAATGATTTCAACGTTGTGCAAGGTTCTGCAACCCTTTGAACTTGCCACACGTGAAGTCAGTTCAGACACTGCCAGCCTGAGTCAGGTCATTCCCCTCATCAGGCTTTTGCAGAAGAAGCTGGAGACATTGAAGGAGGAGCTAAAACAGATCGATTCCGCTAGGCATGTGGGACTTGTGGATGGAGTCCTTAATTCGCTTAACCAGGATTCACGGATGGTCAATCTGTTGAAATCAGAGCACTACATTTTGGCCACCGTGCTCGATCCTAGATTTAAAACCTACATTGTATCTCTCTTTCCGGCAGACACAAGTCTGCAGAGGTTCAAAGACCTGCTGGTGAGAAAATTGTCAAGTCAAGCGGAACGTGACCCGTCAACATCTCCTCCTTCACATTCTCCCGCAACTGGGGGTGCGAGGAAAAGGCTAAGAATTCCTAGCCCACCCGCTGGCGGTGATGCAGGCCAGTCTGGAGCGAGTGCTGACATCTGGTCCGGACTGAAGGACCTGCCAATGATTACTGACATGTCGTCTACTGTCACTGCATATGATTCTCTAACCATGGAAAGAATGGTGGAGGATTATATGAGTGACCGCATCCAAGTAGGCACGTCAGACAGTCCGTACGTATACTGGCAGGAAAAAGAGGCAATTTGGAGGCCCTTGCACAAACTGGCTTTATTCTACCTAAGTTGCCCTCCCTCCAATGTGTACTCCGAAAGAGTGTTTAGTGCCGCCGCTCACCTTGTCAGCAATCGGCGTACGAGGTTATTTCCAGAAAATGTGGAGAAGATGATGTTCATCAAATTGAATTATAGTCAATTCCTCCGTGGAGACATTCAGCAGCAGCAATTGCCTCCAGAAAGTACACGGGGACCTGAGATGGTGGATTCCAGTGGGGACGAATTAATAATCTGTGAGGAGGGGGATGTACACAGTGAAAGGGGTGAGGAATCGGAGGATGATGATGAGGTGGACATCTTGCCTCTGTAGAGCCAGTTTGTGCAAGGAGAGATTGATTGCTTCTTTTTTGGTGGGGGCACAAACCAACCAGTCATTTCAGTCACAGTCGTGTGGCAGACCCTGTCGCTGAAATGATGGGTTCGTTAAAGTGTGCATGTCCTGTTTATACAACATAAGAGTGGGTGGGAGGGCCCAAGGACAATTCCATCTTGCACCTCTTTTTTCTTTCATTTTTCTTTGCATCATGTGCTGTTTGGGGACAATTTTTTATAAGTGCCATCCTGTCTTGATTGACACTGCAGTGCCACTCCTAGATGGGCCAGGTGTTTGTGTCGGCCACTTGTGTCGCTTAGCTTAGTCACACAGCCACCTTGGTGCGCCTCTTTTTTTCTTTGCATCATGTGCTGTTTGGGGACAAATTTTTGGAAGTGCCATCCTGTCTTGATTGACACTGCAGTGCCACTCCTAGATGGGCCAGGTGTTTGTGTCGGCCACTTGTGTCGCTTAGCTTAGTCACACAGCCACCTTGGTGCACCTCTTTTTTTCTTTGCATCATGTGCTGTTTGGGGACAATTTTTTGGAAGTGCCATCCTGTCTTGATTGACACTGCAGTGCCACTCCTAGATGGGCCAGGTGTTTGTGTCGGCCACTTGTGTCGCTTAGCTTAGTCACACAGCCACCTTGGTGCGCCTCTTTTTTTCTTTGCATCATGTGCTGTTTGGGGACAATTTTTTGGAAGTGCCATCCTGTCTTGATTGACACTGCAGTGCCACTCCTAGATGGGCCAAGTGTTTGTGTCGGCCACTTGTGTCGCTTAGCTTAGTCACACAGCCACCTTGGTGCGCCTCTTTTTTTCTTTGCATCATGTGCTGTTTGGGGACAATTTTTTGGAAGTGCCATCCTGTCTTGATTGACACTGCAGTGCCACTCCTAGATGGGCCAGGTGTTTGTGTCGGCCACTTGTGTCGCTTAGCTTAGTCAAACAGCCACCTTGGTGCGCCTCTTTTTTTCTTTGCATCATGTGCTGTTTGGGGACAATTTTTTGGAAGTGCCATCCTGTCTTGATTGACACTGCAGTGCCACTCCTAGATGGGCCAGGTGTTTGTGTCGGCCACTTGTGTCGCTTAGCTTAGTCAAACAGCCACCTTGGTGCACCTCTTTTTTTCTTTGCATCATGTGCTGTTTGGGGACTATTTTTTAAATCGGCCATCCTGCCTGACACTGCAGTGCCACTCCTAGATGGGCCAGGTGTTTGTGTCGGCCACTTGGGTCGCTTAGCTTAGCCATCCAGCGACCTCGGTGCAAATTGTAGGACTAAAAATAATATTGTGAGGTGTGAGGTGTTCAGAATAGACTGGAAATGAGTGGAAATTATGGTAATTGAGGTTAATAATACTATGGGATCAAAATGACCCCCGCATTCTATGATTTAAGTTGTTTTTTAGGGGTTTTTGAAAAAAACACCCGAATCCAAAACACACCCGAATCCGACAAAAAATTTTCGGTGAGGTTTTGCCAAAACGCGTCCGAATCCAAAACACGGCCGCGGAACCGAATCCAAAACCAAAACACAAAACCCGAAAAATGTCCGGTGCACATCACTAATAGAAGCCAGCCTCTCTAACTTCAGTTTTTTCACAGATGGCATCAAGTTAGCGTCCAAAATTTGCTGGAATCTTATTGAATCCATTTTTCCTTCTACTCGTGAAATGTTCCCTGTGCCACTGGCTGCAATACAACCCCAAAGCATGATTGATCCACCCCCATGCTTAACAGTTGGACAGAGGTTCTTTTCATTAAATTCTGTGCCCTTCCTTCTCCAAACGTACCTTTGCTCATTCCGGCCAAAAAGTTCTATTTTAACCTCATCGGTCCACAGAACTTTATTCCAAAATGCATCAGGCTTGTCTATATGTTCATTTGCAAACTTCAAATGCTGATTTTTGTGGTGAGGACGTAGAAGAGGTTTTCTCCTGATGACTCTTCCATGAAGACCATATTTGTACAAGTATCTCTTTATAGTGGAATAGTGTACTACAACTCCAGTGTCTGCCAGATCTTCCTGGAGGGATCGTGCAGTCAAACGTGGATTTTGACTTGCTTTTCTCACAATCCTGCGAGCTGTTCTGTCTGATATTTTTCTTGGCCTTCCAGATCTTGCTTATTTTCCACTGTTCCTGATGACTGCCATTTCTTAATTACATTCCAGACAGAGGATGTGGACATCTGATAACGCTTTGCTATCTTCTTATAGCCTTCTCCTGCTTTGTGAGCGTCAACTATTCTCAGTTTCAGTGTTCTACACAACTGCTTAGAGGAACCCATGGTGATGATTCTTGGAGCAAGGTCAGATGAGTCTGGGCTTTTAAAACCTTTGAGATTGACATCACCTGGTCTTTCCAGATGATGATTAAGAACAATCCATGACACTGTCAGGTCTCAGCTGTCCAAAGGGGGCAGTACAAGGTATTAACTCTGCAGGGTGCCCAAACTTTTGCAGACACCATTTTTTGTTTTCTGTTCTTTTGAAAGTGTAAATGATGGAAATAAAATCAAACTTTTTTTGACATGTTATAAGAATGTCTAATCTGTAATTTGATGCCTTTTGGAGATTTTTTTTTATCTTTTCTTGGCTTCTTTTTGCACATTAAAATGGATTTTTGCCTGGGGTGCCCAAACTTTCAAACCCCACTGTATGCAGGCAATGGGAGTGTCATGGGTGTATAGGTGAATTGACTGTGAACTCAGACACTTAATTGTTCATATTTTAAGCCATACTCAGAAGATTTGCTTCTAGTACAGGGCTGGTGCAAGTTTCGATGGTGCGACTGATTGTGGCACCTAAGGACACAATTCAGTGCCTAAAGAAATTCAAAGCGATCAGCTCAGTCCTTGCTCATTCAGACAGATGGCTGTGAAACAAAGAAAGGCTTGTAGTGGTAATAATATAAAGCAAGACCAGCAAAAGTGGCATACACAGATGCTGCTGAAATCAGGCCTTCATTGTGGTCAAATTTGCAGAATTTTTCAAAATTACTAAAAACAGTAATATATTACAAAGAGAGGAATTTCATATAAAACAGACATAAGACATATCATAGTTCTTAATATTTATTAATAAATTGCTGTACGAGCCATTATTGGTTATCTTTCTATGTATGATTGGGCCAATAAATTGGTAGCGTAATAACTTTTGCTAAAATAATGTTATGTTGACATAGAAACAATATGTTCATAAACATACCGATTTTATGTGCTCAATTCCTAAAATGAGTTACAGATACCTGGGTATAGAATTTTTCCATTTGTACACATTGTGTACTATCCCAGAGGATAAAACTGCACCTACATCAGTGTTATTAAGGGTTTTATGTCTTTATTTTATAGACTGTACACTAGGTCAAATAGTTATCTATAAATGTCAGTAGAGAGTACAGTGTTAACTTCAGCGTTGTTTCTACAGGAGGGGTGACATTGCTTTGACTTTCACAACAGCCTTAATCTTTGCAACTTAGTAACAGTTTTCTCAAACATATTGATTAGAAAAATAGCTACAGTCTGTCTTTTCCAACAATGTGTTATAGCTATTGAATACCAAGATACTCTGCTTTTTCTATATCTCACCATCAATATCAGAAACAATTTTACACAAAGTACTAAATCTCTCTTATATAAATTCTAATTGTGTTGATCCAGAGCATCTTAAAACTAAACCCCAAACAAGACAGCGACAGTAGGTATTTCACAGTGGTAAGAAACACCTTCCTTATTTTCTGCAAAACAATTTGAATAGTTATGTGGATCAAGTACCTGAATTGAATAATTAGCAGTCATGGTTAGACATCTTGCATGAAAGACATTGTAAAATGGATACTGGAAATAAGGACTCTGTAGGCAGGTCTTCCGGTAAACACAGTGGGGAGAATTCAAGTGTTATCGCCCCCGATCTCCCATCTAAAGTGATGGGAGATTGCAGGGGGCAATATTCAATTGATGCCCCCTATCGCGCTGATCGCACCTATTAGTATCAGGTTTAACCACGTAAAGCGGCTAAACCCGACTAAACTAATAGGCACGATCGGGAAAAGTGCTGTTTGGGTGCCTAAATGGATCTCTTTTCACACATTATAGCTCACCACCCACTGCGTGTGCGAGCTGAAATGAAGGCGCTGGCAGCCGATCATGCCCGAATGGATCTACATTTGAATATCTACATTCGCCACCATCGAGTGGCTACCGGTGTCAAGAAGAACTGAATCTCGCCCTTTGTTTTTACTGGCATCAGTCACTGTAAATAGCATACATAGGCTTGGGTTTGGTCACACAGGTATATAACTTAAAATAAACAAATAAAAAGAAAACATCTTAGCATTCCCTGTGCTCAAAAGTCATTATTCTGCAATGACCTGCAGCCACCATCCACTATGCTCTCCTGGCACATCCAACGTCCATAGTCTCCGGCAATAAAAACTGCATCCTACTTGGTGCCCCTAAAAGGCATCAGTGCCATGGGTGTATAAGAGTTTTAAACCCCTCTCCTGCTTTTGCCTTCCTTCTGGCTCTGGATGAGCTGGAAAACGTGGACGTCTATTTTCCCCTTGGAGCTGTGCAATCCAGAGTTTCTAATTACTATTTCAAGTGCAGAAAGTATTGTTTTCCTCTCTTTGAAGGGAGATGATCCCACAGAAATGTGGGCAATTGTGGTGAGACACAAGCCTTCTCATCAAATTATATGACCTGGCTCTCCACACTCAGAAAACACCATTGGCAAGTCCAGCAGTGTTTTCTTGAGGAGGGGTGATAGACAGGGTCACAGGCCACTGGGTTGCCATCTTAACTGGTCGCCCAATTCCTGGTTTCTTTTCTGGCAACTTGGCCAAATCTCCTGCTGTCTTATACCACTCTAATACTGTAATTAATTCCACTAAACTCCCCTTCCCCATGAAGCTTCTCCCCTATATTTTTAGCATGAGCATTCAGCCTGCACTGTCCCTATATTTAATATTGGGAGGGGTGGGTGGTATAGTGATGGGGGGCATCAAAAGTCTCTTTTGCCCTGAACGCCACAAGGACTAGAACTGGCCCTCAGGGCAAAACTACTTATGTGCCCTGTGCTGTTTATGTGCCCTGTGCTGCCTTCTCTATGGTAACAAAAAGTACATGGACCATGCTGCTGCTGGTTGCAGGAGATGTTTTAAGTACAAAGGTGGGGGTGAGGTTTCTTGGCATTTGGAAACACCCCTAAGTATGACCATCAGCATAAATGTCCTGCCAGCAAATATGAACAACTTCTTCATGCTATCACATCCAACATGAACTAGATCGAATAAGGAATGTTCCCAGTACCTTGTTTAGTCCATGTCATGAAAAATTCAGGCAGTTCTTGGGTCCTACACAATACTAAAGAGGCTTAGTTACTAAAGTGACCAGTGTACAAACAATGGGCCTGATTCTGAATTTCTTAATGCCCACAGTAGTAATGCCACACATAATGCCCACAGTAGTAGCACCCCTTGCATTTAATGTCCACAGTAGTAGTGTCACACATAAAGTAGTAGCACTCCGTACACTTAACAACCACAGTACTAGTACCACACATAATGCCCACAGTAGTAGTACCACACATAAAGTAGTAGCACTCCGTACACTTAACAACCACAGTACTAGTACAACACATAATGCCCACAGTAGTAGTGCCCCTAACACATAACACCCACATTTTTAGTGCCACACATAATGCCCACAACAGTAGTGCCCCTTACACATAATGCCCACAGTAGTAGTGTAACCCATAATGCCCAGAGTAGTAGTGCCCATTACACTTATGTTCAAAGGAGGGGAGGGGAGTGGAGAGAGGGGGGAGTTCAATTTAAACAGGAGATCAATGGGATACCATACAATTTTCAGATGCAGCAGCAGTCGGCAGCAACAGCAGAGTAGCAGAGCAGGGAGAGCGCCTCTGTAACCCAGCACAGATCTCCACTGCTATATAGTATATATATATATCAATGTGTGGCAACTGGGCTTGTTCACATAAAGGGCTTGATTCAATTAGCAGCAAAAAGCTATTTTCTCTGTAACAACTGCTAATGTACCACAAATTGCGAAAAAATGTCTATTCAATTGTCCACAAACACGGATTCACGGTCATTTTACCATGAATTTCAATTCACCACCTCTGAGCAGGTGAAAAGTTGGGAAAAATCCCTATTTATGTTAAAAATATCGGGAGTTGGTTCAAAACCCCTGGGATACCCTCCGTCCTTAGGCACTTCAAAGTTTTTAATTATTTTTAAATGGCCAATGTCATTTTTGGGGTGAAAAAGTGCAGTGATGGAAATTGGGGTACACGGTATGGTACAGGTATATTGGGGTGCTTTATGAGTGGGACAAGTGTTTTTATGCTTGCAGTTGGGAGAAATCTTTTTTTTCTATACTTTTTTCAAAGTGGCATAAAATGACCCAAATATAAGGTACAGTATACTGTATACCTATATCCATTTTTATGTATACCAATATAATTTTAGCACTTATTTGATGAAAATCACTTGCTTTCTATCATTCATTTTTTTACAGAAAATACATATTCCAGCCATTACAACCATTTGACCCAATTTAAGTACCCAACATATTTTATTATAACCAATACTAAACTTCTACACAGTTACTCAATGTTAGTTTTGCTTTTTTGAGGGGTACAGGCAGATTTACCCTTTTTTCAATTTTCACTAGTGGCAGCAATTTTCACATTAACCCCATTTTCACAGTGAATCGCAGAAGCGCACATACTGCAAAAAGCCTATTTTTACATTAAGAATGTGTGAAAGCCACAATCACTATAAATTTCCACGATTTTGCAACTAATTGAATTCATACCATAGCCTAATGTTGAAATAGGTATGCCATGGGCGTGCACGTGGAGTTCTGCTGTGATTATGAGTTGTGAGTACATTTCTTGCTGATGGATCTTCTGCATGGCTTGGATGCTAATTATGACTGTGGATCTCTGCTGTGGATGTTTTGGGGGCGGTACAACTGCACACCCAAATAGCTGCTGGAGTCTGATTGTGTTTCCGCACATGCATTGTTATTGCAAATGTGAACACATTGCATATGACTCAATAATAATAATAATAATAATAATACCTTGATGTGTCATATACTGTAGATGGGATATGTCTACCTCTATTGAGATCATAGAGATGCAGCCAAGTTGTCATCTACCACCTGTAGTCCATAGTGGTGGCTACAACAAACATTCAGTTTGTGTTTTTGTTAGTTTATCAGTGTAACACACTGTGACCAATCACTGACAGCTTTTGTATCTGTATTTAACCATCCACCAGTCCCATGTGTTTGAAATTATGTAAACATGACCCTGTTATACTTGGCCTATGTTAGAATACCCCCATCCTGCCAAGTTCCACCTATCGAAGAACAGGCAGGCTTAATTGGCACAATCCGCATGGGCACATATGTCTTTGTACACTGCTCTGGGCATGCCCAGTTCAAATTCACTCAATATAGGCTGTACCAATCTTCATAGTAGTCACAATACTTCGGCACCACAGTGTTCAATGTACCTTAAACTACATTAGATCTGTGTTTTAAAGTAAAACATACAAATAATGAAATTGGCATGGCTACCATTTATTATAGTGTTCAACATTCATTCCTAGAATGTTTACATTTTCATTTAGAAAAAGTGTCAATTGGGTTATATGCCTCCCTGTAGCAGTGCACAATAGAAGTAAAATACAGGGTTAAGTGAAACTTCCTATTTATGAAAAGAGCACAATTTATGTTGTCAAACAGTTGTTGGTTACCACAGCATGAAACAAAGCTTTTAAACATTGGTTTTGTCAGTCTGATTTTTTTGTTGACGGTTGGGTGCTCATTTTAACCTTATCAAAGCATTAATGCTTTTGCAGTCTATCAAGTCAAACCATGTAAAGTCCAAAGATAGACATCCCTGACATGGCTCGACAAAGCTGAATTGATCTTGCAACCCTGAGGACAAATAAATACAGTGTGAGTGTTCTGACTCTCAACTCCCACAACATGGTTGATTTAAGGTTCATAACCTATTCTGGTGTGACAAAACACACAAAATGTTTCTTATTTCATACATATCAAATGCGGTTGAAGCTTATTCTAAAACAGAAAATCTAACCATGGTTAACAGCTATATAATGTGAGGCTTATTTATAAGCAATGTCCAATATGCACAGTTATGTTGTAAATGATAATGACTTTCCCCAACAAATAATAGTCAGAATTTCATTGATTGTATTGGTAACAACAAATTTGTGTACCACATTGAACTGACTCCAATCAATTATGCTGTATAACTTATCTATCTATCTATCTATCTATCTATCTATCTATCTATCTATCTATCTATTGATAATGTCAATATTATCTTAAACCATAAAGCTATACCTCTAAATACACTTTAACCTTGGAGCCACTACGGCCGCTAGACTGAATATACACGCTACGCACTTTGCACGCTACTTGAATACAGAGTCCCGTGAGTTGTACGGTCCTAGCGTACAAACGCCGCGCTGGGGGTACAAAGTACACACAGCGCGCGCACACACAATTGATAAACTTTAAACCTTATTAGTAATACAATGTAATGATATGATTACACTTTAAACCTTTATGCAGCAAAGCACTACAATGATGTTATACCTTAAACCTTAAGTAGCGCTGACGGAATAAAGTACCCGCAGAGCGTAAATCTTATCAATACACTCTTAAACCTTATATAGTTAAATACGCTTTAAACCCTAGCAGGGAAATGAGGACACAACACCGATATGTAGTCAACCGCTGGGTTCCAGGCCACAGTGGATTATTTCGAAAAGGGGGTAACAGTACAAATTATACACTACAAGGCTAACAAGATAAATCTACAACAGAATAATGGCTACAGAAAATGTACATATGTGAGAATGTTCGCTTGCGCAACCTGGACCAGTCCTCCGCTCATCAGGTAGAGAGCGTTCAGAGTCTTCTGACCGGCCAGGCAACAACAGGCTTTTTATACACCACTTCCATACACAATACAATGGTTACTGTAATCTCATTGTCCATTGGACACAGAGGTGCATCTTTACATTACAGGAGAGGTCATAGGTTGATTTTAAAAGGTGGGCGATGTCTTTCTCAACTGCTCTTGGGGGTGGTATCCTCTGGATTCCCGCCGCATACATAATATACAGTAAATACAGTTTATATCTATATTCTACTTCTGCACATATCTATACGCTGGAACATGCGATCTTTCTCTAACCAACACCGGAATGTTACCCTTAAAATACCCTACAGCTGGATACTAGACATCACCTTCTAACCTTAGTCTGACCCTTCCTATCATGCAAAGGCGAATCCCTTAGTCATGGAACCATTTAAACTGTTGATACTTGCTGATGTGGTGCAAGGGAGCTATATCTAAAATGTGCACTATTTGTGTTAAATATGTAATGTTCTAATAACCCTCTATGCGCTCACGAACTCCGCCGTAAATATCCATACCACGCGCCGGAACGCGTGAGCGATCCTACGCAAATTGCGGATATGTGCACGCACGGCGGAACAAGTGCACGCGCAGCGGGCATGTGTGTGGGGTTAGTACATGGTGTATGCATTACAATATTTTTTGACTTTGACACTATCTATCTATCTATCTATCTTAATTAAAGTGGGATGTATTAATTGTACAAGGATAAATACAGTTTTTCTTAGTCTTATTTGCAATTAAATGCCATTATTATTTACATATTGCAATATGGTTTCACCTACACAATAGCAACTTGACAATCATTCATTTATTCCCAATATCTGTAGAATATGAGTTGAGCAATGTTTAAAATGCAAAGAATCTTAGAAAGATTTTTTGGTTGCAGGTTTTGCAAAAAAAATATGGAATATGCTAATTTACTATCATACATTATGTGCATACATTATTTATTCCTGATTATGAGGATTAATACACAGACAGTTTTTTTTATTAAAGCAATATATAATTATGAAAGCAGACTAGTAT
Source organism: Pseudophryne corroboree (assembly GCF_028390025.1). NCBI lineage: Eukaryota > Metazoa > Chordata > Amphibia > Anura > Myobatrachidae > Pseudophryne > Pseudophryne corroboree. Next base: position 641,524,679 of record NC_086448.1, read on the forward strand.
TTAGTATGTATGCCACTAAAGGACCAATGTATAAAGCATTTTTTTTTTTTTTTTACGGAAAATATGTTTTTGGGTCTGGTTCATATCAACCAGATTTATCAAAGGGTTATTACAGGAAATATCGCAAATATGTCATTCATAATATAACTATCACAGGAAAAAAATCACAGAACACCACCATTCCCATAGAACCCGATGAGATTATCAATTTTTTTCTGATTTATCAAACTACAAAGATCATAATTATTTGGAATTTTGAATACTTTATTCAATGCCGTCTTCAGATGGCATTAGATGGTAGAATGCACAGGAGACAGGGAACTGTTCAGATCCTTCCCCAGTGCATCTATAGTTCTGAACTTGCTTTGCTGCATGCACTGGGTGTGGTACGCAAGATTTTCATGCAGTCAACATTCACCATGTCAATGCAAGAATGTTGAAATAGTCTGAGTGTTCACAATATGTATATTGTCTGTGTGACCAGGGGTACCATCTGCTGAGCCGGGCTCAGGTAATTGGAGGGGGCTCGCCCAATGCAAAGAGGTGTGGCTAGCCCCCCTCCTTTCAGTAATATTAACAAAAAGTTGTAAGTACAGCCATGTAGTGGAGAATAGGGTGTCGGATGAGTAGCTGGGGGTGGCGGGGGATCACTCACAGGACCGGGTAAATATTACCGTTTACCACTCTGTGCTACTTTGTGTGACTGTCAATACTATTTTCTAATCCTAAACCTAACTGCTGTCTATGCCTAACCCTATCATTAACCCTAACAGAAGCCACCCCTAATGTTGATTTATTTATCATTTTGACTTGCCTAATGTTTGCATATTGAACATGTCAACATGTTGCATTTTAACATTATGACTATGTCTAAAATTGTGAACTGATTTTTTTGAATTGCGACATTTAGATCCTTTCAACATTTGCGTCTTTATCCTGATTATGTATCCTGATTATATACAGTTCCACATGTGCTGATCCAAAGGAGGCTCAAACATCATAATCAGGCAGAATCAGATACAATTTATTATACATCTAAGAATCAGAATAGAAATTTGTAGGTTATTTTATTTTTATTTAGCATTGTTGTCTGAAATAAACTCAGGGCCTAATTCAGACCCGATCGCTGGTACAATAGCGATCGCAGCCTGAAGCATGTGCACTGTGCGTGTGCACCCCATGAGACCCAGTGAGATGCGAAAGCATCTCAGGGCTGCATTTGCCCCTACCTGTCCATCAGTTGCAGAGAGGGAGGAGGCGTGCCAACGGCGATAGCTGTTGGTGGGGCACAGTCCGGACAATGCAGGAATGTCCGAACCATTGCAGAGGCGGGCCACGATGGCTGTGTGACGTCACATGCAGCCGCTACAATCCAGAACACGGCGGGTAGCCACCTGCCATCGCAGCTAGGCTGAGCAGGTAGGGAGCTACTTGTCAAATGTGAAAGCAACCGTGTGCTTTGTATCAAACTACAAAGATCATAATTATTTGGACTTTTGAATACTATATTAAATGCCATCTTCAGATGGCATTAGATGGTAGAATGCACAGAAGACAGGGAACTGTCCAGATCCTTCCCCAGTGCATCTATAGTTCTGAACTTGCTTTGCTGCATGAACTGGGTGTGGTACGCAAGATTTTCATGCAGTCAATATTCACCATGTCAATGCAAAAATTTTGAAATAGTCTGAGTGTTCACAATATGTATATTGTCTGTGTGACCAGGGGCACCGACTGCTGAGCCGGGCTCAGGTAATTGGAGGGGGCTCGCCCAATGCAAAGAGGTGTGGCTAGCCCCCCTCCTTTCAGTAATGTAGGGAAGAGATGTCAGTAATGTAGAGGGAAGGTAGGTCCTGACATGCGGGGCGGACTTGCCCTGTGCTGGGTGTCCCCCCGCATGTCAGAGAAACTGATTGTAGATGTGCTAAATTTAGCACATCTATGATCAGGTCTGAATCACCCCCACTGACATTTGCCATGACTGTTCAACTTTAACTTCTATTAGGGGATATCAATTGGCAGTGATACTTACCAATGGCTTTTATCTCCTAGGTAAGAGCTCGATATTGCTTAAAATACCAATATTGCCTTCTATTGTCACTGTATTACTGTAAAAATGAAACTGTACAGTATATTGGCCTCCTTAAGATGGATAGGGATAGAACTGATGTCACCCCCCCCCCCGCCCCCCATAGTTTATGGCAATAGTTGGTTACACCATCTGCCACTATTATAATCCATAACTAAATAGGGCTGGCTCACACTGGCCGGGTAGCGCCGGCTGGCAAAATACCAGATGGCATTTTGCCACGGCCGTACTGCAGAGATACATGCAGAGTAATGTGTCAATTCACACGGCACGGCCCAGGCGCAGCTGCCAGCTTGCAGCCAGAAATGTCCACTGAAAAGTCCAGCTGTCGGGTGTAGGCCGCGCAGTCCTTGTAGGCAGTGAACTGTGTGTGTATGGGAGCTTTCACACACAACAGTTTTTGTCAAGCTGCTCCTGCTGCTGCGCATGCACACACCATTAAACACGGCTCAAATCCATTGTGTGTGAAAGACACTGCCGGATGGCAAAAAGCTGGAGAAAGTTTGTCTGGCTTTTTGCCATCTGGTGAAAACGGTGTGTGTGAAACAGCCCATAGAACAGTTCATTGTTTAGGTAAAAACTGTATACCATTGTGCAAATCCATCTTTACTATAACTAGTAATTATCTATATCAGACAGAGAATAGACAAAATTTCAACAATTGTCTGTTCTGCACATCCACATACTGTTTGTCGGGATCAGTACCTAAATCCATCGGTCGGGATCCCGACCATCATTATACCGACAGCGGGATCCCGGCCACGGGTATGTCTTGTGGGCTCACTGCACTCGCCATGCTGTGGGCACGGTGGCTCGCTGTGCTCTCCACAGGATTTATTCTCCCTCTATGGGTGTCATGGACACTCACAGAGGGAGGAAAGCTTGTGTCGCCAGGATTCTAGCGCCGATATTTCCCCGCTAGACAGTATTCCGGAGTCGGCCTTGTGACATCTGGGATCTCAACTAGTGTTATGATGACCGCTTCCCTGTTTATCAATAGACAGTTTTGCATATTTTTGGGGGAAGAACTGAGACAGGTTAAGGCATTCCTTAAGGAGTTCAAGACGAGTGCATGAATCCACCGAAATTCTAAATATTTATATATTTATATTTGAGGGACATAATAAGATTCAGTGCATTGAGCAAGTTTTAGGGTGGTATTTCCTAATTCATTTGGGCCAATAAAATATTTATTCCCCAAGACAGATTACTCCAAGGTTGTTGAATCTGCATTCTTGGGCATACTTCAAACATTGCAATAAAAACATTCCAACATAAAATCCAGATTATTTTAAGACATACAGTAAACTAAACTGACAAAAACTAAACTGACAAATAAAGAAACTAAAACACAAACCACTAAGCACTGTTCTTATTTTGCAATGAATTTATAATCCTGGACAGAATGCAGCTCCTACCGGAAGATTACTGAAACCAATTACTGAAATACTGAAGTCAATTAAAATACACAATAATCTTTCCCCAAAAACCTTATAGATAAATAAACCTTTAAAAAAATAGCCTGAAGTGTGAAAACTGTATAAAAAAAAATTGAATGTTGAAGTTAAGGATGCGGATTGTCTTTAGTACTAGGATGGACATTGTGTCTGCCATTAGAGGGGCCGATTCAGACCTGATTGTTAGTCTGCGTTTTTCTCACAGCCTGCGATCAGATCATAACTGCGCATGCATATGCACCGCAATGCACCGGCGCATAGGACGACAACACTGGGCATCCGTGCATAGCGATGGGATGGTGTGAAAAAAGCGATCGCACAGGCGATCGCAAAGTGATTGAGAGGAAGAGGCCATTTGTGGGTGGCAACTGACCGTTTTGTAGGAGTGTCCGGGAAAATGCAGGAGAGACCCGGCGTTTTGAGGGAGGGTGTCTGACTTCAGATCTGGCCCTGATCAACGCAGCGGCTGAGTAAGTCTTGGCCAGTGCAGAGACTGCACAAACTTATGTTTGTGCAGGTCTCCAATAAAAGCGAACGCACACCTGCACAAAGTTAATAGTATAGGCCCATATGCCACTTTGTTCTATCTTATTTGAAAGTCTGTTATAATCACGTAACATGAATCATATGACACAGGTGACTTACTATTTGTAAATATGTTGTATTTTATGGAAATATCTGTATTCTCCAAATATGTTATGTCAACAATATTTACCAAATAAAAGAAAACAATGTATTAGATATATTTTATATATATATTTTATGTTGATATTTTATTTTACATCTTTTCATGTCACTAGAATATTATAACTACATCATATTCAAATATACTAGATATGGTTTTTGTAATCACAAAGCTGCACAGACTAGTGAAGGTAATTGCTTCTAAGGGGATTTACCTTCTGCTGTAGGGTTTACAAGGGCAACACAGATATGAGGCTCACTTCTTAGAGTGGTTGTGTTGCAAAAAGTTTTAGTGATAATTTCCTTTTAGCTAATCCCTTCTAGCCTTTGTGTTATGTTTAATCCATTATTTGATTAGATTACCATAGCCTTTTTTCTTTCCAAGAACTGTAAGATTTCTTCTTTGTTTTATTATCATTACCCGTAGCTCTTTATAAATAGGATTCTAATATATGTATTGTAAAGGCATGCTCTTGTAAGCTTCTTCAACTATCAGAATGATAAAATGTTAACTACTAAGATGCCAACTCTTCCTTCAAGAAATGTAAATGAATGTAGTCATTCTTTGTCAAAATTGATCATAAAATAGCTTTATTGAGCATACAGTATCTTAGTATAAATAAAAGCTATATGCTATAATGATTTACAAATACTGTAATTATAGAACAATACTGACCAATTTTTCAGTATTACTGTATGTGGAAGACATTTTGAATTTCTATTTAACTGTAGGTCATGCATAGGGAAAAACAAGCTTAGACTATTTAATAGTTTTTCTTGTAATAATAATAATAATAATAATAAGTATTATTATTATTATTATTATTATTATTATTACAAATAGCCAAAGTAATAATAAAGTACTGTAATATTCCGTTTTTGGGACTCTTTATTGTTAAAAAGATAATTTATTACATAATTCTCTAGACAAGTAGTTCAACACCAGTCCGCAAGTATCATCAACAGGTCATGTTTTGTGGATTTCTCTAAGCATGCACAAGTGTGTTAATCATTTGGTGGGTTAGAACACTGTAATTATCACACCTACTTGCACAGACAGACATCCTCAAAACATGGCCTGTTTGGAAAGCTTGAGAACCAATGCTCTAGACCATTAAACGTGCAGATTTATTTTCTTAGTTATGTAAGAGGGAACCTAAGGCACAGTACCACTAGCTGTTCATCTGAAATGCCTTTTAATAATAATAATAATAATAATAATAATAATAATAATAATTTAAAATATCCTCAGAGATAAGTGAGGCATGGTTTTTGAGAGTGGGGTCAGATGTCTGCCAATGACAGTATGAGATTGTAGGTGTAGCAGTTATACTGGCAGTAGGTTATAGCAATGGTGGTCCATGCTGCAATGTCTTTAGTGTCTCATCTTCAATCACATAAGACTGAGCACCAGGGGTAGAGGTCGATGTGCTGAGACCTAATTTGAGGAGCTCAATGAATGCTTCTCTGAGCCCTGGAACAGAGTGCTCTGGTAGGTGCCATCACGATGGAGCAGCAGCGAGACCATCACCCAATCCCCTGCACCAGAGCTGGCTTAAGGCTTTGGGGGGGTCAGAGGCACTTAAAACTGGAGATCCGAAAAGTGCAACATTTTGGATGCAGGAATTGGGTTCTTCTATGCAAGCCTTCAGTATATACATGAAAAGGGGACGTGGTCACACATCATGCCCCATCTCTTGTCATGCAGGATGCTCGTACATCCTTTCCCCAGCTGGTGGGCTGATCCCTGCTCATGAGCATTCAGATGAGTGGGTTTTCTTCTTACCTTTCCTACTCATGGCACACTGCAACCCACAAATATTAACATACATACAGTTACACACATACAGTATATACTGTCACAAACATACAGACGTATGGTTACACACCAATACAAATACATACATATACTGTTACACACAGTCATACACATGCATGCATGCACACATACTGTACTGTCACATCCATAGATATAACCACATACATACGGATGAAGCCATGCTCATCTTACTGCGATGTGGCATGTTGTGACTAATACATTTTTTTCATATATATTTGAGCCAAATCTGAATTTCTGGAAATGGAAAATATTATCGTGTTTATCTGTGTAAGATGGAACAGTATAGTAGCTGTGTGCTTCGATGAGTATCTTACAGGCTGGTGACTTTAGGTGTATGAGCCTGATGTAGAGAAATTAAGTGCTCTATAATGTACAGTATGGTATTGTTTTGCACGTTGACTGAACCTTACCATCATAAATAACTGCTCATCACACAAGCAAAACTCCGATTTATTTTTGGTGTTGTCCAGTTGATTTATGGCTTTATTGAAGGCTGCCCAAAATGACACAGTGTGTTAGAGAACATATTAAACTCTACTGATTTAAGAGCTTAAAACATTGAAAACATCAGAAACTCGCTGGGCCTGTCATGCTGAGGCTGTTGCAGTTTTAGATGAGGAGTACAATTATATTGTTCAAGCGATCGATCAAACAGTTGAGGATGCTACAAACTGTAAGATTAGAGCTAAAGGAAATGGCATGTTGCTTCAAATAAAGTCTTTCAACTTCATCATGTGTTTGGAAAAATTGTTTCCTATTCTTCCCATGATTGTAAAACCAAGTAAAACACTGCAATCACCAAACATCGATTTATGTGAAACAATGGAAGGAGTTAAACATCTGTCTATAGCTTTAGTATAATTATAAAAAAAAATATATATATTTGAAACCTTGTTTCAAAGACATGCAACCCATCAGGTATTGACGTACTGACACCAAGAAAATGAAAGGTATGTATGGCGGATGGCTCTTTCACTACAGCTGCAACAATAGAAACCTAAAAAGGTGAAATCAAATACAGTATTTTACATTTTACCAAGAAAAAACAGCTGAACACTTAAATTAAGTCTGAGCTTAGATAAGCAGCCAGGTATTTTAATGTAAAGTACTGTAACCTGGCCATCTGAGTTGCAAAGGGGGCAGGGGAGGAAGTATGAGACCAGGTAAGGAATGCAGTGAGTGACAGGATAGCCAGCATATAGGAAAAGGGGGGAGATTCTTACCTGGAAGGGTTATATTACGGTGGAAGGGCAGACCTTCTGCCTCATTGTCCCAAGCGATCTAGTGGAGATACCCATCCACCCACATTTTAATGTGGAGTAGTGTGATCAGTATGCTTTCTTACTTTGTTGGAACACTATTTTCTCAGGTGTGTGATTCCGACAAGTGGGGCAGAGCCTCTAGTCGTGCAATAACGGTTGGCCAGCATTTTCCCTGGATAAGCGGCGAGTTTATCGTGACCTCAAGGGTTGACCTGGTCGTCATCTCAAGGATGGGCTAGTGCTAAGCCAAATGGAGGAAAATGGTACAGCTCAACTCAGTTGCACAGGGGAGGAAGGCATCCTCCCACCACCATTTAATAAATTAATCCTCAAGATGGGGCTGTGGACGAGGGTACCCTTAATTACCTATTCTGATTTGATCAATAAATTTGGTTGTAACCTCTTTATTTAGCAGCAGTGGATGGATATGGCACTACAGAATACTTAAGAATGTAGCAAGCCCTGACAAGTGGGCCAGTGCACATTAAATATAGTAGTTCTGTTTTAATACATTAATACTGCAGGGCAGAGTATGAAATCACCGGAATTAAAGGCCCCCAGTAACAACATGCCTTACAACTGAAAGTTCTCCTGGTGCACTGTATAAAATGATTTGCTCATTGTCTCCAACGCACACAAAGAAAAGCACTGTTCAGAGTTCTACTCAAAAATCATTACAATCAGTGATAGAGTTGGTAAACACAGCACTATTAAAAAATTACAAGGAGCGACATCACTATGTTACTGCAGGTGTCAATCACCTATCTTCAAGGCTCTCTTGGCATAGTGGTATCGCCGATGACTACCATGCCTGTGAGCTAGGGTTCAATTCCCGCAAAGGACATACTTGTATATCTGTGTAAAAATTAGTATCCACCGTTATTTTCTAATTTGCCCAACACAAGTTCTGTCATACTTTGTATATAGTCTCAGACATGCACACAGATATACAGTCAAAATTAGAAAAAATCTGGAGGTGCTACTTTTTACACAAATATGCAATACAAGTGTGACTTTACAAATTACGAGAGTCTTATCATTATGAGACTGAGTTTACTGTACTGCTTCCTGGGCCTCCCCATTGCTTTAATAGGCAGCCTCCCCCACTCCCAATCCCACTCCCGTGAGACTTGTGATTTCACAGATTGGGTGCACTGCTTAGTGAATGACAGCATAAGCCATTTATTTACTGTATATACAGTAGTGTATTGGCTGTGTTGTATTTGTCATTTACTAAGTAGTGCACATAATCTGTGAAATCACAAGTCTCACAGGGGTGGGATTGGGGGTGGGGGAGACTATTAAACCAATTCTTAGGGAGGGTAAGGTCAAAATTAGTGGAGTGTCTACGATCATAAACTCTCAAAGTATCAAGAACAGCAGAAGGGGATAATGGGGAGTGTAGGCAAAGTTGCCTGGGCAACCAAAGGAGATCAGGGAGGGAAAATCCGGGAAAAGGCCACATTCCAAGACTACCCAAGACTTAAACTGAGGGGGGAGAAAGAGGTCAAATAACTGGGAGAGCAGAAAGGCCTCATGATACCTAGTTAGATCTTGGAAGGGTGAGACCCCCTTGTGTTTTAAAGTGGGTCATACAAGATATAAGCCAATTCGGAAGGCTTATGTTCCACACATATTATAACATCAACCATCAATTCTTACATAATAATTTTGATTAGTGTATCTTAATGAGTTCAAGTCTACAGTTGGTTTCTTTTAACTCCAAATACATTTGCAACATACATTTTAACTTATTTAAATAAATATAACTTTTGCCAACTATTTCCCCATGAGGTCCCTTGAGTCACATTTGGTAATGTAATGTCTAATTAGCTGCCTTAAGGCTGTCAGCAAGGGACTTGAAAAAAGCATTTCAAGTGGAAGAAGTGATAAAGTGCTACAGTGGCATCATAGAGTTAAAAAGTACCAAAAACAAAATTTCACTTAGCGTGCAAAAGTCTTTGGCCAAGGAAAATAATTATCAATAAAAGATAAAATGTAGTGAAATAATGAATATATTTATTCATAATAATGTTTCACATGATATTGTAACTAAACATTATTAAAAATTATTTATACAGTAATTTTATAGTATCATAAATTTCAGATTAAATTTGACTTTTAACAATGTTTCCTTTTTTCGAGTATTTCACTGCTTCACATAATTTGGGCATTTGAGACACCAACCTTTCTAAAGTTTCGCTTGTTATGCCTTTCCAGGCCTCATTCAGACATTCCCATAAGTTTTTTGCATTTGTTTGAGCCATAACAGAAACTTTCTGTCTAATTCTTCCGAGAGTTTCTCAATGGGATTGAGATCAGGTGACTAAGGAGGCCATGTCATAATTTGAAGAACTTGCTGCTTTTCTTTATTTTTTAAATAATTAATACACAATTTAGATTTGTGTTTAAGGTCATTATCTTGTTGCATGATGAACCCCTTTCCAATATTTCGAGTTCCACTTGGTACAGTGTGATGTACTAAAATACTGTGGTATCGTTTCTTATCCATAGTTGATGTTATTTGAACTAAATCTCCAACCTTTCCTCCACTAAAACCACCCAAATCATAACATGACCATCACCATGTTTAACTGTATGACTTATACAGTTATTTAACACACATTCTCTGGCCATTCTTCAAACATACTGACGTCTTCTGATTCCGAAAAGTTAAAATTTGGACTCGTCGGGCCAAAATACTTTTTCTTCTGATCCAGCGTCCAATATTGGTTTTTGTGGCCCTTCACAGGAGTATTACTTAATTTACAGACCTCAATAATGTTTTTTTTTTTGCTTGCTATGCAACCATTCAGACAGATGTCTTTTAACTGTATCAATAGATACTGGCATTTGTCTGATTTTATTGAGTTCTTCTTTGATTGCAATTGCTGGGAGTCTTTGGTTTTGCTTACTCATTACAATAATGTATTTATCTTCCCTTTTAGATGTCAACCTGGATCATCCAGAACGTTTTAGTCACATTTGTACAGTACCTGTTTATTTGTATCAAGGTAATGTATATATTACACTAGACCAGTGGTTCTCAAACTGTGAGCCGTGTCACCCTGGAGTGCCTAAAGGAACTTGTAGGGGTGCCATGAGTTGGTGGTCCATGGCCAATTCAAATTAATTGTGGTCAATGTAATAAGCAAAAGCAGTGCTGGTGTCTTCCAATCAAAAAATTAGTGGACAAACAGAAGCTAATCCTGTCCCTCGCCAAACAATTGAACCTAAACACAATTTTCTTCATTTAATATTTCTTTTTAAATTTCTCAATAAGAAACTTTTGGCCTAGGGGTGCCGTGAAAGAAATTCTGATATTCTAGGGCACCATGATTCAAAAATTTTTGGGAACCACTGCACCAGACCATGGAATTTTTGTCGATGAGTATAGCCTTTTTTTAGAAAGAGTTTGAATGTAGCCACACAATTCAAGTGAATAGTGGTGTCTTTTCTTCACTTTGAAAAAATATATGGTTGTGACTCCCTGCTGCCGCTGACTTCGCCTGCTCTGTCTGCTCCCTGGGGCTGTGCGGCTGCTGCCTGGCTGGACTCCTCACTGGCTGGTGTCAGCCATCATGGAGCCTCCATTACCCGCATCTGGTGGTCAGCAGCGGTGCTTTGGTCACTGGCTGGACCGTGACCAGCGCCCCCCACCTGTGTCCCCCATCATTGATAATCCTCCAGAGGGGTGAGTGCTACAAAGCATCTGCTTCACCTTCCTTCCCTCCACAGTGCTCTCTATGATGGGGATACAATTGTAGTGTCAAAGGGAGTGCACATTTATTTTGATATTGCAACTTACTGCTATATGGATTCATCAGTTCTGCTAGGAATTCAGTGATTTTACTGCTGTGGCATTTTATGGACAATTCCTGCACTATCATCCTGGAATTATCTTACAGCCTGTTTAGCATTAAATCAATTTGTGCCACATACATCATAATTCATTCCTTGATTTTACACATCAGAAGTGTTTTGTTTTTTGTTTCTCCATATCTTCTATTATGTCTACTTTGATTATTTTGTATATTAATATATAAGTTGATGTTGGCTTTACTATATTGTTACATTTCATATTACTTGCATTTTATGTCTGGTATTTCGCCATCATGTTATGCTCTTCTTCCCTCCTCCTTCCCCACTACTTCTAATGTCTCGCTGTCACTCTGCAATGGTTTCTATATCCTCCAAGCCTGCAAATGGCCTATTGTAACCAGTGGCATAACTAGAAATTTTTCTCCCCCAATCCAAAAAATTCTCTGGCACCCACCCCCCCCTCCATAATTGGCACTAGTAAAGTGCCGAATATGCGTGCGCCGAATATGCACGCGCCACAAAAAAGGGGTGTGACTTTGTTGGAATGGGCATGGCTTCGCATAAAGGGGCGTGGCATTGCAGGAAAAGACTACCTTATACCCCAGTTTTGCAACCTGCACGCCCAGACTTTGGCCACCACAGGAAAGAAAAATAATCCTGATTCATGCCCCTTACATTATTTGTCATTTTTCCTCCTTATAGTAATGCCCAGTATACATTATGCCACATACTGCGATGGCCCTTATATATTATGCCACACACAATAATTCCCATGACACAATATGCACACACCATAATGCCCCCAACACATTATGCCACACACCGTGCCTGTGACACATTATGACAGGAATCGCAATGCCCGTTATACATTATGCTACACACTGCAATGCCCTATACATTATAGCACATACAATGCCTATGACACATTATGACACACACCGCAATGACCCTGAGACATTATACCACACACTGCAATGACCCTGAGACATTATACCACATACCACAATGCCCGTGATATAGTATACCACACACCGTAATGCCTGACACATTATGACACACAGCACAATGTCCGGAATACATTATGCCACACACTGCAATGACCCTGAGACATTATACCACATACCACAATGCCAGTGATATAGTATACCACACACCGTAATGCCTGTGACACATACCGCAATGCCCGTTATACCCTATGCCACACACCGCAATGCCCGTTATACATTATGCCACACTGCAATGCCCCTGAGACATTATACCACATACCACAATGCCCGTGATATAGTATGCCACACACCGTAATGCCTGTGACACATTATGCCACACACCGCAATGCCCATTACACATTAAGTCCTACAGTAAGGCTTCTAATTATTTTTAAATTACCTGCTTGTTGCCAGGGGTTTCATGCTCTTGGTTCCATGCACGGTGCCAGGGGTTTTCATGCTCAGGGTGTCATGCTCGTTGCCAGGTCTTTCATGCACTGGGTGTCATGCTTGTTGCCAGGGGTTTCATGCTCTTGGTTCCATGCATGGTGCCAGGGGTTTTCATGCTCAGGGTGTCATGCTCGTTGCCAGGGGTTTCATGCCAGATATTCCCCCACAGTGCCAGGTACTCACATGCTCCCAGTGCCAAATATAGCCCCCCCATGTGCCAGGTACACACATACCCCTCAGTGCCACATATGCCCCCAGTCCCAGATATTCCCCCACAGTGCCACATATGCCCCCCGAAGAGCAAAATATGCTCCCCCACCCCCTGTGCCGAATATGCTCCCCCAGTGCCAGTTAAACTCCCCCCCACCGTGCTCCCCCATTGTTTTGTGAAGGAGGGACATGGAGGACACAGCGCGCGCCTCTCCTGTGTCCCTCCTGCGTCTCCGACGGGTCTGTTAAATGAGGTGCCGGTTCGTGAGCCAATCAGAGCTCACGAATGGCACTTCATTTAATAGACCCGCCGGAGACGCAGGAGGGACACAGGAGAGGCGCGCGCTGTGCCCTCCATGTCCCTTCATCACAGCAGTGGAGGGAAGGAGGGAGAGGAGACAGCAGATTGACATGCGGATGCGGACGGCTCGTCCGCATGTCAATCTGCGCTAAATCAGTGATGGCGCCCGCGAAGGCTGCGGGGGCAGTAGTTACGCCACTGGTTGTAACACAGCTCAGGCTGGTCACCGAGTGTTTCACTGCGATATTCCTCCAGGGAGAAGAGAACGGGTTGCAGACAGTGCTTCCTTGCATCCACCTGGTCAAGGTCATCCTTTTCCAGTGTAACATACTGGGCAGACAGTTCTTGGCACTCTCCTACTAAGTCCTCATCTTCCATCTCAGCAAAAGGGAAGTTGTAGTGCAGTTCCTCCTGGGGTGCCTGGATTGTGATCACTGCTTTCTTCACTTCAACGCGTGCTTCCTTCTGTATAGAACACTGGGCAACTTCTTCCCTTGGGTATGAAAGAAGCTGTTGCAGATGGTGCCTTTCAGCATCCACCCTGTAACACTGGTCTCTCCATGCTGGGGTATCCAGGGGCCCCTGATCCAATGCCACTTCCTCTGGCTCTGTCCAGGAAGACAATGTACTCTGCACTTGCCCTTCTATCTCTTTATATTGTATCCTTTGTGTCATTTGGGCCACTGTGGCGATCACTTCCTCCCTGAATTCCTCAAACTTTGGCTCCCCCCGCAGATTCCATGTGACTGCTTCACTACTGCAGTGCATAAACACATTCCCCAGATGACACAACTTGTCCTGTATGCTGGATACTCTCCACCTGCTGATTTCCCACTGAGCTTCATTCCAGTACTCCCAAATTTACTGCATCTTGGTAAATATAAATAACATATCCGGCTTCCCAGCCTGCCGATATGGTGACAAACTTCCATCCACAAGCTCCACTGCCCTGGTTCGATTACTGGTCCCCTCCGCTGAGTCCTGGACCATATCCTCCTCTTCCTCCTCATCACAAGGGTACTCAAAGTCCCATTGTGTCAATTTTTCAATTAGGGACCCCTTAGTATCCACTGTGTTGAATACAATTTTTCGTGCATGACCCAGTTCTTGCAGGACTCGGTAGGATAGCGGGGTGGAATCCATTGCCTGCTGTGTTTTATTCCTTTCTGCTGGTGTCTTGAGTGATCCCACTGCTGCCGCCAAATGTGAAGATATTGGGTTCCAAATCACTCAAGTTTGGTGGTAGATGAAAAACCAACCGGGGTTTATTGATAGAATAGGTTATAACACAGTTCAGCACACTTCTGTAATCCAATTCCCACCACAATCTCCTGACAGAACATTATTTCTTAGTCTGGTAGCAGAGAGTCTCTTCTAGCAATACAGAGTCCCAGATAATTCAATATAATAGGTCCCCAAGCAGATCCCTGGCAGAACATTACTTCTTAGCCTGGGATCAAAGAATCTCTCTTTAGCTCTCTGGGTAGCTCTACTTATACCTCCAGAAGCTTCATATTTCTGGGGTGTGTGCGACCTCTGTGTCTTAGGATCTTACAGCATTGGAATACAATACATATTATAATCAAGGTGATTACATCAGCCAGAGAACCACCCTGTCTGGTCAGCTCACTTTTGGACAATAGGGAGTAAACAAAAACGGACAATGGTACCTTAATGACTCAACCTTTGAGTGTCCACTGTAGTGTATGAAAACAATAGGAAACTAGGTCTAACATAAATACATTGTCTAAAGGGTAACAGATAACATAACATAATTGCATATATTAACAATATTTAGGTTGATTTAAACACAGTATTGGGTGAGCAGCAATGGACATGTTATGGAGAATGAACAGACAAATTGGATGTATGTGGATATGAGTATAAAAAGTACATATTTGACACAGGAAATGAGGCATAGCTATATTAATTGTCACTGACCTCATTTCCTCACACCCCAGTATTCCCTTTTAATATTCAAACTGCTGTTTATGCTGATTCATTTTATGGTGGTCCTGGATTGGGGCACTCTGTCAAAGGGTATTTTCCCAAATGGGATCTCTTTTTTTCTACTCACTGTTTCTTTTTTCCTGTGTCTACTCTCTGATCTTTTCTTCTTCCTTTCCTTGTTCTTCATTGGGGTGGTCCTCTTTATGCTCGTCATATAAGTCAATGGTTCATGATTCAAACTAGGTACATCCTTTAACAATTTGTCATGCCTCTCAAATTATTGTCAATTAATGTTAATGGTCTGAATTCTCCTAGGAAGCATAACGTTTTCCTGGGAGCCTGCAGGAGTGAAACAGCAGATATCGCTTGTCTGCAAGAAACACACCTCACTGGCCTATAAACCCAGCTCCAGGGTAGATGGTTTTCCCAATCCTTCTTCACCTCAGTGGCCTGCAAAAACCTAAAAATTATAGTAATTGGTACCCTTCGTTCCACAACGCTCACTTTAATTTCGGTTTATGTTCCCAACCAGGACCAGCCCCTGTTCTTTGACTCCCTTTCTAAGCGTTTGGATACAGTGGCACAAGGCCATATCATTATGGGCAGAGACTTTAATACAATTATTGACCCATTGATAGATAGGTCTAATCATCCCCCTCACACCTCTACGACAACCCTACATAGGGCATCTTGCACCCTTATAGCTTCCTTAAAACATTATGGTCTGTGTGACACGCTCATACTCAAGACTTTACCCATTTTCAGCTACACATCAACACTATTCCAGGATCGACATGATCCATATCTCTTCTACTCTCTCCCCGTTGTTTATTGATACAGGTATAACTCCTCTGACATGGACAGATCATGCAGGTGTTGTCCTTACTATAAATATATTCTGTTCCCCTTCTAGAAGATTTAAATGGCAATTGGGCGATTCTCTTCTGCAGCATTCTTTGACAGTAGCCAAAATAAGACAAGCGATCACCCACTTCTTTGCAGAGAATGTATCTCCAGACATCCCCTTAATGTCCTTTGGGAAGCTCATAAAGCCACCATATGGGGTTCCCTCATTGCAAAATCATCAGCAATTTGGAAAAAAGCCACGCTAGAGAGTCAATCTCTCGAGTCCCAAATATCAACTTTATTAATTCAACATAAGACGTCCCTTAGCATGGTTTTGCTTTCTCAAATAGACTCCCTGCGAGGTCATCTAAACACCCTTCTATCCTACCGCGTAGCACTAATTCTACAGAAACTTCTGTAACATTTTTACAACAAAGTGGATAAAACTGACTCCTTTCTGGCTAATAATCTACACCACAAACAGGCATTAGGCACAACAGATAAATTATACTCACTGCAACATGGTTCTTATACTTATGATCCCAAAGTAATGACCAAGGAATTCAAGACTTTCTACAGTTCCCTTTATAATCTACCGGGCTTTTCTTTCTCGTCCCCTGCTACAATCGAGGAAGTGAGTTCATACGTGTCCGATATTCCCCTACCCACTCTCTCAGATGCTCAGTGAACTACTCTTAACAGTCGAATTACGGTCGAAGAGATGATGGCTGTTAAACACTCCATGCATGCGTCTGCCACCTCAGGCCCTGATGGATTTACAGACAAGTATTATAAACTTTTTGCAGAAGAATTATCCCCTCATTTTACTTCCTTATTCAATTACATTTTGGAAGGAGCCTCTTTTTTGCTTGAGACAGCCCGAGCGGACATTGTGGTAATCCCAAAGCCTGACAGAGACCCTACTAGCTGTTCCAATTATAGGCCGATTTCGCTTCTTAATGTAGACCTGAAGATACATGCGAAAATCTTAGCCAATCACCTGGCACCCCTGTTGCCAAGCCTGGTCCATCCGGATCAGGTTGGCTTTATACCAGGACGCCAGGCGTCAGACAATTCTAGGAGAGAAAGAAACACACCAAGTGTGTCCTGACGCCTATCAGAAAAAAGCTCAGTAATTAAATATTTATTCAATTAATATTCTGCCTGCTGCTCTCTACCATCAAAGGGACCACTCAACCGTTCACATCTAAACACCATAAAAACAGAATACAGATAGCGCTGGCATACTAAAAATAATTATTTTTATTTTTATTATTATTTCTATTTTTAACCCTGGTTTACTCTAAATACAGTATAAGATTAGTACCTCTCATAAAAATAGCTGGTTTTACATATATATAAAACATTAGTTTCACAATGGCAAATAAATATACATACATTAGCACAGACATATAGACTTTTCTTAATGTATTCTTTAAGCAGAACACTGCAGTATGCTGAACTATATACTTTGTATCTACATGTAGATAGATACCAGATGTTGATACTTTAGTAACTGATTAGCACAGAGTTCCCTGTAGCAGTTCCTGTAACAAATACGTGATACTTTGTTGGTATTCAAGAGTTTATATCCAGCTACCTATCTACATTTGGATACAAAGTATATAGGGGATCATTCTGACCTGAACGCCTGCTGCAGTTCTTCGCAGTGCAGCGATCAGGTCAGAACTGCGCATGTGCCGGCACCACAGTACGCCTGCGCATGGCTGTCAGCTGACGGCTGTCGTTGCCTAGCGATTATCTCTGCCTGATTGACAGGCAAAGGTGGTCGCTAGGTGGGAGGAGGCAGGAACAGCTGCATTTGGCCACCATTTTGTGGGCGATGTCCGGCCAACGCAGTTGTGGTCGGATCATGCGGGGGCGGGCCGCAGCGGCAGCGTGAAGTCACATGCAGCCGCTGTGAGCTGAGCAGCGACGAGTAGCTCCTGGGCAGCACGCAAAAGCTGCGCTGGGCAGGAGCTACTCCTGAAGTACTAAAGCATCGCCGCTGTGCGATGCTTTTGTACTTCAGCGACGGGGCAGGGACTGACATGCGGGGTGGGCTAGCCCTGTGCTGGGCATCCCCCCGCATGTCTGTGTTCCTGATTGTAGCTGTGCTAAATTTAGCATGGCTACGATCAAGTTGGCATCACCTCCTCAGTTAAGCATACTGCAGTGTTTTGCTTAAAGAATCTATTAAGAAAAGTCTATATGTCTGTGCTAATGTATGTACTGTATATTAATATGCCATTGTGAAAATAATGTTTTATATATATGTAAAAACCAGCCATATTTATATAGAGGTACTAATCTTATAGTTTAGAGTAAATCAGTGTTAAAAATAGAAATAATAATACAAATAAAAATAATAATTTTTAGTATGCCAGCACTATCTGTATTCTAATACTAGGAGAGCTATTGACCTTATACACTCCATCCATAAACAGAAAGCACCCTCTCTTATTCTGGCACTTAATGCAGAAAAGGCCTTCTACCAAATCTCTTGGCCATTCGCCTTCTCTGCTCTTGAAAAAATGGTGTTTCCGGTAAATTTCTCGATGGAGTTCAGGCACTATGCCGTTGTCCGTCAGCGCAGGTCTCTGTTAATGATGCTACATCGGCTAGCTTTGTGATTACCAATGGCACCAGACAGGGTTGCCCACTGTTGCCTCTAATATTTGGTTATGGAGCCCCTGGAGGCAACGATTCAGGGAAATAGGGCTATCCATGAGGTAACCACGGGTATATTCGAACACAAAATAGTGTATTATGCCGATGATATCCTAATTTCTCTTACTGATCCAGCCCGATCTCTATTGTCTCTTCTCTCTGAAATTCATCTGTACTCCCTAAACTCTGGCTATAAAATTTATGTTGACAAAACAGAGGTTCTTGATTTTTATATTCCAGAGATGCTCAAACATGATCTTGAATCTCTGCTGCCTTGTAACTGGAATAAAAAGAGAATCAAGTACCTCGGTATATATTTGACTCACAATCACCATCAGCTGTTCCAGGCAAACTACCAGTGGCGTAACTACCACCCCCGCAGCCACTACGGAGGCTTGGAGGTGCAGGGTTGTGGGAGCGCCGCCACTGATTCAGAGCAGATTGACATGCGGAATAGCTGTCCGCATGTCAATCTGCTAAATGTCCCTTCCAGAATGTACGCTGCCATGGTGGAGACATGCTAGAGGTCATACTTGACCTCTAGCGCCTAGGAAGTGCCGTGACCCGCAAGAGCACAGGCCGCGGCACCCTGCAACCCTGACACCTTGCCACTCTGGCAAGCAGCAGCGGGGGGATCGGCCAGCAGTGCCCGCTGCTCACTATAACCTGCAGCTCTGAAGGGGGATCGGGCAGCATTGCCCGCGGCTCACTAAACAGCAGGGGGCAGCCCGAGGCTCACTTTAAACACCAGCAGCAGCAGCGAGAAGGTCAGCGATATAGGGCAGCATTGCCCGCTGCTCACTGTAACCTCCTGTCAGAGGGAGGGGGTGGTCGCTCACTGGTCATGCTGCACTGTACTACGCCTGTTGTTGGGACAGGGAGTGTCGAGCATAACACAGAGCGCATGAAACCCTTGGCAACGAGCATGACACCCTGAGCATGAAAACCCATGGCACCGTGCATGAAACCAAGATCATGAAACCCTTGGCAATGATCAGGTAATTTAAAAGTAATTAAAAGACTTATTATAGGGCTTAATGTGTAATGGGCATTGCGGTGTGTGGCGTAATGTATAACGGGCATTGCGATGTGTGGCATAATGTGTCACAGGCATGACGGTGTATGGTATACTGTATCACAGGCATGGTATGTGGTATAATGTCTCAGGGGCATTGCAGTGTGTAGCATAATGTATAACAGGCATTGCAATGCATGGCATGTGTCACAGGCATTACAGTGTGTTGCATAATATGTCAGAGGAATTACGGTGTGTGGCATATTGTGTAATGGGCATTATGTTGTGTGGCATAATGTCTAAGGGCCATTGCAGTGTGTGGCATAATGTGTAAGGGGCATTACTATAAGGAGGAAAAATGACAAATAATGTAAGGGTCATGAATCAGGATTAATTTTTTCCCCTGTGGTTGCCAATGTCTCGGTGTGCAGGTTGCAAAACTGGGGTATAAAGTATTCTTTTCCTGCAATGCCACGCCTCTTTCAGTT
This sequence comes from Pseudophryne corroboree, assembly GCF_028390025.1. Taxonomy (NCBI): domain Eukaryota; kingdom Metazoa; phylum Chordata; class Amphibia; order Anura; family Myobatrachidae; genus Pseudophryne; species Pseudophryne corroboree. The sequence continues at coordinate 641,544,749 of NC_086448.1, forward strand.
AAGCCACTTTTTTGGCTTGGGGGAGAAAAATTTCTAGTTAAGCCACTATAAACCATTCCGTCTTTTAGAAACTATTACATCTGACCTGCTCGAATGGTCTAACTACTATATTTCATGGATAGGCAGAATAAATTCTGTTAAGCTGAGCATCCTTTCTTGATTCCTATACCTGTTCCAAACCCTTCCGATATACTATATATCCCTCCCTTCGTTTTAAAATTTTTACAACGCCTAATTTCTCAATTTATATGGAATTGTTAGCATCCACATGTTAGACTAAAACTGCTCCAGTGCCCTTCCAGAGGGGGAGGGCTGGGTATCCATGACTTTAGAAATTATTTCTACACAGCGCAGATCTCTCACTGGTTGCAATGGTGCATCTTGGGAGGTGTAGGGAAGGTCTGGGTGATGATTGAAATCAAGGAGATGGGTCTTGCTACAATGTACTCACTGCTCTGGCTCCCAAGGAGTAGGCGCCCTCGTGCGGTCCTTTCCCACCCTGTGGTGCACAATTTGCTAGACATCTGGGACTCAGTAAATAGACATTTCAAACTGGCCCCACACCCCCTCCCTCCACCAGTATTTCAGAACCTGGATTTCCCCCCTGTCCTGTGCAGATCTTCTTTCACTACTTGGCTTCTAGGCAATATATATTACCTTAATTATATCACCTCTGATACCAGCTTTCCTCAGTTCTCAGATATTTGCAACGGAACCACAATCCCATCCACAGACTTCTGTTGCTACCTCCAAATTCGACACTTTCACTCCACAATTTCCTCAACTCTCACTAACAGGCACTTATCCCCCTTTGAATATATCTGCTGGAAACGCTCTACAACTATGGATTTAATTTCTAGTATCTATGCTTTATTATGTGAAGATCCTGTCCCTAACAGAGATACCCAAAAACTAGCTTGGGAATCAGATCTTGGACACGCTATAGATACTGAAGATTGGGCTGACATATGGGATAACGCTGCTTCCAGTTCAATATGTGTTAAAATAAAAGAGAACATTTGCAAATTGTTATATCGCTGGTATTATGTGCCCTCCTGTCTAAAGGACATGTTTCCATACACTTCAAATAGGTGCTGGAGGGGGTGTGTTAATGAGGGCTCTTTTTTGCATATCTGGTGGTCTTGCCCAAAACGTTCCAGTATTTGGCAAGAGGTCTCCTCACCTATTTGAAACTAGTATCCCCTTTGATCCCCAATATTTTCTGCTACCCTTGACACTCGCTAACCTCAATAGACACCAAAATAAATTATTTCGTCATATAGTCTCTGCTATGACCTGCCAAATAGCGGCAGACTGGAAAAGCCTAACGCCCTCCCCCATGCAGGTAATAATATCAAGAATATGGTACGTCTACAAAATGGAATACATGACAGCTATAATTCGCAACTCCTCTAAATCCTTTGATAAAGTCTGGTCACCTGGCTGGCTGCACAATGGGGGTAATTCCAAGTTGATCGCAGCAGGACATTTTTTAGCAGTTGGGCAAAACCATATGCACTGCAGGGGGGGGCAGATATAACATTTGCAGAGAGAGTTAGATTTGGGTGGGTTATTTTGTTTCTGTGCAGGGTAAATACTGGCTGCTTTATTTTTACACTGCAATTTAGATTGCAGATTGAACACACCCCACCCAAATCTATCTCTCTCTGCACGTTATATCTGCCTCCCCTGCAGTGCACATGGTTTTGCCCAACTGCTAACAAAGTTCCTGCTGCGATCAACTCAGAATTAGGCCCAATGTCTCTCCATTTGACACCTGATAATGTGAACATATAGCTCAATAGCTTTGAGCTTGGAGTCTCTCCTGCTCTTCTTCCTAATCTTCTTCTTCTTCCTTTTCTTCTTCTTCTTCCTTTTCTTCTTTTTCGTCTTCTTCTTCTTCCTTTATTCCTTTTCTTCTTTCTTTTCTTCCTCCTTTTCTTCTTCCTTTTATTCCTTTTCTTCTTTTGCTTCCTTTTCTTCTTCCTTTGCGTCCTTTTCTTCTTCTTCCTTTTCTTCCTTCTATTATTCTCTCTTATTAATTCTCTCTGACGGATAGCCACACCGTCACTATGAGAATTTTCTATGGTTCAAATATATTAAAAAACCTGGATCACTTATTATTGTTGTTATTCATGGCAATCTTTTCTGTTAATGCAATAGGCAGCCATAGAAGCAAGGAGGAACCAGAGACCACCACCCGAGAAACCCGACGAGTGCCGCATGACATCCTCAATCCACGCCCCACCATCCACTGGATGCAGCGAGAGAAATGCGGCAATACATCCGGAGTTGTGGACAGCCACAACAGGCTAAGGAAAACCGTGAGACACACCAGAGGTAGGGAGAGGTAGGGTAAGAACAACAGAACTGGGCACCCCTTGCTACTTGCTCCCAAAAGAGCTGTAAACACATTGATATTAACCAATTTATATTACAGATGCCATGCAAATATAGCACTCAAACCCCCCCCCCCCTTATAAATGCAATGGGCAAGGTTTCCTTGCAAGTCTTGTATTGCTTTTTATGTGTGATCCTTCCAATAAAATGCTTTAAAAAAAAAAGAAAGAAAAAGTTATGGTTAGTATTATTGTTTTTAAAACTGTGAAAAAGGAAATTAAAACTAAAAATAAATATAAAATGTGAAAGTAATAGAAATATATTTTATATAAAAATATTCTTGAATAAAATGAATCAACATACTGTACATACCATATTTATTAATGCTCATACTTTAGCATATCAATAAACTCTTGGGACTGCGATGAAAATTAAATAATTAAGTATAGTACATTTGAAGTAAAGTCCTAAAGTTTCATTTCTAATCATGATAATGATTTTAGGGAGCAACTGAAATTGATATTCAGTCAAATAGAGCAATATACAGTAAGTAAACATATAAGCTTTGTTCAAAAACGTTTGCATGTTAGTGTACATTTTATTCCCTTGGCTAACCACGACTCTCCATGCACCACAAACTTAGCAGCATTTTCTGTGGATTTCCTCCAAGAAGCACATGTGATTTTTTTTAATTGTATCTTTACAATGGCCATCGATTAATACACGCTTAGTGCTGATAAGAACAGGGCTGGGAACATAAATCTTGGGGCCCAGTACACTTACACCTATGCGCCCACATCCCCCTTGACCTCAGATCCACACATTCTTAAACTCAACCCTCAACATATCATCTGCCTGGAGCCCATTCTTCAGGGGCTCCCCCTAAAAACAGTATCTGCACCATGTTATTCATCAAGCACTTGGAACTATCAGTGCCTTAGAGTAATAACAGTAACACAGTAATAAGCAGCACACATACCCAGGTGGTCACATGCACCTCCACAATACTGATATAATGGGATCACCCAATCCCAAATTAAGACTCCCAGAATAGCCAGGCAGTCTTGCACTGTCTGTGCTGAGCTGCACCAGCCAACAGACATTCTCTGATCTGACTGACTGTACTGACATGCATCTATGACATGTGCCAAACACCAAAGCCCCAAACTCCTGGAAAGGGCACACATACCAACACACACAGCTGCCGCTGCGAAGGCTCCCCACAAGCTGCCAGCCTGCATGAGGCTGTTTTGTTCAGCAGTTTGAACACCGGGCTGGCCTGGAAATTTCTCAGGTTGCAGCCCTGCTTGGCTACTCCTCTAAGGTCATTGCCACAGCAGAGACAGGGTGGGCGTGGAGGAGTAGAGGAAACAGCGCCACACAAAGTAATTGCACACAGGGATATTCAGAGTTATGGACAGCTGACCTGAGGCTGGGGGCAGCAGGGGATTACCACAGGGAGGCCCCATAGCAACAGATGGAGCCACGCACTGCATTGCAGAAGGGGGCGCATGGCGTGTCTAGGCGTGCATGCACCTGGCTTCGCCGGACAGTGTAAAGAGACACTCCCATTCACTTTGAATGGGTTGCGTGCACGTTTACAACGCAAGCGGGTTCCATTCGTTCCCAGAAGTCACGCCTGCTGTTAACTACACAGCAGGCAACCGGCACAATGCTGCAACGCAATATATATAATTATTTACATCCATCCATGCAGCAGCCACCGCACTGCCACAGGCGGACCTTGGAGCCCCTCACAATATCGGAGGCCAAGGACAGGTGTCCCCTTTGACCCCCCTGTCACTTGGTCTGAGTAAGAAATCCATAACAAATGCAGTTCTGGTGAGGCTTGAAAATAAATGATCTAATAAAATTATTTAAGAAGCAATAAAATAAATAAATGCAAAATCTCCAAGCACGATTGTCATCATTGTTTCCTTACCTACAAGGATTCAGAGGAAATCATTGCTGAGCTCCTCTCTCTCTTCTTTGCGCATACATGAGTTTAATGAAGGAGGTAGGTAGTTGGAGGATGAACTATTTATAGCCAGACGGCTGAAGGCCACCATTGCCGTCATTGCCTAGCGATCGTCTCTGCCTGATTGCCAGGCAGAGGCGGTCGCTGGGCATGGAGGGGGCTGGACGGCAGTGTTAAGCCGCCATTTAGAGAGCATGGCCCTGCCAACGCAGGCATGGCCGGACTGTTGGGGGTGCAACCGTGCTCTCTAAACGGTGGCTTAACGCCAACCCAGGCAGCGAAGAGGTTGTCCCGGCCAGCCGATTTGCAATGCTTTTGCATTTCTGCGGGGGGGAAGCGGCACTGACATGCAGGGTGGACTAGCCCTTCATTTGGCATCCCCCCACATGTGTGAGTGCCTGATCGTAGCTGTGCTAAATTTAGCACAGCTACGATCAACTCGGAATGACCCCCATAGTCCCTCTGGCAGCACGCTATTTCTCAGCTTCTCCTGGCAGGTCTTTTATTACTCATTCTGACATTATACAACGTTATACAGTACATTGTATTTTTTAAAGTCATTTCCCCACACACATACTGTAAACTAAATATACAGTACACAAAAACAAATTGCACTGGATTGGACTCTATAGCCAAAAAGGATTGATGAAGGTTCCCAGCATCATTAAGTGATTTCCTAACAATAGTAATTGAACCAATTGTAATACATGGCATTACACATGAATGGATCGCAGTCACAGTTCTGATTCCTGCTAAATGAAAGTCTCCAATAACCATGTACCCTTTTTATTCTCCACTATTTTAGTGCTGCTGTCAGTGGAATATTATTGTGTTCATAAAAGAATGTCTTTAGGTTATATCTTGCAACTTGAACTTCTGTGATCTCAAGCTCTACCCTGTTATGCTTCTTTGAGACACTGCAGTTTCTTTAAATAGCTATTAATTGCTGTACTACTGTAGATGCTTTGCGTGTTAGTTACTATTGTAGCTTGAATTCAAAGTTCTCTGTCCATTCCTTTTAGGGTATTTGCATTTTTATCTAGTTTCCCTGTTTTTCTCTAATAGTGTTATTATTCTTTTTGCACTGTGACAAACTTTGTGTCTTGTCTGCAATCATTAGAAACTTTTTCAAAGCTTTTCATTTTACTTTAAAACTAAGAAGAAAAAGAAAAGTGTCACATGGGTGAAAATTAGAAGAACTTATTGAATGTAATGTTTTTACACTTTCTAAAAAGAGCATATAACCAGAAAATGTTAATGACTTAATATTGGGGTCATTTGTATGTTTTTTCTCTCATTAGCAGTATGAATTAGAGATGCAGGCTTTATTTTCAATATGTTTTATGATTATTTAAATGTGACACAAACATCTATGTAAATATATTTTATTATTCATTTATTTTCATATTCCTTTTGAAAGCTAGAAACTAATTAAGAAAAAAATGGCTTAAAAGTGTAATTTAATATTCTTCCACTGGAAAGTCTATATTACTGAATTAAAATAGGGTACAATATAAATATAATGTATGTCATAAGCAGAAAATATAATAAAAAATAATCACATTTTGTGTAAATTTATTTTTATTAACAAGTTACAAGAAAAATCCAATAAACTAGATACAAGCAGTAATATTTAGAATATTAAAGATTATTTGAATCAAAATTAATGGAGGAATCAGCAATGCTAGAGTAGATGTCAAGGGTTTAATCACAGGTATCACATGACTGAAGATTTTGTATTTGTAATATTATGCTGTAACCAAATCTGCTGCCGTATTTGGCATTTCGGCAGTCCCAGCAATGCAGCAGTTGATCAATCCTACTGTATTCCCTAGACTGCTAGATAGTGCATGACAAGGAGATTACTATAGATTGAACAGGGCATGTTAGTGGGTGACCAACGGATGGGAGATTCCATTTCTGAAGTTGTGCAGATATTAAACATTCCTCAATCTACTTGTCACGTGTGTACTGGGAATTCCTCATGGAAGACATTACCACCCACCATGGACAGAGCAGTGGCCAACTATGGGTGCTTAAAGATCATGATCAGCAGTGTCTGGATAGAATTGTCCGTGGTAGCAGACAAGTGACCATGGCTCAAATCACAGCTACATTCAATGCAGGAGGTACCAGACACATACCCAGCATGTCAGTAAAGCAACCTATAGCTTCCATGGGATTTGGAAGCAGAAAACCTTTCAGACTCCCACGTTTAAAACCATGACACCAGACACATCTCCTCACATGGGCTTGTGATGTTGCTAATTGGACCCTGGGGGACTGGTAGCATGTAGTCTGGTCTGTTGAGTCATGGTGACAGATGTATTAAGCCTGGAGAAGTGATAAAGCAGTGATAAGTGCAATGTGACAACGCTACAGCCAATCAGCTCCAATATGTCAATTTACAGTTAGGAGCTGAATGGCTGGTGCATTATCACCTTGCACTTATCACTGCTTTATCACTTCTCCAGACTTAATACATCTGCCCCAAGATTCCAGTTTATTCAGGATAACTGCAGAGTCCAGGTATGGCACAGACTCCATGAAACCAAGATCCCCAGTTGTCAACAAGACACCTTGCAGGCTGCAGGTGGTTTCAAAATGATGTGTGGGTGTGTTCACGTGGTATGGATTGCATCTGCTTGTCTGCTAGAACACATCATTAACCAGTAACTGCTACATTGCAGACCTTGATGACCATTTGCAGCCCTTCATTGCCTTAATGTATGCCCACAATGGTGCAATATTCCAACAGGATAATTCACTGTGTCATTGGTCCCAAATTGTCCAGAATTGGTTTGTGGAGCATTCTGTAGAGTTTTGACGAATGTTGTGGCCACTACATTCACCCAACATGAACACAATCAAGCATTTATAGGACATGGTGGAGAGATCCTGCACCTACTGTACAAATATCAGGGAGCTGTAGGAAGCTATCCAGTTGGGTCAACATCTCTCCAAAAAACTTCCATCGACTTGTAGAATCGATGCCACATCAAGTTGCTGCACTCTGCCAGGATATATGGGGTCCTACATGATACTAGGCACCTATCCCATTACTTTTGGCACTTCAGTCTGTGTGTGTGTGTTTGCACTTGCAATAAGGACTCGTAAGGCAGGTCTTCCAGTCAAACACAGTGTCTTTTACTGTCATCAGACACTGCGCACATAGCATACACAGGCTTCGGCCTGGTCACATGGTACATAACAGAAAATAAACAAACATCAAAGTCCTAGTACTCCTTGTGCTCAGCAATCAGTCTGCCATGCACTCCTGGCACAGCCAATATCATCAGTCTCTGGCACTACAAACTGTTCCCTACTCAATGGTCTCAAACAGGCATTAGCACAACCTGCTGTGGGTGTATGGGAGTTTTAAACATTGAGGAGTTCCTGATGGATCTTGGCAATCCCTAAAATCCAGAGCAATAAATCCCCACTTCAGGTGCAGAATGTGCAGGTGTTGTTTTGCTCTCCCTATCTCAGATTTGTGCACAAGTCCCCATACAAACGAGACAAAAAAAAATAATTGACGTGCTCATTTTTTTATTGAAGAAAATGATCCAATATCACATGTTTGTGAGTGGCAAAAGTATGTAAATATTTAGACTTAGCAAATATTTTGAAGGTGAAGTAAGAGTCAAATATTTCCAATCTATGGGATGACAATCAGGTGTGAGCGTACAACCTGTCTATTTAAAACAGGGATCTATAAAAGTCTGATGTTCACAACACATGTTTATAGAAGTGTATCATGCCACAAACAAAGGAGATTTCTGAAGACTTCAGGAGATGAGTTGTTGATGCTCATCAGGCTGGAAAAGGTTACAAAACCATCTTTAAAAAATTAGGACTCCACCAATCAACAGTCAGACAGATTGCATACAAATGGAGGATATTCCAGACTATTATTAAACTCCCCAGGAGTGGTCGACCAATAAAGATCACGCCAAGAGCAAGGTGTCTAATAGTTTTCAAGGTCACAAACGACCCAAGGTAAACTCTTGGCAACTGAAGGCCTTTCTCACATTAGCTAATGTTAAAGTTCATGAGTCCACCATCAGGGGGACACTGAACAACAACGGTGTGCATGGTAGGATTGCAAGGAGAAAGCCATGTTCTACAAAAAGAACATTGCTGCATGACTGAAGTTTGCTGCCATTTTAAGGAATTCTGTCAACAGTGTGGCTCAGGTATCAAAGTTTTTCACAAACCACTGGTAGTAAACAACCAAACCCAGGAAAGTCCTTAGTTGACACTTACTGTATGGCTTAGGCCAGTCCCTCACTGTCTCTACCTTATCTATCTGGGGTTAATGTTCCCCTGTATGACCACATAGCCAAAATACTTGGACTCTGACATGGCTATTGCACATTTGAGAGGGTCTCAACTATTTTAGAACAGCCTCTACCTTTGAAAGATGGGATTCCCAGTACTGACAAAGAAAACTATGTCAGTATCTATGTGTGGCATTTTGCTAACAGAAGACTTATTGAGAAGTGCTGCCCATATGTTCTTTAGATTTGTCAAAGTGCAAGAAAAGGGTAATTTTAAGATATACAGATGTGTCCATATATATTCGCATAACAAGGTAAAAATTGTGACATAGCGTATTGGTAGCGGGAGTGTGTGTATGCAGGCACCTGCTAGCACCAAAATAAAATAAGCCAGAGGAGTCGAAACAGGTAGCAGGTAGTGATGATCCCGCTACATTAAGGGAGCCGGCACAGGTTATTCCTCGGGGGAAGGCGGTGGTGGGAAGCATGACCGTGCATATACACGTGCCCGCAAACAGAAGCACACAATGGGGGGATCTATGGCTGCAGTAGGCTATGTATGCATGGTGGATACATGAATTATATATACTGTAAGTATCAAATGAAGTACAAAAACATGAAATTAAACTGAATTGTATATAGTCAGCATACAACCTGACATATGTAATGGTTAACTAGTTTAAGCCTTACCATGTTTACTCAAGCTGTACTTTGTAACAATTTGTTTTTAGTGTTGAAACTATCTGAGAGCAGAGTAACGTGAGATTGAAAACTGTGAAACTTTAATTTTTATCACATACAGTATACACGCACAAAGCAAATGCAGAGTAGTTTATAGTGTACATTTGAACTAATTTACAAATAGCATGGTGGTTGAGAAAATAACCCTTCAAATGACAATTTTATTCTAATTTCAGTTACTATTTACAGCCCTACTTTCAAAACTGGTTTCGTGACTGCAATACAGTGACATTTAGTGAAATTTCAAGATTTCCCAATTGTATTACTCTTCTTCAATGGTTACACAACACTAACTGTAGACAAACATTTAATTACTCCCAATGTTCCTAATTGACTAAATCCCTTACGATTCTTTATTTATACCACTACTGTGTGAGTATTTGAGCAGAACCAACCTAACAGAAAAAGGCACGCAAACATGCAACAATTAATTTCTCAAGAACATTTGTAAACCTGGTAAAATTTTTATTAATGGATTCACAGTTTTTTTATTTGTGCCTTAAAAAAGTTTGTTTAAAGCTTTTTTAATGGTGTAATGCCCCCTACACATTTTTCGATTTGCCGCCAAGGTGACCGACGGCTGGCCCGGTGGAGGGTGTGTGTGTGTGTGTGTGTGTGCTAAGTGGTGTGCCGCAAGGCTTAGTATTAGGACCGCTATTGTTCAATATTTTCATTAACGACCTAACAGAAGGTCTAGAGAGCATGGTGTCAATTTTTGCAGATGATACCAAATTGTATAAGGCTATAAATACAGAGTAGGATGCCGAGTCTTTTCAGAACGACTTAGTTAAATTAGAAGCATGGGCAGCCAAATGGAGAATGCGCTTCAACACAGACAAGTGTAAGGTAATGCACTGTGGTAACAAGAACAAAAATTACACCTACCTACTAAATGGGGTAAAATTAGGGGATTCTGTACTGGAAAAGGACTTAGGTGTCCTCATAGATAGCAAGCTAAGCAGTAGTACCCAAAGCAGGACTGCAGCAAAGAAGGCTAATAAGATATTAGCATGCATAAAACGGGGTATTGATGCTAGGGACGAGAGTATTATACTCCCGTTATATAAATCACTAGTGAGGCCACACCTTGAATACTGTGTACAATTCTGGGCACCGCACTACAAAAAGGATATCCTGGAGCTTGAAAAGGTACAGAGGAGGGTGACCAAACTAATTAAGGGCATGGAGACGATGAAATACAAGGAAAGGCTTGAAAGACTAGGCATGTTTACATTGGAAAAGCGGAGACTAAGAGGGGATATGATCAACATCTACAAATATATAAGGGGACAATACACAGAGCTTGCGCGGGACCTGTTTTTGGTTAGATCAACACAGAGGACTCGTGGACACTCGCTCAGGTTAGAGGAGAGGAGATTCCGCACAATACGGCGCAAAGGCTTTTTCACGGTAAGGACAATACGTGTTTGGAATTCCCTGCCCGAGGGAGTTGTAATGGCGGAATCTGTCAACACCTTTAAGAATGGGTTAGATAAATTCCTATTGGATAAGGATATCCAGGGGTATGGTGCATAGTCATGCATTATAGTTACTATAAATAGGGATAAAATGCAATGGCTGACAGCAGCATCAGTCAGAAATTTTAGTCAAATCATCATGCATAGGACACCACAAATAGGTTGAACTCGATGGACAATTGTCTTTTTTCAACCTCAGATACTATGTTACTATGTTACTATGTGTGTGGGGTGATGGGAGGAGTGAAGTTTCTTCACTCACTGATGTCACCCGGCCCCTTAGCCCTGCATGCTAATATTGACGATATTGTCAATGTTGACTTGTAGGCATAAATTACTGAATGAGATTGTTCATATCGGCAAGTATGTAGGGCCCTTTAGAAGACATTCGTATATTTTGATTTGCAATTATTTATTTACTTTACTATGTAATTTATTGTTAAAAGTAGCATTTTCACATACAGTACATGCTGATCCTGGTAGTGCCATTTTGGAGGATCCTGTAGTGCCTCCAAATGATTTAGCTATCAATATAGAAATACATAAATGTTTGAACCAGAGTGGTGCAAATAACATGTTGTGTGGGAACACCAAAGCAGATAAGCCTTGATGTGACTTGTGGCTTACCAGATATTAAAAATATTGAAAGTACATTGATAGCAGAAGCTCCCACAGAGGAGGAAGTCATGTTTGACTTCACTTTTGCCCTCATCTCCATGGTGAGCAGTGATGTCAGTTCCACGCTGAGAGGCCCTTTTTGTCCAATTCCAAAGAATGCTTTTGTAAAAGCATATTGTTTGTGGGCCTCATTTAGTTGTTTAAATGTAATAGAAGCCACCCTTACCTTTTCTGTGTACACCGGAGGCTGCAGAGATGGACAGCCACCTGAAAATGCAAGTTTGTGATGGTCATGATGTTCTTATCATCGATGGTCCAATATATCAATAATCAATGTCTGACCAATTTGTATAAAAAAAATTGTAGGAATTGTAAAATTGTAAAAAAAAATATTTACAAATAAAATCATGTTATATATGTTTCAAATATATGTTCTTAAAATATTTAAATCATAAAAAAAACTAAAAAAATTTGGAGGATTTAAAAAAAAATATATTAGCTGGTTTAATGGTTAAAATTGGTCCAAAACCTTTGATCAGAAAGGTAAGCTGCTCCTGGTTTGGAACATGGAGATTCACAAAATAATATATCTGATCAAAAAGTTTATAATTAACCAAAATAGCCTTATACCCCTTTCAGATATACTCCAAATTTGCACATGAGCGTGCATTATCCTGGGAATTTGGCATGTCTGAAAGGTCCCAACCCGGGAACACGTTCTCGGGTTGCCGACCCTGCAATGTGCAGGGTTTTTCCCAAGACTTAAGTCACGGGAAGTCAACCCGGCTTAGGTCTCAAAATTACCTCCCGGGAATTTGATTCTGGCTTTCACCTACATGCCTCTGATTGGCGCTGGACCACTGGAAGGGATGGGGCTGCCTGGAGGGGGCGTACACCGGCTGCTGTAGTCCATGCTGCAATGAAGTTGTAGAAGCAGCCAGCGCAGCCTAACAGAGAGGCAGCCTGTTGTGGTGAGAGTGAATTTGAGTGTGTGAGTGTGTGAGAGTGTGTGTGTGTATATGAATTTGGCATGTGCATGTATATTACATGTATGTGTGTGTCTGAGTGTGACATGTGTATTTATAAGACGTGTGTGTGTAAGACAAGTATGAGTGTGATGTCTGTGTGTGTGACATGAGAGTACCCTGGTCTACCTTGGCTGCCAGTGCAGACCAGGTTTATGTCTGAAAGGAGTCGACCCGGAAATTTCCCAGTTCTCAGGTTTAGCGTGAAAGGGGTCTTCAGCAAAAACCAGGGATATTTCAGAGAAGAAAAACCCGGGACTGAGCAGGGAAATTCCAGGGTCGTTTGTCTGAAAGGGGTATTAGTGTCTATGGAGCTAAATCATTCTAGATCCTTATAAGGGAGGTGGTGGGATAATAGAATAGCTACACCATATGTCATACCTACAATGTCACACCCACATTATTATTAATAAAAAATGTCTGTGGCAAAATTACAGTCACCAGGGTGAAGTATCTTTGAACACAGTAGTAGAAGTCTCTTTAATGCTGATTTCACGCCATTTGTAAAAGCCAGCTGTATGGAAGAGAATATATGCCAAAGCACCAAAAGGAGGTAGTAAAGTGGCAGGTGTATTGACATGTGTACTGGATAAAGGCAGATTATGTACTTTCTGACAGACAGCTCAGAGCCAGAGGAGGGAAAAGGTATAAAAGAAAGGAGCAGGTCAGCTGTGGAGGTCCATTTGGCTCATAGATATCAGACTTGGTGGCTAGTATATTAACCATCTGAGGTTCATCAGTGGGGGATGAGGCTGATACAATAACTGCAGGGTAGACTAATGCAACAGTAGTGGTTGCCAAAGGATGAAAGGAGCAGTGCAGGTGATGTTGCTGTGGACTGACTGCAAGTGGCAGATGCAGCAAATAACAGCATATGGGATTACACAGTCAGGTGGTATTGCACTGGCAGCTGGAACAAATAGAGAGGATAAACACGTAGGCAGTAGGAAAATTCTGGTGACTGATATTCACAGTGATCCAGAGCAACACTGGAGATGAGGAATCACAGTGAGCTGGAACAACACTGGAGAACTTGGAATCACAGTGAGCTGGAACAACACTGGATAACTTGGAAACAAAGTAAAACAGGAATCAAGAAGCACCCTGGCTCCTGGAACCAAGGCACACTTACCAATAGGGAAAGTCTTGGTACTAGTAACCACTTGCCCGCAGTAAGGAGTTTATATAATATGCCTCTCTAGCAGATTGACACATGGAGACATGTGATCAGGTAGGGCAATGGCAATGAGGCAAAGGGGATTATTAGACACCACTGCACCTGCTAACGGGGCCCTAGAGTCTGTGGTGTGACAATACCCACCATCTAGGAGTGGACACCAGATACTTGGATTTAGGTTTAGCTAGAAACTGGAGATTACATTTCTTTATTAGTGCAGGAGTTTATACATAGGAGGCATCATCCCAACTTCTCTCCTCAGTGCCATATTCATTCCAATCAATCAATCAATCAATCAATCAATCAAGTATTGTTGATTACTGTGAGGACACTAACTTCATATTCCTCTCCATGTTGAGTTAGAATCTTGGGAAAGTTTTGATTTTGAATGTACAACCAGTTAATTTAAAATGGTGTGAGAAACGCAATGTAGAAAGAGTTAGGAATGCAGAGTTATGGATGTAAGTGAAGCTTGTGTTAAATAGGGTTGCTTGCTTGAGAGATGCTGAAGGGTCTGATGTAACTTGATGCAAACTTCATGGAAGACATTTGAATGCCAATGCTTACGAGATGAGCAAATTTTTAACAATGCATGCATTACATGGTGTGTGCACAAAGGTGCAGTTGTAATTGATACACAGCTATAGGACTGGTGCGAGTTTCAATGGTGTGAAATTAAAAGATGTGTTATTAAAAGATGTACCATTGGTATTAAAGCATCTATAAACACTCAAGTGGGCATCTTACTGTAGTTCTTGCACACTTACATGCATGTATGTACTAGGGATGAGCGGGTTCGGTTCCTCGGAATCCGAACCCGCCCGAACTTCATGTTTTTTTACACGGGGCCGAGCGACTCGGATCTTCCCGCCTTGCTCGGTTAACCCGAGCGCGCCCGAACGTCATCATCCCGCTGTCGGATTCTCGCAAGGCTCGGATTCTATCGCGAGACTCGGATTCTATATAAGGAGCCGCGCGTCGCCGCCATTTTCACACGTGCATTGAGATTCATAGGGAGAGGACGTGGCTGGCGTCCTCTCCGTTTATAGAGAAGAGAGTGAGACAGTGGAGAGAGACACAGTAGTAATTTTGGGGAGCATTAGGAGGAGTACTAGTTACTTGCTGAAGTGATAGACAGTGTGACTGTATATTATCTGACTTGTGGGGGAGACACTGACAGTGGGGAGCAGTTAGAGTCTGAGAGCAGGACTCAGGAGTACATATAACGTACAGTGCACACTTTTGCTGCCAGAGTGCCACACTGCCATTGTGACCACACTGACCACCAGTATAATATATATTGTGATTGTCTGCTTAGGAGTACTACTTGCAAGTTGCTGATAGTGTGACCAGTGACCTGACCACCAGTCACCACCAGTTTAATATATATATATATATATATATATATAATTGTATATAATATATATATAATATTGTATACCACCTACCCGTGGTTTTTTTTTTCTTCTTTATACATACTACTATAGTAGCTTACTGTAGCAGTCTGCGGTGCTGCTGAGCTGACAGTGTCCAGCAGGTCCGTCATCAGTCATTACATAATAAATATATATACCTGTCCGGCTGCAGTACTAGTGATATTATATATATATATATATATATATATATTGATTTCATCTCCTTATCATCCAGTCTATATTAGCAGCAGACACAGTACGGTAGTCCACGGCTGTAGCTACCTCTGTGTCGGCAGTCACTCGTCCATCCATAATTGTATACCACCTACCCGTGTTTTTTTTTTTTCTTTCTTCTTTATACATACTACTATAGTAGCTTACTGTAGCAGTCTGCGGTGCTGCTGAGCTGACAGTGTCCAGCAGGTCCGTCATCAGTCATTACATAATAAATATATCTACATGTCCGGCTGCAGTACTAGTGTGATATAATATATATTGATTTCATCTCATTATCATCCAGTCTATATTAGCAGCAGACACAGTACGGTAGTCCACGGCTGTAGCTACCTCTGTGTCGGCAGTCGCTCGTCCATCCATAATTGTATACCACCTACCCGTGGTTTTTTTTTTTTCTTTCTTCTTTATACATACTACTATAGTAGCTTACTGTAGCAGTCTGCGGTGCTGCTGAGCTGACAGTGTCCAGCAGGTCCGTCATCAGTCATTACATAATAAATATATATACCTGTCCGGCTGCAGTACTAGTGATATTATATATATATATATATTGATTTCATCTCATTATCATCCAGTCTATATTAGCAGCAGACACAGTACGGTAGTCCACGGCTGTAGCTACCTCTGTGTCGGCAGTCGCTCGTCCATCCATAAGTATACTAGTATCCATCCATCTACATTGTTTACCTGAGGTGCCTTTTAGTTGTGCCTATTAAAATATGGAGAACAAAAATGTTGAGGTTCCAAAATTAGGGAAAGATCAAGATCCACTTCCACCTCGTGCTGAAGCTGCTGCCACTAGTCATGGCCGAGACGATGAAATGCCAGCAACGTCGTCTGCCAAGGCCGATGCCCAATGTCATAGTACAGAGCATGTCAAATCCAAAACACCAAATATCAGTAAAAAAAGGACTCCAAAATCTAAAATAAAATTGTCGGAGGAGAAGCGTAAACTTGCCAATATGCCATTTACCACACGGAGTGGCAAGGAACGGCTGAGGCCCTGGCCTATGTTCATGGCTAGTGGTTCAGCTTCACATGAGGATGGAAGCACTCAGCCTCTCGCTAGAAAACTGAAAAGACTCAAGCTGGCAAAAGCACCGCAAAGAACTGTGCGTTCTTCGAAATCCCAAATCCACAAGGAGAGTCCAATTGTGTCGGTTGCGATGCCTGACCTTCCCAACACTGGACGTGAAGAGCATGCGCCTTCCACCATTTGCACGCCCCCCTGCAAGTGCTGGAAGGAGCACCCGCTGTCCAGTTCCTGATAGTCAGATTGAAGATGTCAGTGTTGAAGTACACCAGGATGAGGAGGATATGGGTGTTGCTGGCGCTGGGGAGGAAATTGACAAGGAGGATTCTGATGGTGAGGTGGTTTGTTTAAGTCAGGCACCCGGGGAGACACCTGTTGTCCGTGGGAGGAAAAGGGCCGTTGACATGCCTGGTGAAAATACCAAAAAAATCAGCTCTTCGGTGTGGAAGTATTTCACCAGAAATGCGGACAACATTTGTCAAGCCGTGTGTTGCCTTTGTCAAGCTGTAATAAGTAGGGGTAAGGACGTTAACCACCTCGGAACATCCTCCCTTATACGTCACCTGCAGCGCATTCATAATAAGTCAGTGACAAGTTCAAAAACTTTGGGCGACAGCGGAAGCAGTCCACTGACCAGTAAATCCCTTCCTCTTGTAACCAAGCTCACGCAAACCACCCCACCAACTCCCTCAGTGTCAATTTCCTCCTTCCCCAGGAATGCCAATAGTCCTGCATGCCATGTCACTGGCAATTCTGACGAGTCCTCTCCTGCCTGGGATTCCTCCGATGCATCCTTGCGTGTAACGCCTACTGCTGCTGGCGCTGCTGTTGTTGCTGCTGGGAGTCGATGGTCATCCCAGAGGGGAAGTCGTAAGCCCACTTTTACTACTTCCATCAAGCAATTGACTGTCCAACAGTCCTTTGCGAGGAAGATGAAATATCACAGCAGTCATCCTGTTGCAAAGCGGATAACTGAGGCCTTGACAACTATGTTGGTGTTAGACGTGCGTCCGGTATCCGCCGTTAGTTCACAGGGAACTAGACAATTTATTGAGGCAGTGTGCCCCCGTTACCAAATACCATCTAGGTTCCACTTCTCTAGGCAGGCGATACCGAGAATGTACACGGACGTCAGAAAAAGACTCACCAGTGTCCTAAAAAATGCAGTTGTACCCAATGTCCACTTAACCACGGACATGTGGACAAGTGGAGCAGGGCAGGGTCAGGACTATATGACTGTGACAGCCCACTGGGTAGATGTATGGACTCCCGCCGCAAGAACAGCAGCAGCGGCACCAGTAGCAGCATCTCGCAAACGCCAACTCTTTCCTAGGCAGGCTACGCTTTGTATCACCGGTTTCCAGAATACGCACACAGCTGAAAACCTCTTACGGCAACTGAGGAAGATCATCGCGGAATGGCTTACCCCAATTGGACTCTCCTGTGGATTTGTGGCATCGGACAACGCCAGCAATATTGTGTGTGCATTAAATATGGGCAAATTCCAGCACGTCCCATGTTTTGCACATACCTTGAATTTGGTGGTGCAGAATTTTTTAAAAAACGACAGGGGCGTGCAAGAGATGCTGTCGGTGGCCAGAAGAATTGCGGGACACTTTCGGCGTACAGGCACCACGTACAGAAGACTGGAGCACCACCAAAAACGCCTGAACCTGCCCTGCCATCATCTGAAGCAAGAAGTGGTAACGAGGCGGAATTCAACCCTCTATATGCTTCAGAGGTTGGAGGAGCAGCAAAAGGCCATTCAAGCCTATACAATTGAGCACGATATAGGAGGTGGAATGTACCTGTCTCAAGCGCAGTGGAGAATGATTTCAACGTTGTGCAAGGTTCTGCAACCTTTTGAACTTGCCACACGTGAAGTCAGTTCAGACACTGCCAGCCTGAGTCAGGTCATTCCCCTCATCAGGCTTTTGCAGAAGAAGCTGGAGGCATTGAAGGAGGAGCTAAAAGGGAGCGATTCCGCTAGGCATGTGGGACTTGTGGATGGAGCCCTTAATTCGCTTAACAAGGATTCACGGGTGGTCAATCTGTTGAAATCAGAGCACTACATTTTGGCCACCGTGCTCGATCCTAGATTTAAAACCTACCTTGGATCTCTCTTTCCGGCAGACACAAGTCTGCTGGGGTTCAAAGACCTGCTGGTGACAAAATTGTCAAGTCAAGCGGAACGCGACCTGTCAACATCTCCTCCTTCACATTCTCCCGCAACTGGGGGTGCGAGGAAAAGGCTCAGAATTCCGAGCCCACCCGCTGGCGGTGATGCAGGGCAGTCTGGAGCGACTGCTGATGCTGACATCTGGTCCGGACTGAAGGACCTGACAACGATTACGGACATGTCGTCTACTGTCACTGCATATGATTCTCTCACCATTGAAAGAATGGTGGAGGATTATATGAGTGACTGCATCCAAGTAGGCACGTCAGACAGTCCGTACTTATACTGGCAGGAAAAAGAGGCAATTTGGAGGCCCTTGCACAAACTGGCTTTATTCTACCTAAGTTGCCCTCCCACAAGTGTGTACTCCGAAAGAGTGTTTAGTGCCGCCGCTCACCTTGTCAGCAATCTGCGTACGAGGTTACTTCCAGAAAATGTGGAGAAGATGATGTTCATTAAAATTAATTATAATCAATTCCTCCGTGGAGACATTGACCAGCAGCAATTGCCTCCACAAAGTACACAGGGAGCTGAGATGGTGGATTCCAGTGGGGACGAATTGATAATCTGTGAGGAGCGGGATGTACACGGTGATATATCGGAGGATGATGATGAGGTGGACATCTTGCCTCTGTAGAGCCAGTTTGTGCAAGGAGAGATTAATTGCTTCTTTTTCGGTGGGGGTCCAAACCAACCCGTCATTTCAGTCACAGTCGTGTGGCAGACCCTGTCACTGAAATGATGGGTTGGTTAAAGTGTGCATGTCCTGTTTATACAACATAAGGGTGGGTGGGAGGGCCCAAGGACAATTCCATCTTGCACCTCTTTTTTCTTTCATTTTTATTTGCGTCATGTGCTGTTTGGGGAGTGTTTTTTGGAAGGGCCATCCTGCGTGACACTGCAGTGCCACTCCTAGATGGGCCAGGTGTTTGTGTCGGCCACTAGGGTCGCTTAGCTTACTCACACAGCTACCTCATTGCGCCTCTTTTTTTCTTCTTTGAGTCATGTGCTGTTTGCGGAGTGTTTTTTGGAAGGGCCATCCTGCGTGACACTGCAGTGCCACTCCTAGATGGGCCAGGTGTTTGTGTCGGCCACTAGGGTCGCTTAGCTTACTCACACAGCTACCTCATTGCGCCTCTTTTTTTCTTCTTTGCGTCATGTGCTGTTTGGGGAGTGTTTTTTGGAAGGGCCATCCTGCGTGACACTGCAGTGCCACTCCTAGATGGGCCAGGTGTTTGTGTCGGCCACTAGGGTCGCTTATCTTACTCACACAGCTACCTCATTGCGCCTCTTTTTTTCTTCTTTGCGTCATGTGCTGTTTGGGGAGTGTTTTTTGGAAGGGCCATCCTGCGTGACACTGCAGTGCCACTCCTAGATGGGCCAGGTGTTTGTGTCGGCCACTAGGGTCGCTTAGCTTACTCACACAGCTACCTCATTGCGCCTCTTTTTTTCTTCTTTGCGTCATGTGCTGTTTGGGGAGTGTTTTTTGGAAGGGCCATCCTGCGTGACACTGCAGTGCCACTCCTAAATGGGCCAGGTGTTTGTGTCGGCCACTAGGGTCGCTTAGCTTAGTCATCCAGCGACCTCGGTGCAAATTTTAGGACTAAAAATAATATTGTGAGGTGTGAGGTATTCAGAATAGACTGAAAATGAGTGGAAATTATGGTTTTTGAGGTTAATAATACTTTGGGATCAAAATGACCCCCAAATTCTATGATTTAAGCTGTTTTTTAGGGTTTTTTGAAAAAAACACCCGAATCCAAAACACACCCGAATCCGACAAAAAAAATTCGGTGAGGTTTTGCCAAAACATGGTCGAACCCAAAACACGGCCGCGGAACCGAACCCAAAACCAAAACACAAAACCCGAAAAATTTCAAGTGCACATCCCTAGTATGTACACAAGGGAAGCACTTTGTAGTTGCATTTGCATATATTTGCAGATGCACAACTGAAAACAAATGCAGCCATAGCTGCATCTGCGTCCAACCCAGAATCAGGACTCTTATTTACAAGTTGCAGATTGAGGACAGCCCTTCTCTTGTTTTTGCACATCATTTATAGCACTGAGATTTTTTGACAAGAGAAGTTTTAACCTGCTGCCAATTTTTGTCCTAGAGTTAGGAATCAGCTGCAGGACCCAAAGTAGTAGGCAAAGAAGAGAGGAAAACAACCCAATGGTGAAGGCCATAGACTACATGGAATGGAGTTGAGGTCTTTGTGGTTGTAAGTATTATGGGCAAATTCTTTCCAACAAAGGAGATTGGACAAGTTACCTTGAGATGAGGAGATTTACAATCACAGGAAGGTTTCCAGGTCTTAGATGACTCTCCATCTGGCTGTTGGATTGTGGATAGTAAGTGTGAGAGCACTTTCAAGGCCTTGCACAAAGATCTCCACAACTTAGCCAAAAACTTGAAACAATTTCAACAAGACAACTGTGTAGATGGAATATCTCTTTAATGGAATGATGAGCCACGACCAGTGCAGAAAGAGGACCTCCAAGTGGTATGAAGTGTCATCTTGGTGAAATTGTCTACCACTACCCAGATGGTGATGCATTTATTGGAAGGTGGTAAGTCAGTTACAAAGTCCATGGAAATGTGAGTCCAGGTTGTACTTGGGATTGTCAACTGTAATAATTGCCCAGTTTGATATTGCCTGGGTACCTTGTGTTGAGCTAATTTGAAGTAAGTAGCTACACACTTCTTTACCTCCTAGCAAGGTGTACAGATGTGGGCTCGTGAATGAGCCGTCAGGTCCTGGGCAACTCTTTTAGCATCAGGTGTCTATTTTTTTCCAAAAAATCCATCTTAGTTGCAATGCAATATGACTAGAATGCTCCAGCAGACTTATTAATTTGATACGTGACACTTGTATATTCTATATGACTGAGTCTGTCTACAGACTACAACGGAACTTGTATTGGAAAAACAACTGTGGCTGCTACATTGTAGCCCTTCATATACAGATTCAAATACTTAGTCATACACAGATATACAAGTGCTGCATATCAATCAGCACAATCTCCTAGTGCATCCTAGTTGCAACACTTTGTGATTAACATGCATTTTCAGCAAAAAAGATGCCCATAATGCTAGCAGAATCTAAAGGGACTGTGCCAAGTAGGGCTGTTTGGGTGTGACTGCTTCAATGTAATATGATTTACAGAGTCTTCCACACTCCAGCATGCCCAGATACTTACAGAGGTAAGGTGAGGGTTGGGATGTGGGGGGAGGTGAAGATTTGGGGAACTATAATTTGCAAATCCAAGAAAACAATTCATGGATTTTAGGTTGATGGTTTGGGGACAATCAATGATAGCCTGGACACTTTTGTAGTTCATCTGGAGCACCTTACAAGAAACACTTTTGTAGTTCATCTGGAGCGCCTTACCCTTAGAATGGTATTGCTGACTGCAAAGAGTAATTTCTCCAGCTTGCGAAAAGATTATATCATTAAAGAAAAATTAGCAACTTTTACAGTCTTACTGTGAGAGTTGAGGTCTTTGGAAAATATTGAGATAATCTACAACAATATTATAAAGGAGGTCCCAGAAGATCTCATTTACAAAGTTCTGAGACTGGAAGGCCATTTCAGAGACCAAAAGGCATCACAAGATACCCATATTGCTCATTCCAAGTGTTTAAAGCAGTCTTTCACTCATCTCCCAGAAGGATGTGGATAAGATTGTAAGCCTCATAGAGGTCAAGTTCGGTAAAGATGGTTGAACCTATGACACAGTCAAATAATTCTGGAATTACAGTAGTGATAGGGAGGGTTTGGTATGATTTACTGGTGGCCAGGATGATGGCAATCAGTATGCTGACAATGGCTTCCCGGGCGCCAATATGCCTGCAGTGGGGTGAGTGCAAAGAGTACCCTTACGGGCTAGCTGCGCTTGCCAAGCTGCGGTCTTGGTGGCTCACCTCGCTCACAACAGGTTCTATTCCCACTCTATGGATGTGGTGGACAACCACGAGTGGTTTGAGATACTGCCCAGCACAAGAAGATCCCTGGGCTAAGAAATTAGGTAATGACCACTTAATTCATGGGATAGACAACCATTGCCATAGCAATCCAATTTAAAGTCGACTGGAGGCCTGTAAAATAACTAGGAGAGAGATAAACTCAGAAATTTGTGCAGGCAGCGCTTGTTGGAGAATGGTTTCCCTGGGTATCCAGCTTCCTTCAACTATTGTGAGATACAGTAAATAAGAGTGGAAACAAAGGTCAGAGGCAGAGCTAATTTGTGTTCCAAGTTGCCTGAAATGAAAATGCTTGCTGCTCCAGAATTGATCAAAGCAGGCAAATACAATGACTTCATAGAGTAATTAAATGTTACAGCTATGACACAATCTTGCTTGCTGAAAGTGGAAGGAGAGTGGGTAGACACTCTTAGACTGACCTTTCTATAATCAACTATGATTGGGAATTTCTTGACACTGGCAGCTAGAACTCCCAGAGAGGTGGCATATTCTTGAGGCTGAACACACAGAGAGTTGGTAAATAAAAGTGAGCAGGAGCAACAGTGAGACAGTGGTGCATAAGCATGATTATATACTGCTGGACCCAGTATCGGCACCTTAGGTTCCAGCATATGACACTCTAGGGCATGCGGAGGGACAGATGAGGATGTAGATGTCCCTGAACTACCCAGATGAGCAGCAAATTAAAAGGGCAGTAAATGTAAAATATGTAACTGCAGATTAACCCTTGAGATCAAAGGCAATTTATGTATGAAAGGTCACCATCAGGGGGGGCTGGAGTAACCGTCCCAAACCGCAAAGCAGCCCAGATGTCAACAGTGTGAATTGTCACGCACCGCAGGAAACCCTAGAGGGACAGCACAAGCAATATTTTGAATTTGGCTCTGACTGTGAGTCCAACTGAGCTCACATAGATTCCGTCAATCAGGAGCGCCTGCAGTGGCAGCTCATGATTGGCTGCTGGTCCACAAGCACTGATTTGCTCACAGCTAGCTCCAGATTTAAATTGCTGCTGGTGCTGTCTCTCCAGTCAATGGCTACCTGCTTCGGACTCCTTCTCCCTGTGGTGGTGCTATTGCTGATTTGGCTCAAGCATGGATACCAGATGTGCACATGAACCGATGCGACCTCCGCAAATCTGACTTGCAAATCAGATATTTACAAATGAAACAGAAATTTGCTGAAAAAAACTTTAGATGGAAATAAAACATTGGGCCAACTATCATTTTTTTCTATTAGAAGAATAGAAACTCCAGATTTACTAAGCAGTGGGTTTAGAACCCACCACAGAGCTGACACTAGTGACCTGCCCAAACAATAGACCTGCCACTGGCAGGAGTGTTGGTGTGAAACCCTGCACAGATCACTATGATTTATGCAATATTTTTATTATTAACCACTTGCCTGGCACTGTCACATGTAATGTGACCAGAGCCAGGTGTACCTTTCCTGGCAAGGTCGCATCACATGCGACATGTGACCCCACGGTGTACCTGTTCTGTAGATTAGGAGATTCGATCTGCACATGTGCAGAACTGATCTACCCTGGCTCCCCGGATCCCCCTAAGTCATGTGGCTGTCTCTGACCGCCTACATCACTACTGGAGTAGCACCCCAGAATAACATGCCGTCGGCATTCTGAAGCCACTCTCCTGGAAGCACAATGCGGGGAGGGGAACATAATTTCTCTCCCAATACATTTTAGCTGATCTCTGCATATGCAGAGATCAGCTGCAGCAGAGGGGACTCTTCATCAGTCCTCCAGTGACATCTGCTCCACTGCGCTCTGCGCAGGTCCAGATTAACAATGGGGCAGATGGAGCTACAGCTCCAGGCCTCCAAATAAAAATAGGCCCATCATCATTGCAGCATGATAATGACCAGCCACCAGCTGGCCACACGGTCGGCCATAACTCATAAGCAATAAATTGTATTTTTATTTTCCACACAAAATTATGCAATTTTTTAACTTTTACAAATTTGGGGAGAGATTGGTGCTGATAGTGTAAGGGGTCTACATGGCACTGGCTATAGCAACACAGCACTGGTCACACCTCCTTGCTTCTCATAATAGGCCCTTGAACATTTTAAGCCCCAGGCCCAGGGGGTGGGGTTATGGTATGGATGCGTTTGTGGGGGGAATACCATAGCATCTGGGGTTGGGGGAGGGGGGTAGTAAATAAAATATTTTCATATTTTATTACAAATATTTTTTAAACTTTAATAAGTAATTTTAAATCAATGAAATTTTCTGAGCAGTTTTACTAAGCAGTAAAAGGTAAATTATCCAGCTCTGGGACTGAGTCTAGG
Source organism: Pseudophryne corroboree (assembly GCF_028390025.1). Taxonomy (NCBI): domain Eukaryota; kingdom Metazoa; phylum Chordata; class Amphibia; order Anura; family Myobatrachidae; genus Pseudophryne; species Pseudophryne corroboree. The sequence goes on from NC_086448.1 coordinate 641,569,549, forward strand.
CTGCCATTTGAAAAAAGGTTAAAAAAACCCCAATGTGAGGTACTCCCTTTTCTCTGACGTCCTAAGTGGATGCTGGGACTCCGTAAGGACCATGGGGGATAGCGGCTCCGCAGGAGACTGGGTACAACTAAAGAAAGCTTTAGGACTACCTGGTGTGCACTGGCTCCTCCCACTATGACCCTCCTCCAGACCTCAGTTAGAATCTTGTGCCCGGTTGAGCTGGATGCACACTAGGGGCTCTCCTGAGCTCCTAGAAAAAGAAAGTATATTTTAGGTTTTTTATTTTCAGTGAGATCTGCTGGCAACAGACTCACTGTTACGAGGGACTATGGGGAGAAGAAGCGAACCTACCTGCTTGCAGCTAGCTTGGGCTTCTTAGGCTACTGGACACCATTAGCTCCAGAGGGATCGAACACAGGGCCCGACCTCGATCGTCCGGTCCCGGAGCCGCGCCGCCGTCCCCCTTACAGAGCCAGAAGCAAGAAGACGGTCCTGGAAATCGGCGGCAGAAGACTTCGGTCTTCACCAAGGTAGCGCACAGCACTGCAGCTGTGCGCCATTGCTCCTCATGCACACCTCACACTCCGGTCACTGATGGGTGCAGGGCGCTGGGGGGGGGGCGTCCTGAGCAGCAATATTAAACACCTTGGCTGGCAAATCTACACAATATATAGTCATATAGGCTATATATGTGTAAAATACCCCTGCCAGAGATCCATAAAAAAGCGTGAGAAGTCAGCCGAAAAAGGGGCGGGGCTATCTCCCTCAGCACACTGGCGCCATTTTTTCTTCACAGTGCAGCTGGAAGACGGCTCCCCAGGGTCTCCCCTGTAGTTTTCAGGCTCAAAGGGTTAAAAAGAGAGGGGGGGGCACTAAATTTAGGCGCAATATTGTGTATACAAGCAGCTATTGGGAAAAATCACTCAGTTATAGTGTTAATCCCTGCATTATATAGCGCTCTGGAGTGTGCTGGCGTACTCTCTCTCTGTCTCCCCAAAGGACTTTGTGGGGTCCTGTCCTCAGTCAGAGCATTCCCTGTGTGTGTGCGGTGTGTCGGTACGGCTGTGTCGACATGTTTGAGGAGGAAGGTTACGTGGAGGCGGAGCAGATGCCGATAAATGTGATGTCGCCCCTGTGGGGCCGACACCAGAGTGGATGGATAAGTGGAAGGTATTAACCGACAGTGTCAACTCCTTATGTAAGAGGCTGGATGACGTAACAGCTATGGGACAGCCGGCTTCTCAGCCCGCGCCTGCCCAGGCGTCTCAAAGGCCATCAGGGGCTCAAAAACGCCCGCTACCTCAGATGGCAGATACAGATGTCGACACGGAGTCTGACTCCAGTGTCGACGAGGTTGAGACATATACACAATCCACTAGGAACATCCGTTGCATGATCGCGGCAATGAAAAATGTGTTACACATTTCTGACATTAACCCATAGTACCACAAAAAAGGGGTTTTATGTTTGGGGAGAAAAAGCAGCCAGTGTTTTGTTCCCCCATCAGATGAGTGAATGAAGCGTGGGTTTCCCCGAAAAGAAACTGGTAATTTCTAAAAAGTTACTGATGGCGTACCCTTTCCCGCCGGAGGATAGGTCACGTTGGGAGATATCCCCTAGGGTGGATAAGGCGCTCGCACGTTCGTCTTAGGATACGGCCACTTTGAAGGAGCCTGCTGATAAAAAGCAGGAGGCTGTCCTGAAGTCTGTATATACACACTCAGGTACTATACTGAGACCTGCAATTGCCTCAGCATGGATAGTGCTGCTGCAGCGTGGTCTGATACCCTGTCAGATAATATTGATACCCTAGACAGGAATACTATTTTGCCAACCATAGAGCATATTAAAGACGTCGTCTTATATATGAGGGATGCACAGAGGGATATTTGCTGGCTGGCATCCAAAATTAATGCAATGTCCATTCTGCCAGGAGGGTATTAGGGACCCGGCAGTGGACAGGTGATGCTGACTTTAAAAGGCACATGGAGATTCTGCCTTATGAGGGTGAGGAATTGTTTGGGGATGGTCTCTGGGACCTCGTATCCACAGCAACAGCTGGGAAGAAATTTTTTTACCTCAGGTTTCCTCACAGCCTAAGAAAGCACCGTATTATCAGGTACAGTCCTTTCGGCTTCAGAAAAGCGAGCGGGTCAAAGGCGCTTCCTTTCTGCACAGAGACAAGGGAAGAGGGAAAAAGCTGCACCAGACAGCCAGTTCCCAGGATCAAAAACCTTCCCCCGCTTCATCTGAGTCCACCGCATGATGCTGGGGCTCCACAGGTGGAGCCAGGTGCAGTGGGGGCGCGTCTCGGGAACTTCAGCGACCAGTGGGCTCGCTCACAGGTGGATCCCTGGGTTCTGCAAGTAGTATCACAGGGATACAAGCTGGAGTTCGAGGCGACTCCCCCTCGCCGTTACCTCAAATCAGCCGTGCCTGCTGCCTTCGGAGAAAGGGGAGGTAGTACTGGCGGCAATTCACAAGCTGTACTTCCAGCAGGTGATAATCAAGGTACCCCTCCTTCAACAAGGCCGGGGTTACTATTCCACAATGTTTGTGGTACCGAAACCAGACGGTTCGGTGAGACCCATTCTAAAATTGAAATCTTTGAACACTTATATACGAAGGTTCAAGTTCAAAATGGAATCGCTCAGGGCGGTTATTGCAAGCCTGGACGAAGGGAATTACATGGTATCACTGGACATCAAGGATGCTTACCTGCATGTCCCCATTTACCCTCCTCACCAGGAGTACCTCAAAATTGTGGTACAGGACTGTCATTACCAATTCCAGACGTTGCCGTTGGTCTGTCCCCGGCACCAAGGGTATTTACCAAGGTAATGGCCGAAATGATGATACTCCTTCGAAAAAAGGGAGTTATAATTATCCCGTACTTGGACGATCTCCTTATAAAGGCGAGGTCCAGGGAGCAGTTGTTGGTCGGAGTAGCACTATCTCGGGAAGTGCTACAACAGCACGGCTGGATTCTGAATATTCCAAAGTCGCAGCTGGTTCCTACGACGCGTCTACTGTTCCTGGGTATGGTTCTGGACACAGAACAGGAAAAAGTGTTTCTCCCGGAGGAGAAGGCCAAGGAGTTGTCATCTCTAGTCAGAGACCTCCTAAAACAAATACAGGTATCGGTGCATCAATGCACGTGAGTCCTGGGAAAGATGGTAGCTTCTTACGAAGAAAATCCATTCGGCAGGTTCCATGCAAGGATCTTCCAGTGGGATCTGTTGGACAAGTGGTCCGGGTCGCATCTTCAGATGCATCGGCTGATAACCCTGTCTCCAAGGGCCAGGGTGTCGCTGTTGTGGTGGCTGCAGAGTGCTCATCTTCTAGAGGGCCGCAGATTCGGCATACAGGACTGGGTCCTGGTGACCACGGATGCCAGCCTTCAAGGTTGGGGGGCAGTCACACAGGGAAGAAACTTCCAAGGACTATGGTTGAGTCAGGAGACTTCCCTACACATAAATATTCTGGAACTAAGGGCCATTTACAATGCCCTAAGTCAGGCTAGACCCCTGCTTCAACACCAGCCGGTGCTGATCCAATCAGACAACATCACGGCGGTCGCCCATGTAAACCAACAGGGCGGCACAAGAAGCAGGATGGCGATGGCAGAAGCCACAAGGATTTTCCGATGGGCGGAAAATCATGTGTTAGCACTGTCAGCAGTGTTCATTCCCGGAGTGGACAACTGGGAAACAGACTTTCTCAGCAGGCACGACCTCCACCCGGGAGAGTGGGGACTTCATCCAGAAGTTTTCCAAATGATTGTACACCATTGGGAAAGGACACAGGTGGACATGTCGGCGTCCCGCCTCAACAAAAAGCTAAAAATATATTGCGCCAGGTCAAGGGACCCTCAGGCGATAGCTGTGGACGCTCTGGTAACACCGTGGGTGTACCAGTCGGTGTATGTGTTCCCTCCTCTGCCTCTCATACCCAAGGTACTGAGAATAATAAGAAGGAGAGGAGTACGAACTATACTCGTGGTTCCGGATTGGCCAAGAAGAGCTTGGTACCCAGAACTTCAAGAAATGATCTCAGAGGACCCATGGCCTCTGCCGCTCAGACAGGACCTGCTGCAGCAGGGGCCCTGTCTGTTCCAAGACTTACCGTGGCTGCGTTTGACGGCATGGCGGTTGAACACCGGACCCTAAAGGAAAAGGGCATTCCGGAGGAAGTCATTCCTACGCTGATTAAGGCTAGGAAAGATGTGATCGCAAAACATTATCACCGCATATGGCGAAAATATGTTGCTTGGTGTGAGGCCAGGAAGGCCCCAACGGAGGAATTTCAACTGGGTCGATTTCTGCACTTACTACAGTCAGGAGTGACTATGGGCCTAAAATTGGGTTCCATTAAGGTCCAGATTTCGGCTCTGTACATTTTCTTCCAAAAAAGAACTGGCTTCACTGCCTGAAGTTCAGACTTTTGTTAAGGGAGTGCTGCATATTCAGCCCCCGTTTGTGCCTCCAGTGGCACCGTGGGATCTCAACGTAGTGTTGGATTTCCTGAAGTCGCATTTGGTTGAGCCACTTAAATCCGTGGAGCTAAAATTCCTCACGTGGAAAGTGGTCATGCTGTTGGCCTTGGCGTCGGCCAGGCGTGTATCAGAATTGGCGGCTTTGTCATGCAAAAGCCCTTATCTGATTTTTTTATATGGATAGGGCGGAATGGAGGACTCGTTCCCAATTCCTTCCTAAGGTGGTATCAGCTTTTCAAGTGAACCAACCTATTGTGGTGCCTGCGGCTACTTGGGACTTGGAGGACTCCAAGTTACTGGACGTAGTCAGGGCCCTGAAAATATATGTTTCCAGGATGGCTGGAGTCAGGAAAACTGACTCGCTATTTATCCTGTATGCACCCAACAAGCTGGGTGCTCCTGCTTCTAAGCAGACTGTTGCTCGCTGGATCTGTAGCACGATTCAACTTAGACATTCTGCGGCTGGACGGCCGCACCCTAAATCTGTAAAAGCCCATTCCACGAGGAAAGTGGGCTCTTCTTGGGCGGCTGCCCGAGGGGTCTCGGCTTTACAACTTTGCTGAGCTGTAACTTGGTCGGGTTCAAACACTTTTGCAAGAGTCTACAAGTTTGATACCAAGGCTGAGGAGGACCTAGAGTTTGCTCATTCGGTGCTGCAGAGTCATCAGCACTCTCCCGCCCGTTTGGGAGCTTTGGTATAATCCCCATGGTCCTTACGGAGTCCCAGCATCCACTTAGGACGTCAGAGAAAATAAGATTTTACTCACCGGTAAATCTATTTCTCGTAGTCCGTAGTGGATGCTGGGCGCCCATCCCAAGTGCGGATTGTCTGCAATACTTGTATATAGTTATTGTTTAACTAAAGGGTTATTGTTGAGCCATCTGTTGAGAGGCTCAGTTATATTTCATACTGTTAACTGGGTATAGTATCACGAGTTATACGGTGTGATTGGTGTGGCTGGTATGAGTCTTACCCGGGATTCAAAATCCTTCCTTATTGTGTCAGCTCTTCCGGGCACAGTATCCTAACTGAGGTCTGGAGGAGGGTCATAGTGGGAGTAGCCAGTGCACACCAGGTAGTCCTAAAGCTTTCTTTAGTTGTGCCCAGTCTCCTGTGGAGCCGCTATCCCCCATGGTCCTTACGGAGTCCCAGCATTCACTACGGACTACGATAAATAGATTTACCGGTGAGTAAAATCTTATTTTTTCCAATCATAAGCACTACAGTAGGCTGAATCAGCTGGGGCAGCACATACTATAGCACGGGGCAAACAGTATGGGGTCAACAACATGCCCCAAAATGGTCAACCCTTGGCTAGAATCCTCACGGAAGTGGGGACCCCCCAAAAATAGGGTCTCTCCACTTCAAGTGCTTTGAGTACAGAGATAAGTGTTATTAAATGTTTACATAAAATTGTTATTTACAGGTGGACTACAGGCAAGGCCAGCGCTTCCATTAGGCAACTTTAGGCTGCTGCCTATGGTCACCGGGACCTGAGGGGGCGAGCTGCTGTGGCTACCTGGTGGAAAAGTCTTCTTCTTAACCAGGATTTCCCCTCCCTTCCAAGGAAGTGCTTTATCAGCTCCAACACCGGCTCAAGGGCCATTCAATAGGAGTGGCCGAGCGGTGTGCCACCCCATAGGGGCACAGTTCACCAGCCGCCGCTGGGACCGCTGACTGCAGCTGCCAGCAGCAGCACCTGGTTGAGGGTCCGTTTGGTATCGCTGCCGTCGCTGTCAGTATGTCACCGACAGTGCCTCTCCAGTCTGCTCACTGGTGCTAAGAGACTTTTCTTGGAAGAAAAAGTTAGCAGTAAGCAGGCTCGGGGAAATATACAAGTGATAAGGTGTCAACTGTAACTAGGAGTCTTTAGCTGGAACTGTATCTATTTCCTTCTCTATCTTATCTGTCTATCTCCCTATCTTATCTTATTGTATCTTATCTTTTCTTATCTTATCTATCTATCTTTATGCAGCAGGTTACATTTGTTTCCACAGGGAAACATCGGAGTAGAGTGGATCTTGATCCAGAGGCACTAACAGGCTAAAGCTTTAGGCTTTCCCAGGATGCATGGGGCCTCCTCTATAACCCTGCCACCAGGTACTGTGAGCTCAGTTTCAGTTGGTGTCTGCAGCAGCAGGTCACTAAAAGGTGGCTGCACTGGGCAGTCCTGAAAAAGCTTTTTCTGACAGAAAATGTCTTCAAAACTGGGCTGTCAGCACTGTATGTCATTGTCACACTTCAGCGCTGCAGCTCCATCACCTCCCAAGCGGCGTCGCATACTCCCACGGCCTGTTCCTGGGTACTTGCGTCTAAGATGCTCTGGCTTTAGGCACACAGTTGCAGTCGCTCTCCTGATTCACGTGTAAGAGGGTCCTCCAAGCGGGACCCACCATTAAATCGCGTTCCGTCCGCGACCTAGGGAGATGGGTCACGGCGCTGGTATGGACACTGTCACTGAGCAGGGACCCCACTAAACCACCAGCTCAATAGGGCACAGGTTGGTTGTACTAATGCCCCATTTAATAAGGCTCGCTAGTACCTTGGGTGGAAGTCCAGCATATGGGAACCGGCGCTTGACCTGTAGCCTCTCCCCGGCTCAGGGCGAAATCTACTGCAGATTTTCCCACCCTGGAGCTGCCTCACACTCTCCCTCACTACCTGACTGAGATTATAAGCGCCATCTTATAAGCATAGTTGCAGCTAGTCTCTGGGACTGCAGGGCAAGGTCTCCCTTGTATAGCCGCCTGTATACAGCACTGTGCCTTTACAAACACTTGAGTATTCTACATGTCTTTACACAGACAGCGTTAGTTAAGAAAAAGTGTACCTATTACAGGATATATTGTACGAGTATTCTGATATATACCTACGGTCTAGGATCATGCTGTGTTTCATATATATGTATATATATATATATATATACAGCTCCCAAAGATGAACGGCACTGGAGTCAGGTATTTGCAATAAAATTGTATTTAGTGGCTACAGCTGTTTCTGGGCAACAGCCCCTTCCTCAGGCCAAATACAAATGTACACAAACAAACATAGAAAAACTTACCCCTCTAAATACCCCTTGGAGCGTGTCTGCTACCGCGTCTCCTCCACGCCTGTCCTGCTTGCGGGTCCTGAGTCGCCACATCACTTCCACCCAATGCATCACCGTTGCCACGACAACCCGGCGGACGCCAGGCAGCCGTTGTCATGACTACCCGGCGCACGCCAGTCAGCCCGGCCCGGACGCTGTAACACGTAAGTTCACAGGCTGCTCACCCCATCACCAGGTGCCGGGTTGACACGTAGTCAGAGTCTGCTCCCTAAACATACATGTGAGAGATATAGAAAAATAATTATAAAAATAATTATTTGGTGCAATACATAAAGAATGCAATATATAAAATATAAAAAGAGAGACAACAATACCAAGGATATATATATATATATATATATATATACTAGTCCAGTGCAGTTTTATTGTCATAATAATTATCTGTTTGTGACTGTGTGCGCCTGTATCTGCTGTGCGGTTTAACTTTCAGTGTTTCCCAGATATATCTATTAGAGATGAGCGCCTGAAATTTTTCGGGTTTTGTGTTTTGGTTTTGGGTTCGGTTCCGCGGCCGTGTTTTGGGTTCGACCGCGTTTTGGCAAAACCTCACCGAATTTTTTTTGTCGGATTCGGGTGTGTTTTGGATTCGGGTGTTTTTTTCAAAAAACCCTAAAAAACAGCTTAAATCATAGAATTTGGGGGTCATTTTGATCCCATATTATTATTAACCTCAAAAACCATAATTTCCACTCATTTTCAGTCTATTCTGAATACCTCACACCTCACAATATTATTTTTAGTCCTAAAATTTGCACCGAGGTCGCTGGATGACTAAGCTAAGCGACCCTAGTGGCCGACACAAACACCTGGCCCATCTAGGAGTGGCACTGCAGTGTCACGCAGGATGTCCCTTCCAAAAAACCCTCCCCAAACAGCACATGACGCAAAGAAAAAAAGAGGTGCAATGAGGTAGCTGTGTGAGTAAGATTAGCGACCCTAGTGGCCAACACAAACACCGGGCCCATTTAGGAGTGGCACTGCAGTGTCACGCAGGATGTCCCTTCCAAAAAACCCTCCCCAAACAGCACATGACGCAAAGAAAAAAAGAGGCGCAATGAGGTAGCTGTGTGAGTAAGATTAGCGACCGTAGTGGCCGACACAAACACCGGGCCCATTTAGGAGTGGCACTGCAGTGTCACGCAGGATGTCCCTTCCAAAAAACCCTCCCCAAACAGCACATGACGCAAAGAAAAAAAGAGGCGCAATGAGGTAGCTGACTGTGTGAGTAAGATAAGCGACCCTAGTGGCCGACACAAACACCGGGCCCATTTAGGAGTGGCACTGCAGTGTCACGCAGGATGTCCCTTCCAAAAAACCCTCCCCAAACAGCACATGACGCAAAGAAAAATAAAAGAAAAAAGAGGTGCAAGATGGAATTGTCCTTGGGCCCTCCCACCCACCCTTATGTTGTATAAACAAAACAGGACATGCACACTTTAACCAACCCATCATTTCAGTGACAGGGTCTGCCACACGACTGTGACTGATATGACGGGTTGGTTTGGACCCCCCCCAAAAAAGAAGCAATTAATCTCTCCTTGCACAAACTGGCTCTACAGAGGCAAGATGTCCACCTCATCATCATCCTCCGATATATCACCGTGTACATCCCCCTCCTCACAGATTATCAATTCGTCCCCACTGGAATCCACCATCTCAGCTCCCTGTGTACTTTGTGGAGGCAATTGCTGCTGGTCAATGTCTCCGCGGAGGAATTGATTATAATTCATTTTAATGAACATCATCTTCTCCACATTTTCTGGATGTAACCTCGTACGCCGATTGCTGACAAGGTGAGCGGCGGCACTAAACACTCTTTCGGAGTACACACTTGTGGGAGGGCAACTTAGGTAGAATAAAGCCAGTTTGTGCAAGGGCCTCCAAATTGCCTCTTTTTCCTGCCAGTATAAGTACGGACTGTGTGACGTGCCTACTTGGATGCGGTCACTCATATAATCCTCCACCATTCTTTCAATGTTGAGAGAATCATATGCAGTGACAGTAGACGACATGTCCGTAATCGTTGTCAGGTCCTTCAGTCCGGACCAGATGTCAGCATCAGCAGTCGCTCCAGACTGCCCTGCATCACCGCCAGCGGGTGGGCTCGGAATTCTGAGCCTTTTCCTCGCACCCCCAGTTGCGGGAGAATGTGAAGGAGGAGATGTTGACAGGTCGCGTTCCGCTTGACTTGACAATTTTCTCACCAGCAGGTCTTTCAACCCCAGCAGACTTGTGTCTGCCGGAAAGAGAGATCCAAGGTAGGTTTTAAATCTAGGATCGAGCACGGTGGCCAAAATGTAGTGCTCTGATTTCAACAGATTGACCACCCGTGAATCCTTGTTAAGCGAATTAAGGGCTCCATCCACAAGTCCCACATGCCTAGCGGAATCGCTCCGTGTTAGCTCCTCCTTCAATGTCTCCAGCTTCTTCTGCAAAAGCCTGATGAGGGGAATGACCTGACTCAGGCTGGCAGTGTCTGAACTGACTTCACGTGTGGCAAGTTCAAAGGGCATCAGAACCTTGCACAACGTTGAAATCATTCTCCACTGCACTTGAGACAGGTGCATTCCACCTCCTATATCGTGCTCAATTGTATAGGCTTGAATGGCCTTTTGCTGCTCCTCCAACCTCTGAAGCATATAGAGGGTTGAATTCCACCTCGTTACCACTTCTTGCTTCAGATGATGGCAGGGCAGGTTCAGTAGTTTTTGGTGGTGCTCCAGTCTTCTGTACGTGGTGCCTGTACGCCGAAAGTGTCCCGCAATTCTTCTGGCCACCGACAGCATCTCTTGCACGCCCCTGTCGTTTTTTAAAAAATTCTGCACCACCAAATTCAAGGTATGTGCAAAACATGGGACGTGCTGGAATTTGCCCATATTTAATGCACACACAATATTGCTGGCGTTGTCCGATGCCACAAATCCACAGGAGAGTCCAATTGGGGTAAGCCATTCTGCGATGATCTTCCTCAGTTGCCGTAAGAGGTTTTCAGCTGTGTGCGTATTCTGGAAAGCGGTGATACAAAGCGTAGCCTGCCTAGGAAAGAGTTGGCGTTTGCGAGATGCTGCTACTGGTGCCGCCGCTGCTGTTCTTGCGGCGGGAGTCCATACATCTACCCAGTGGGCTGTCACAGTCATATAGTCCTGACCCTGCCCTGCTCCACTTGTCCACATGTCCGTGGTTAAGTGGACATTGGGTACAACTGCATTTTTTAGGACACTGGTGAGTCTTTTTCTGACGTCCGTGTACATTCTCGGTATCGCCTGCCTACAGAAGTGGAACCTAGATGGTATTTGGTAACGGGGGCACACTGCCTCAATAAATTGTCTAGTTCCCTGTGAACTAACGGCGGATACCGGACGCACGTCTAACACCAACATAGTTGTCAAGGACTCAGTTATCCGCTTTGCAACAGGATGACTGCTGTGATATTTCATCTTCCTCGCAAAGGACTGTTGGACAGTCAATTGCTTACTGGAAGTAGTACAAGTGGGCTTACGACTTCCCCTCTGGGATGACCATCGACTCCCAGCAGCAACAACAGCAGCGCCAGCAGCAGTAGGCGTTACACGCAAGGATGCATCGGAGGAATCCCAGGCAGGAGAGGACTCGTCAGAATTGCCAGTGACATGGCCTGCAGGACTATTGGCATTCCTGGGGAAGGAGGAAATTGACACTGAGGGAGTTGGTAGGGTGGTTTGCGTGAGCTTGGTTACAAGAGGAAGGGATTTACTGGTCAGTGGACTGCTTCCGCTGTCGGCCCAAGTTTTTGAACTTGTCACTGACTTATTATGAATGCGCTGCAGGTGACGTATAAGGGAGGATGTTCCGAGGTGGTTAACGTCCTTACCCCTACTTATTACAGCTTGACAAAGGGAACACACGGCTTGACACCTGTTGTCCGCATTTCTGGTGAAATACTTCCACACCGAAGAGCTGATTTTTTTGGTATTTTCACCAGGCATGTCAACGGCCCTATTCCTCCCACGGACAACAGGTGTCTCCCCGGGTGCCTGACTTAAACAAACCACCTCACCATCAGAATCCTCCTGGTCAATTTCCTCCCCAGCGCCAGCAACACCCATATCCTCCTCATCCTGGTGTACTTCAACACTGACATCTTCAATCTGACTATCAGGAACTGGACTGCGGGTGCTCCTTCCAGCACTTGCAGGGGGCGTGCAAATGGTGGAAGGCGCATGCTCTTCACGTCCAGTGTTGGGAAGGTCAGGCATCGCAACCGACACAATTGGACTCTCCTTGTGGATTTGGGATTTCGAAGAACGCACAGTTCTTTGCGGTGCTACTGCTTTTGCCAGCTTGAGTCTTTTCATTTTTCTAGCGAGAGGCTGAGTGCCTCCATCCTCATGTGAAGCTGAACCACTAGCCATGAACATAGGCCAGGGCCTCAGCCGTTCCTTGCCACTCCGTGTGGTAAATGGCATATTGGCAAGTTTACGCTTCTCCTCCGACAATTTTATTTTAGGTTTTGGAGTCCTTTTTTTTACTGATATTTGGTGTTTTGGATTTGACATGCTCTGTACTATGACATTGGGCATCGGCCTTGGCAGACGACGTTGCTGGCATTTCATCGTCTCGGCCATGACTAGTGGCAGCAGCTTCAGCACGAGGTGGAAGTGGATCTTGATCTTTCCCTAATTTTGGAACCTCAACATTTTTGTTCTCCATATTTTAATAGGCACAACTAAAAGGCACCTCAGGTAAACAATGGAGATGGATGGATACTAGTATACAATTATGGATGGACTGCTGAGTGCCGACACAGAGGTAGCTACAGCCGTGGACTACCGTACTGTACTGTGTCTGCTGCTAATATAGACTGGTTGATAAAGAGATGTAGTAGTAGTATGTATGTATAAAGAAGAAAGAAAAAAAAACCACGGGTAGGTGGTATACAATTATGGACGGACTGCCCAGTGCCGACACAGAGGTAGCTACAGCCGTGGACTACCGTACTGTACTGTGTCTGCTGCTAATATAGACTGGTTGATAAAGAGATGTAGTAGTAGTAGTATGTATGTATAAAGAAGAAAGAAAAAAAAACCACGGGTAGGTGGTATACAATTATGGACGGACTGCCGAGTGCCGACACAGAGGTAGCTACAGCCGTGGACTACCGTACTGTACTGTGTCTGCTGCTAATATAGACTGGTTGATAAAGAGATGTAGTAGTAGTATGTATGTATAAAGAAGAAAGAAAAAAAAAACCACGGGTAGGTGGTATACAATTATGGACGGACTGCCGAGTGCCGACACAGAGGTAGCTACAGCCGTGAACTACCGTACTGTGTCTGCTGCGACTGGATGATAAATAATGATATTAAAAATATATATATATCACTACTGCAGCCGGACAGGTATATATTATATAATGATGGACCTGCTGGACACTGTCTGTCAGCAGAATGAGTTTTTTATAGAATAAAAAAAAAAACACCACACAAGTGAAGTCACACGACGAGTGTTTAACTTTTTCAGGCAATCACAATATAGTATACTATACTACTAACTATACTGGTGGTCAGTGTGGTCAGGTCACTGGTCAGTCACACTGGCAGTGGCACTCCTGCAGCAAAAGTGTGCACTGTTTAATTTTAATAATAATATGTACTCCTGGCTCCTGCTATAACCTATAACTGGCACTGCAGTGCTCCCCAGTCTCCCCCACAATTATAAGATGTGTGAGCTGAGCACAGTCAGATACGAGTGTTTAACTTTTTCAGGCAATCACAATATAGTATACTATACTACTAACTATACTGGTGGTCAGTGTGGTCAGGTCACTGGTCAGTCACACTGGCAGTGGCACTCCTGCAGCAAAAGTGTGCACTGTTTAATTTTAATAATAATATGTACTCCTGGCTCCTGCTATAACCTATAACTGGCACTGCAGTGCTCCCCAGTCTCCCCCACAATTATAAGATGTGTGAGCTGAGCACAGTCAGATATATACATAGATGATGCAGCACACTGGGCTGAGCAGTGCACACAGATATGGTATGTGACTGAGTCACTGTGTATCGTTTTTTTCAGGCAGAGAACGGATATATTAAATAAAACTGCACTGTCTGGTGGTCACTGTGGTCAGTCACTAGTAAACTCTGCACTCTCTACAGTTCTACAGTACTCCTAATCTCCAGTAAATCAGGTCAATCTCTCTCTCTCTCTCTTCTTATCTAAATGGAGAGGACGCCAGCCACGTCCTCTCCCTATCAATCTCAATGCACGTGTGAAAATGGCGGCGACGCGCGGCTCCTTATATAGAATCCGAGTCTCGCGAGAATCCGACAGCGTCATGATGACGTTCGGGCGCGCTCGGGTTAACCGAGCAAGGCGGGAAGATCCGAGTCGCTCGGACCCGTGAAAAAAACATGAAGTTCGTGCGGGTTCGGATTCAGAGAAACCGAACCCGCTCATCTCTAATATCTATCACTATATTCTGTACCCTAAGTAACTAGGTTCGTCAGGGTCATATATATATATATATATATATATATATATATATATATATAAAACTGCTGTGAACGGATCGGCACTCACCTACCAGGTGGTAAATAGCTCCGGTGCCTTCTGGAACACCATTTGAACCGACAAACCTACTACATACAGCGGCACTCGGAGACTTGGTAAAGTGGCAAAAAAGTATTTTTACTGGATCATCGTAACAATTTGCATTCCAACGTTTCGGGGCGCAGTCCGCCCCTTTGTCAAGGTGAGCAAACAAAAAGTGAACAAAATCTAAAGCAACATACCTTTATGTGTTGAGGGGACCCGTCGGCGGGAAAGACAGCTGTGTGCAGTGTGAGCGAGTGACTTCCGGCTGCCTACTGTGACGCGTGTGCAGGAAGTGATGTTCTGGTGATCCCGTTGCTCAGTTGCGGCTCTCAGGTGTTGCCATGGTAGCCCCCAGTATACGGAAGTGACAGCGCACTCACGTTGTGGTCAAGGAGGCAGCCGGAAGTCACTCGCTCACACTGCACACAGCTGTCTTTCCCGCCGACGGGTCCCCTCAACACATAAAGGTATGTTGCTTTAGATTTTGTTCACTTTTTGTTTGCTCACCTTGACAAAGGGGCGGACTGCGCCCCGAAACGTTGGAATGCAAATTGTTACGATGATCCAGTAAAAACACTTTACCAAGTCTCCGAGTGCCGCTGTATGTAGTAGGTTTGTCGGTTCAAATGGTGTTCCAGAAGGCACCGGAGCTATTTACCACCTGGTAGGTGAGTGCCGATCCGTTCACAGCAGTTACCTATGGACTTTTGGAGACCTCGGTCCCCGCAGTCACTTGGGATAAGGCACCCCCGGATAATTGTATAAAGTCTTTCCTTATTATCCCACTTGTCAGCACGACCGGAGTGCAAGGGAGAAGCCGCAGGAGTCAAACACAGCACGTAGCACTTTTTTCACCAGCATGCCAGCACTTTGCACATGGAACATGCCCCTTTTCTTTTCTGTTTGGGCTTTTTATCACGAAAGAACCTCAGCAAGTATTGTGTATATGGTGGCACAGTGTATATTTCGTAGTGGTGGATTTAACAAACACGGGCACGCACACACTGTCCGCAGTACCCAGCGAGGTCCAGCCACTAGCACCCACGATGTCGCAAACACTGAGCCAGAGCGGCTCGGCGACAAACCTGGCCAACCAATACAGTTTTACCAACGCAGACGCTGACCGGCTATTGTTCACGGAGGAACTAACAGAGGCCGACGAGGAACTCAGCTTGGACGACATCCAGCACTGTTTAATCAAATTAAAAAAGAGAGAACTGGACTTTCTAATGCATGGCATATCCCTTTCGAACTATCACCGTGAGAAGATGATCCCCAGAGGATTCCGCGTGCGCAACGTTCCCACCATCGGCCGCTTCAACACCGAATTCTGCGACCGCTGGATTGGGATATTAAACAAATGCAGCATGGATCTCATGCTACTTGTCATTGAGGAGGCCGGAAGGGAACTTAAGATCACTAGAGACAAGATCCAACTATTTGAGGAAGAGCACAAACATCTGCTATCGGCTGACACCAATCAGCAACTAATGCACAAGATTCAGACTCAAATTGAGCTCCATAAGAAGGAACTCATTAAGTTCAAGAGGGGCAAATTGACGGTAGTAAAAGAAGACTACGAAAATAACCAGGTATATAGATGGTTGGCAGGTGGTGAACCAGGCAACCACAAACCATATAACTACCGGTCGAAACACAGTTGGCGAAGACGTAGGGAGGACCGTCCAAGGGAAGTGGCTACTTCCAATAGTGACAGTGACTTTATAATGGCCGATTCTGAAGGCCCCTCCGAACACGTCCAGACCCCTTTAGTGGTGAAGCCTGCCGATCAGGCAGGCGCAAAAGTAAGAGGACGCCCACCCGCCGGGGACAACAAAACGCGCGGCTCCAGAAACACCTCTACCAAAAAGAAAACATAGTCTTCAACCTATCAGACCGCCCATTAAGTGAATTGGAGACTAAAGTCCTTAATTACGGCTTGTCATTTGTGCCTACCGCAAGATTTGATCAACTTGGTTGGCACACAGAGCTATACAAATTCGCCCGCAAGCTACGCTTACAGGAACATTTTCAGGACCAAGTCTCCCCAACTCCTCCTGATCCTCATCAGAACTTCATTAATGCCATGCGTGAATCCAAGTTTGACCCACCTTCCACGAATCCGTCCATCAAGACCTTTACACGGTTGGTGGATGAATCGGTATCCAAGTATGCGGCTGCCTCCACCAAGATCCATTACAATTTGTCCAAGTCAGAATACAGAGCACTCAAACAGTTGGGTGAGTGTAAGGACATCATAATCCGTCCAGCTGACAAGGGCGGCGGGATCGTGATCCAGAATTTGACGGACTACAAGACGGAAGTGCACAGGCAATTAGCGGATCGCAGTGTTTATGAATTACTGGCAACAGATCCCACTGTGCAATATAAAAAAGAAGTCGATAGCATTCTTGACACAGCAGCTAAATCCCAAATAATATCTCACAAATTACGTGTGGCACTACAACAACCGTTTCCAGTAACACCCATCTTGTTTACAGTACCGAAGATACACAAAAATATCACGAACCCGCCGGGCAGGCCCATAATCTCAGCCCACAAATCCATCTATCAGCCCATCTCCACTTTTCTGGACAATCTGTTACAGCCATACATATGTCAACAACCCCACCATTTGAAGGATACTACCAGTTTCCTCAACCATCTCAAGTCCATCCCTTCCGTGCCACCAGGTACTCTAATATGTACATTAGACATTTGCAGCTTGTATACAAGCATTCCACACCAGGCCGGATTGGCAGCTATGGAACAGTTCCTCATACAGTCTGACATGAAGGCATTGGACCAAACCTTCTTTTTGAACCTACTCAAGCTAACGCTGACACGCAACTACTTCCTGTTTGACGGCCACTTTTATCGCCAACTCAGCGGGTGTGCCATGGGAAGTAACGTCTCACCGTCCTTCGCGAACGTCTTCATGTTGGCTGAGGAGCAGCATATGTTCTTCACGAACAATGAGTTTTCTCCACACATACTCCACTATTCAAGATACATAGACGACGTGTTCATTCTATGGACGGGGGGACAAGTCAAATTCGAGGCAATGGTCCAATTCATTAACAGCAGGACGTCGCCCATCAAAGTAACAGCCCAATGTAATGCCAAACAGCTGAACTATTTGGACGTAAATATAACAGTCACCGCGGAGGGACTACAAACCGAGCTGTTTCACAAACCCACCGACAAAAATACGTTACTCAGATACAACAGTCACCACCCCTCGGCCTTAAAGAAAGGACTGTACAAGTCACAATATATTCGGGCAGCCAGAATCACGAGCAATCCTTCGTCATTAAAGGGAGCACTCTCAGATGTAACCCAACGGTTTGCGAATAGGGGATACCCCCGCAAGATGCTACATGAGATGGAGAAAGAGGCAGCCTCCAGCAAAAGAGACGATCTGTTGAAACCACGATCTAAGGAGACAACACCAATTGTACCCTTTGTCTCTAAATATAACGATACCAGCCCGGTCATACCCAGGGCCTTGAGAGCTTTATGGCCCATAATAATGACCGATCAGAGACTCACTACTTTACACAAGAAACGACCTATGGTATGTTACACTAAGGGCAAGTCTATAAGAAACTTTGTGGTGCACACAGACGTCACGAACCTCAAACCTCCCTCAACCAGCACATTTCTGTCGAGATCTCCAGGGTGCTACAAGTGTCTGGGATGTGAAACATGCAAGTACATGACCACAGGAAGCACGTTCATTTCCAGCGCGACCGGCCGCACGTATTCTATACGACATGTCCTGACATGCACTACCAATCATATAATCTATTTAATAACCTGCCCATGTAAATTGCAATACGTAGGCAAGACAGTACGTACAGCCAGGGAACGGTTCGCCATGCATAGGTCCGCCGTCAAAGTAGCACTGAACCAACGAAAGTCGGAACAACCGGTGGCCAAGCACTATGCGGAATGTGGGCATTTGTTGAGTGAATTGAACTTTCAAGTTATAGATCATATTCCCAAGAGTATGCGTGGGGGTGACAGAGCTGGTGCTCTACTGAAATTGGAAGCACGATGGCAATTCAAATTGAATACCACAAAACCAATGGGCCTTAACAACCGCATCCAATGGAGTGTGTTCTGAACTTTCTCGCATTCATCTGTATCCCAGGACCGATCAGGATACAGAGCAGGCGATCTTGGACGTGCCCAACCATCACATATGATGGACACCAACACCATTACATCGCCCAGGGACTTGAACATACGAATGCATGTCCCGGCCACATATACCTGTCACCACACACACCCGGAGAGTACTAGTCCAGAAAACTAGACATTTATAGGATACATTCACAGCCGGACACTCGTATTCTTCTATTTCTTTCACTTTCAGGTTTTTCTTGATTCAATAGCCCACAGCACCCAAACACCACGCATGCGTTGGAGTTCATACATACTGGTAATACAGAAAGTATACTCTAGCATTGTTTTAAGAGATAGTATTTTAGGCACTTTTTCTTGTTCTATTTATTTTATCCTTCACTTTCCACAGTCACCAACAGTGAGCCGTGCCCAGGATGTGAGCACACGGAGTCCCGTGGTTGCCATGACCACAACGTGAGTGCGCTGTCACTTCCGTATACTGGGGGCTACCATGGCAACACCTGAGAGCCGCAACTGAGCAACGGGATCACCAGAACATCACTTCCTGCACACGCGTCACAGTAGGCAGCCGGAAGTCACTCGCTCACACTGCACACAGCTGTCTTTCCCGCCGACGGGTCCCCTCAACACATAAAGGTATGTTGCTTTAGATTTTGTTCACTTTTTGTTTGCTCACCTTGACAAAGGGGCGGACTGCGCCCCGAAACGTTGGAATGCAAATTGTTACGATGATCCAGTAAAAACACTTTTTTGCCACTTTACCAAGTCTCCGAGTGCCGCTGTATGTAGTAGGTTTGTCGGTATATATATATATATATATATATATATATATATATTATCCATGGTAGTCCTGCACTCACATCTGCAGATGTTCAACCATAGGGGTGCTCCCAGTGGATTCCACCTTGGTTAGGCAGGTCCACAATATTATACAGAGTTCCCAGAGCCTGGGGGCACTCTCCACAAATAAAAAGGTCCAATTAGTGTTTCAACGCTTCATTAATGGCTTTAATGGGTCGACGTTTCGATTCTACAGCAAGAATATTTTTTAAGACAAGCCTCATTATTTTTCACAAAGATAAATCCAATTCAGCGAACAAACAGCTGTTCAAAAAAGTGAAAACATATAAAATAAAATCAGTCTCATGGGTCCAAACACTTAACACCACCATCACAGAGCTTATCATAGAAATCAATAATTCATGTAATGTAATAAATCCTATATTACTGCACCGAAGCATAATGTATGCAAAAATAGCATCAAAGTGGTAGAAAGGCTAGTAATATCATACTCACTAATGAAATTACGGCAGCTCCAGAATAAAAAAGTTTTAATAGTGTAGGCAAACACATCGATCTGCAAGTCCTATGAGAAAAATAAATTCATACTCACTATACAGTATGAAGATGACCAGATTACAATAATCTCCAGGTCATTCAGACGGTCTATAAACCATCCTAGGGCATATAAAATATAGCGTAAACTCCATTGAGTCCCTACACATCAAGTCAAACAATAATCAAACTAACCCATATAATAATCTCTCAGGTAGTAATTTACCACCAGTCAACTGTGGTTTCCACACCCTGGAGCTGTGTGTTCACCGATCTCCTAACAAGCCTTATATAGGGAGGAGACAGGAATTGCAGATGGCTCTAATTGGTAAAGTGAAATACTATTGTATACTACTAGAACTGACCGCAACACCTATAAAAATCACTGATCCAGCTACAGGATAACCTAACACAAGTAAAGAAAACCACTATAATCAGCTGTACATCTCTGCTCCGTAGTGCACCACCGCTCCCAGCCGCGGCGTGTGTTCCACGGACCAGAAGCCGGAAGTGCCGTGCGTTCCATATACTGGAAGTGAATGCAAAGTCAAGTCTGAACATACAGTAGTCATTACAATTTTGAGAAACCACAGCGCCTCAAAGGTCCCAAAGGGACACATCTGGGCCCCCTTCAAGATCAATGAAGTAACTCATATTGGCATAATACCAAGGCTGATAAATCAATCAAAGGGGGTGCGGCGTGCGTTCCACGGTCCAGTAGTGGGAGGTGCCATGACTTCCATTAACCGGAAGTGAGCACAAAATCTAGACTGAACACAGTCACTCCAATATTGAGAACCAGCAGCACCTCACAAGCCCCAAATGGACACCTCTCTGCCCCCATCCATGTCAATAGTATATCTCATATTGCCATAGTGCCAAGGCCAAAAAAGGCATCAGTATTCATATCCCACCAATTGGACGTATCAATAAGACAAACTCTGTTGTAGTATGTGTACTATGTCAGGCCCGTGAGTGAGACATAGAGACAAAAACAAAAACAACAGAAAAAACAATCAAAATACAAATACACATGAAAACACATGTTCTCCAAATCTTATCCTACAAAATTATTCTATATATACATAATAATAAAATCATAAAGTTGTATTAGAACTCAGTAATGTAAGCAATTCTCCTAATTTCTATAGTAAACCGAATAGTGTACTTTCTATTATCACTCCAATTGGAGTGTATACATTAGATATAATCAGATAAAGACATTCATAGTATTATACTCATTCAGGCCTCTTGGTGCAACCGTATCGAGAGAATAAATCCAAAAGCTTTCCCTCTTCTTCAAAGCCAGCAATTTGTCACCCCTGTTAGGTAAAGGGGGTACCCAATCTATAAGCATGCACTTCAGGTTGGCTACTTGATGCCTGTTTTCAAGATAGTGTTGCGCCACCGGTTTATCCAAAGAATCTGTTTGTATAGCAGTCCGAATGGAAGTTTGGTGGTTCGCCATGTGATCCCTGAAACACCTAGAGGTCAGTCTCACATAATAATCAAGCTTACAATGTAAGTGATATTTAATCTTGATATTTTTCATGGTGTGTGGGTGGGAAAACATCTTCCCTACCCTGAGCGACCTACATGTAGTACAATTGCCGCACGAAAAGCAACCCGGCTTGGAGCGCATGGTTTGATTTGTGCCCATTTGTGAATATGGCGTAAGTGTTGGTCACATAAGTAATTGCTTCAGGTTCGCCCCTCTGCCATATGCCATCAGGGGTGGTCCCATGTGTGTAAATAGCAGTGATGGATCCAAGGCTAAAATGGGTCAATGTTTATGTAGCGCTTTCTGTGTAGATTGTGCATGATTATCATATTTAGTAGTGTAAATCATCCTAGGGGGAGTGATGGAACTTTTGACAGCCTTGTTCATAAAGCTTTCACGGGCTTTATGCAAATATTTCTGCAGTACCCGAGGGGTATACCCACGGTCTTTGAATCTTGACATCATATCAATCAATTGTTCCTCTCTCACGGTATCATCAGTGTTATTTCTCATGAGCCTCAACAATTGTGATATAGGAAGGTTATCCTTCAAGGCTGGTGGATGAAAACTGCTCATTAGTAAAGTTGTGTTCCTATCAGTGGGCTTCCTGAATAGGGTGGTGGTAAATTTACTCCCAGATACCCCAGCAGTCATGTCCAAAAAATTGACTTGGTCAATAGAAATCTCATAGGTGAATTTAATAGGACTCTTAAGTTTATTGATCTTATCCACCATCTCCACAAATGATTCTTTAGTGTCAAGCCAAACAATAAAGATATCATCTATAAAACACATATATTTTGATCTTTGGACCAAACTTTGACAATAAGTATGTCCGCTCAAACTTTGTCATGTACATATTAGCGTAGAAAGGTGCCAGGTTCGAGCCCATGGCTGTCCCGGACATTTGTAAAAAACATGCATCTTTGTACTTAAAGTGATTCAAACTCAAAACTAGATTCGTCAACTGAAGAATGAACTCAGTAGGTATACCTTACACCGGATCAGTGGAAATTATTTCTCTAAGTGCTCCAAGCCCATCTGAATGAGGTATCACCATGTATAGGGACTGTACGTCCATAGTGGCTAGATACACATTGTCAGGGAGGTCATTGATCTGACTAAGTTGATTTAAGAAGTCACTGGTGTCCCAGATGTAGCAGAAACTCTTTGTTACATACGGTTGTAAGATAGAATCTATAAATTGGGCCACTGGCTGAAGTAATGACCCCTCTGCAGCTATAATCGGACCTCCAGGTGGTTTGGAAAGGGTCTTGTGAATTTTGGGGAGTGTGTATATGATCGTACAACTCGGCTTTTCAACCGCCATGTACTCTACAAGGTCACTATCGAGCCATTAATTTTTGAAACCCCTTTTGATGCATGTATCAACCTGTATTTTTATATGTGGAATCGTATTGGATCTAACTCTCCGATATGTGTGCTCATCTGATAATTGGCAATTTATTTCCTGGTCGTAATCCACCCAGTCTTGTATGACTACTGCTCCTCCCTTATCAGCTGGTCTAATGACCAGATGGGGATTTGAGCGTAGTCGTTTGAGAGCCTGATGCTCATCACTAGACAAGTTATCATAAGACATTGGTGTCACAAATGAGGGCTGGTGAGGGTATCTGGAAGCCTCAGTTGTAGGGGCTGACGGATACCGGAATTTGGGTGGTGTGAGTAGACTCCTAGACATACGCTAAGACAGTAGCAATGAATGCCTGAAGGCATGACCACAACAACTGAAGGTATCTTTCTGGGATTTTATTAAATAAAAGTAATTTAAGGTGCAAAAGAACAATAAAATGTCACAAGTGATTATTTGGAGCACAACTGGTTAAACCAGTAATCCGGAATGTGAAGGAAAGTTCTGTATAATGCCTGGGGACCCAAGTGAGGAAATAATGTGATGTTGGGAACAGTAGGTGAAGCTGTAAATAATACTGGGGTTCGTGATTAAAGTATAAATTAAGCTGGGGTTCGCTGAAAAACTGTAGATGAAGCTGGGGTTCGCTGGAAAACTGTAGTTGAAGCTAGGGTTCACTGGAAAACTGTAATTGAAGCTAGGGTTCGCTGAAAAACTGTAGTTGAAGCTAGGGTTCGCTGGAAAACTGTAGTTGAAGCTAGGGTTCGCTGAGAAAACTGTAATTGAAGCTAGGGTTCGCTGGAAAACTGTAGATCACTGGGAAGTGGCTACTGGGAAGCTGGAGCATGTAATGCTATTAGCACTGGGTGCAGGAACAATGGTGACAGGGTGCACCACAGGGCAGGAACACAGGGAGCTGGAATATTACCGGAGAGGAAACCACCAGGGAGTCAGGCCAATGCAGAGTGAGTCCACAGAGAACTGCACACTGGAATCACAGGAGACAATTGTAGCACTGACAACCCTCCAAGCACTAGGACAGGATATTTATACCTGTAGGATAACTGGGATTGGTGGGCAATTAGGTTCCGGTTCTGTCAGCACTGTGGATAGGTGAAATGGTATCATGTGATGCATACCCAACATGGCTGCGCCCATAGACGAATGCAGAAGGGGAATTAGGAACTCAGAAGGGGAATTAGGAACTTACAACACATGTGTGAGGCAACAATGGCGGCGGAGGCCGCAACAGCAGAAGTCCACGCGCCCAGCATGCCCAGCGGCCACAGAGACAGGGACAGTGACCGGAGCACATGGAGAACACACAGCCGCGATGGGACTGAGAACGCCGCATCACTGCCATCACAAACACCAAGGAGGCCCAATTAAGCCAGCGCCGCAGGCAACACAAACCACAGCCCGGCCCCGGCTCGCCAAGCCAACCCCAGGAGGCACCCAACCAGTAAGAAACGGCATCTAGTTACCCGGATTGTGACAACACCCCCCTTTAGGAGTGGCCCCAGGACACTTCTAAGTTTTTCGTGGTCATCTGGAATGGAATTCCAGCACGCGAAGCCGCATGGCAATGATGGAAGTGTCAAAAATCCTTCATTGGGCGGAACGCCTTCTGCCAGCAATATCGGCAGTGTTCATTCTGGGCATCCTGATCTGGGAAGTGGACTTCCTCAATCACCAGTATGTGCATGCCGGAGAGTGGAATCTTCATCCAGAAGTCTTACAATAACTAGTGGACAAGTGGGGCCTACCAAATGTAGACCTGATGCCGTCTCGACACAAGCACAAGGTTCCGGTCTTTGGATCAAGAACCAGGAATCCTCAAGCAGCATTCGTGGACACACTGGCAATTCCATGGATCTTTCAGCAGTCTTACATGCTCCCTCCAGTGTCACTCCTGCCCAGGGTCCTGTGGAAGTTCAAACAAGAATGAGGATTTCTACTTCTAGTCACTTCAGCGTGACCCAGATGGCATTGGTTCTCAGACCTGCAGGGTCTATCGACAGAGCGTCCTCTTCTACTTCCTTTACACCCAGACCTCTTCATACAGGGCCCTTGTCTTTATCCGGACCTGGCCAGGCTGGCTTTGATGGCATGACTCTTGAAGCATCACTCCTGAGAGCCAAAGGATTCTCAGAGGTGGTCATCCAAACTACTGTATGCTAAAAGCCTGTAAACTGGCTTCAGCTTAGATGTTTTGCAGGGTCTGGAATTCTTACTTCACCTGGTGTACTGATAAGAATTATGATTCATACATATTCAGAACTTTCACAATTCTTGCTTTTCTGCAAAGAGGCTTGGACTTAGGCCTTCATCTGGCCTCCATCAAGGTTCACAAGTGTGCATGTCTGTGTGTGTTTGGGGGGGGGGGGCACTTGGCAGACAGTTTGCCTTGGGTGCTAAGAAACCTTGTATTGGCCCTGACTACAGGTCCAAGTAAGGCTGACTGAGCATGATGGCACTCATTTAACCACAAGTGCCTGCATACACAGATATCAAGAGACCGTCGGCATGTGTAATCTATCTGTAAAAAATTTTTTTACACAAAACATTAGACTCACACTGAATATTGTATTATTTAAATAAATAAGAATTCACCAGCACAGCTTTCACTGTCCTATTTATTATTTACAAAATGCTAACAAATTATGCTACTGCACCAAGTGTCGGACTGAGGTATGAAGGGCCCACTGGGGGAATGGAGTGGTAGAAGCCAATGTTTAGGGTTGTTGCCAGTCCCCAGAGGAGGTGTGGTCATCTAGCACTTCCTAGAGAAGGAAGTGGGCTATCAAGCAGTGGGGCCCATCAGGGCTTTCCCCTATACACCTGTGGGCCAGTCCAACCCTGACTACTCCTACTGGAGCCCTGTCCCGAATGAAAGGTCACTCTCCATAAAAAAGGAATAATTGGTCAGTTCTTGGCAGAATCAACTTATGTGCATATAAAAATTATATATTTAATCATGTGTATGTATTGTGGATCGGTTAATAATGTTACAGTATATCATATTTACTGATAATATCTTTCAAACTAAGAGGGTCAAATTCAATTAGCCTCGACTTTTCCTATTCAGTTAGAAAGTGACGTTAATGTGTTTGTCAATATGAGTTAACAAGGCTTGTAGTTCAAGCCCCTGAGTACTGTATGTGAAAGTAGATAAAAAAACAATTGATATCCCTCATGCCAATTACTGTTTATGCACATTAGACATAATTAAATAGCATACTTTGCCAATAATGATATCAATTTTCCATAATTTTCTTTCAAAAACTAAAAAGAAAAAATGTGTGGAATTATTTGGGTGTTGTATAGCTGGGATATGAGTTTTTGGACTTGCAGATGTGGGTTTCAAGTGGTTCTTCCCAATATGTTTGAAACTTCTTAAAAACTTTATGAGATCACATTACTGTACATACATTTTTCTATAGTACCAGGAAAATGTAGATTCTTTCTTTGGTGTTAAACTTCTACTTTCTCTCTTTTATGCACTTCTGATAAAAAAAGGTAAAAACTTCTGATAAAAAAAGGTAAAAACAGCCATTTGACACCATTTAAGATCCTGACCAATCCAATCTTATTTTCCACTCTTTTGGGCTTAGGTATTATTTTCCAACATTTTCATGCTCCCCAGGTTCCACCATGTAGAACTACTGTGTGACATTGTCACGAGTGTCACAAATAGGGTTTTAAAATTGAGTTGCGTCATTCACAGTTGCCCACTTGAGGAAAATAGCCTACAAAGGGTGCAGTAAGGTAACCCATGACTTCCACAGATGGAGCTCTTGGCCCATAGTCTCTTTCAAACTTTAAAAAGACTGTCATGATTTCAGAATCACAACACTAGTTAGCCAGTACTTATACTTTTTCAGCTATTAGCGTTTCAGGATCTGTGCAATCATTAAACAGAACATTACTCAGAGTTATGCTCTGATCTTCCTGCAACAATATTCACTCCTAACAAAATTCCACCACCTCCTTTCCCAGCTTACCTCTCCCCATCCATCTAACCAGTTCTGTCTTCCTTTTCCCCTGTATCTGGAGATTAAATCATGGCCCTCACCTGGTCCTCCCCTCCTTCCACCTGACTCCTTCACCATATCCCCTCCTGCCTTCTTTACTACCTCTCTCCTTCTGCCTGTTACCATTGTGCCAACCTCCTTATTCACTCCCTCTCATCAGGCTTTGCTTCCTCTGCATTCAAGCTTGTCCTTTTTTCTTCCATTTGCCCTTGATCCTAACAATCTACCGAACTACCAACACATCTCTCTTCCCTTTGGCCTCCAAACTCCTTGAATGCATTGTTTACAACCACCTATCTTTCCTCCCACTCCCTGCTTGACACATTTCAGTCTTGCTTCCATCCTCACAATTCCACTGACACTGCCCTCAGAAAAGTCAGCCATTGCTGACTTTTCTCAGGGCAGTTTCAGTGGTGTTGAGAGGATGGAACATTTCAGTTAAACTCTGCTAACCCCCTTTTAAATGATGCCTATACAAAATATACCTGCATGCAATAGAAAAATCTTTCAAAATGACACCCTTAGGACACAGATGTCAGGGCCGGAAAAAGGCCCCAGTTCGTCCCTGGGTGTGCCTTCTCATTTCTCCCATTCTGGCCTTCACCAGGTACACAGCGGCTGGCTGTGAACAGAAGGGGAACCATGTGTGGATGCAGCTGAGTGCACTCACGAGGTAAATGCGCTGTGCGTACCACTGTGGTTGTAAAGGGAGTGATGATTGAAGAATAGTTTATCAGAAATTGTAAATAACAGTTTGAAATTCATAGAAAACTCTCTGTGGCTTTTAGGCCAATGGTTTCTATTCAGTTCAGAACTTCAGAAACCTTTTCAGGATCCTTTTAAAAACTGTAATTCTGAGAGGAAATATTCTAATAATGCAAATGCAATTGTTGAAAGACACATATTAGTTTCCAGTCAATTTTCTTGGATATGCTATGGGAAAAACTAGTGATGTGAAACTAGGGTGGCAAATTCCAGTACTGGGATCAATGGGATCCCGGGATTATGGCCTAAAATTGGCTGAGATTGAATCCCGGGATTGGATCTTCCAATCCTGGAATTTTGGGAATAACCCCCGTTTTTTTTTTCAATGCTGGGCAGTGTTGAGAATCTTAAGCAGGCTGAGACGCTACCCATCTCCCCTTTCCTGGCTCCTCTTGCCTCCAGCTATGTGCACTGCGCATAGCTGGCCTCACGCAAGCCACATACACTGACCGGACCACCTGCAGCAAGTGGATCTGCCCACCCACCCGCACAGAGGATAATGAGTTATTGTTTGGGGTGGGCATTGGCGTTTGGGAGGGAATTTAAAAATTTCATTTTAAAAACATCAACCCAATCCTGGGTTTTTGGCAATCTGGGGATTTATTGTTTATCAATCCCGGATACCAAGATTGAAAAATTGCCCTGGGATTGGCCTCCTCATTATGTGAAACTGAGTCTGTAGAAGAGATGAGGAGATTAAATAAGAATGTAATAACAGATTAGTAAAGCTACTCATGGGAAAATATTACTAATGAAATGCAAAAAGATTGAGGGGGATTTTGAAGAATGAAAGACATGATGAGCTAGTCGTATCGATTTGTGTAACAAGTGGTCTTCCCTTCACCTTTTTTAATTTAGCTGTTATGGTAGAATCCCCAGATAATTATTACTGGTTCTTCAAATCTGGTCACAGATTTAGTATGACTGGAAGAGAGTGAAAGTTATTATGGTGTTTTTGTGTAGTTGATAGTAGTGATGAGCGGGTTCGGTTTTACTCGGTTTTACTCGGTTCTCAAAACGGCATCTTATTGGCTCACGGATGTCACGTGTTTTGGATAGCCAATAAGATGCCGTTTTGAGAACCGAGTAAAACCGAGTAAAACCGAGTAAAACCGAACCTCGCTCATCACTAGTTGATAGTAGGATTTTCAGAGAATGGTCCTCATTCCACAAAGAAACATCAATGTACAGTATAACAGAACAAGTAGATTTTCAGATAAATCACCTTTCAAAATTTCCTAGGATTTACAGTATTTTGGCAGTATGGATGGTGTAATGGTTAGCATTACTGCCTCACAGCACTGAGGTCATTGGTTCAATAACCTAACTGTGTGGAGTTTGTATACTCTCTCAGTACTTGCGTGGGTTTCCTCTTGGTACTCTGGTTTCCCCATACAATCCAAAAATATACTGGTAGGGTAATTTGCTCCCAACAAAATGAACCCTAGCGTGAATGTGTGTGCGTGTACATGTGGTAGGGAATATTGATTGAAAGCTCCACTGGGGAGGGACTGATGTGAATGGTCAGTTATTCTCTCTGTAATAGTGCTGCGGAACATGTGTGCAATATAAATAACTAGTAATAAATAAATAAAATAAATAAATTTAGGAATGGCATAGGTTTCAGGTATGAACAGAGGGTTCACACAACCTCTGGGAGAAATGTTACCTGCAATCAACTTAATACTGTAATAAATTGGATTATGTGGTGATAAGTTTTAAGCATTGCTTTTGAAAGATTGAAGATCAACGTTTGCTAGAAGAATACATGTATTGATACAATCTCTTAAAGACATGTATCAAAATTTGAAAAGCCTAAAATAACACTTGACTGGAGCTACAGATGGGTCCTCCATTATCTTGACTGGCTGAGGCATGAGTCGCGATCGGGCATACGCAGCGTGCCAGGGCGCAAGGAGGCGTGTCTAGTCTCAGGAAGGCGCACCTAATCGTAGGGAAGCGGACAGAGCTTTGGCATTACCTTTAAGTGTAATACCTGTGATCATCCACCAGATGTCACTTTTTAAAATCACCACTGAGCATTTGTGTGGTCTCCATGAAAATACAATACTGAAATACATAGTAAGAACTACTTTACTGGTGCATCGCATTACGTTACAATATGCTACAGTATGTCATACAGTATATTACAGTGTACAGACAAAATGTAAATACAGTAGTACAGTATATACAGATGCAAACGAATGTGATAAAGCCACAGTATAGTCCATTGATGTTGGGAATATGTAAGCGTCCAAGTCCCGCAGACAAATCAACAGACAAAACCAGTAGTGTACACAGGCGCAAACGGATGTGTTACTAGTACACTGTACGTTGTGGTCTATTGATGGTAGGGATATTGTATGTTAGCATCCTAATCCCGTAGCCATTACAGCATAAAAAAACCAATGGGTTTATTCATCTGTCGGCGGTGACGTGTCCGAGTGGTGAATTGTTCCGCTTCCCATGCCTAGAGTCCCGGGATTGATTCCTAAAGTACGAATGCATGTTAGTTTCTTCCAGACTGTTAATTTTTCTATTTTTGTATCTATTGTACTGTACTATACTTTCACATTCAATAGAAGTGTGCACACAAATTTTACATAAGCAGGCCAAAGCTGCATGAGCGTTTCTACTGTAAATACACAGGGGCTATGAGGATATGGTTCTATGCACCGTACGGTACACAAACAATTCTGTTGTAGGGCAGACTTGATTGAAATGGCTACCACTTGTGACTCCTTGCCTCATGGCAGCCCTCAACTATGGAGCAAGCGACGGCATAGGTTTTGCTGGCTACGGGCAATGCTGTAGGAGCCTCACAATACCCTAGCTAAAATACACAAGGGGGATAGGGATAGGTGAGCTCTATGCACATTATGGTACACCAGACTTGATTGCCTAGCAAGTTGACAAAATGGCCACCGCCCGATTCCCCCCACCTTGTGGCAGCCCTCAACTTTGAAACAAACTACGGCATAGGTTTTGCAAGTTACAGGGCAATGCTGAAGGAGCGTTACAATCCCCTAGCTAAATTACACAGGGGCAATGAGGTCCTGTAGAGTGATCAATTAATAAATATAGAGTATACAGATGCAGAGTTTAAGCAACAGTACAGTATGGTCCATTGAAGTCAGGGATACAGTACAGTAGTCAAATCCCCTAGCCATTAGAGCATAATCTAAAACCAATGGCAAGCAATCACTGCTTACTGTACATTTAGACATGAGCTTGTGTATCTGTCATGAGGCATTTTTTTTCCCTGACACTATTTTTTTTCCAATTGTAATATACTGTACTTTACTGTACTGTTACTTTACTTTACATTAAATAAAGATACTGTTTGCACACAGGTTTTACATGAATCAGGGCAATGCTGCAGGACCATTTCATTACGCTATCTAAAATACACTACGACTATTGGTGGGAATACAGTAAGTGAGTCCTGTCACCATAAGCTGTCTGCTGGGTACAGCAGATTTCCATCTGGGATGCATTTGTGTGTTTGTAGTAAAAAAAATAAAAAAATTTTTTTACTGTACATTTAGTGTATACAGTATATAGTACCTCTGATACATATTTTCTGTGGAAAAGACTGTACATGGAGCATTTTCTTTACTGATCCATTTATTTATTTATTTTTATTCACTCTGTACACTGAAACTTCGGTCCTCCAGCTGTTGTTGAACTAACTACTGTACACATACAGTGCCAGTATGCCTTGGTACTGTAGTTTTGCTATTTTGCCATGCTAAAACTGTTGCAGGGCATGCTGGGATGTTTAGTTAAACAACAGATGGAGGACTGAGGGTTTCCAATCCCTGATGTAGAGTACAGTATAGAACAGTGTTTCTTTGGAAACTGACTTACTGTACAGCATATTTATAGACCAGCCTACTGTACACCCAACAATTTTGTTTTCCAAAATACAGTAGAATACTGTATGTATAAAGTACCATATTAAAGAAGCAACTTAAGAAAAATCACAAAGCATGGCGACTCTACTTTAAGTCCTCTTATAGTCTGAGATTTCAAGCTGTGCCATAATGTACATGGCAGGATAAAGTAGATACTGTACAGTACTCTATGGACAGATCTCTATTGTATGCATTAAATTCCAAATGCAATTTAGAGTAACCTTGTCTAAAGTCTTTTGTCTGTTTAACTAAAGAATAGATGGTGCAAGTGGTTTTGCAAGTTACAGGGCAATGCTGAAGTAGCGTCACAATCCCCTAACTAAAATACACAGGGGCACTGAGGTCCTGTAGAGTGATCAATTAATAAATATAGTGTATACAGATGCAGAGTTTAAGCAACAGTACAGTATTGTCCATTGAAGTCAGGGATACAGTACAGTACAGTATGTCAGTGGCCAAGTCCCCTAGCCATTAGGGCATAATCTAAAACCAATGGCAAGCGATCACTGCTTACTGTACATTTAGACATGAGCTTGTGTATCTGTCATGAGGCGTTTTTTTCCCTGACACTATTTTTTTCCTATTGTAATATACTGTACTTTACTGTTACTGTACTTTACATTCAATAGAGATACTGTATGCACACAGGTTTTACATGAATCAGGGCAATGCGGCAGGACCATCTCATTACGCTATCTAAAATACACTACCACTATGGGTGGGGATACAGTAAGTAAGTCCTGTCACCATAAGCTGTCTGCTGGGAACAGCAGGTTTCCGTCTGGGATGCATTTGTGTGTTCGTAATTTTTTTTTTTTAAATGTTACTGTACATTTAGTGTATACAGTATATAGTACCTCTGATACATATTTTCTGTGGAAAAGACTGTACGTGGAGCATTTTCTTTACTGATCCGTTTATTTTAATTTTTTTATTCACTCTGTACACTGAAACTTCAGTCCTCCAGCTGTTGTTGAACTAACTACTGTACACATACAGTGCCAGCATGCCTTGGTACTGTAGTTTTGCTATTTTGCCATGCTAAAACTGTTGCAGGGCATGCTGGGATGTTTAGTTAAACAACAGCTGGAGGACTGAGGGTTTCCAATCCCTGATGTAGAGTACAGTATTGAACAGTGTTTCTTTGGAAACTGACTTACTGTACAGTATATTTATAGACCAACCTACTGTACACCCAACAATTTTGTTTGCCAAAATACAGTAGAATACTGTATGTATAAAGTACCATATTAAAGAAGCAATTTAAGAAAAATCACAAAGCATGGCGACTCTACTTTAAGTCCTCTTATAGTCTGAGATTTCAAGCCGTGCCATAATGTACATGGCAGGATAAAGTAGATACTGTACAGTAATCTATGGACAGATCTCTATTGTATGCATTAAACTCCAAATGCAATTTAGAGTAACCTTGTCCAAAGTCTTTTGTCTGTTTAACTAAGGAATAGATGGTGCAAGTGGTTTTGCAAGTTACAGGGCAATGCTGAAGTAGCGTCACAATCCCCTAACTAAAATACACAGGGGCACTGAGGTCCTGTAGAGTGATCAATTAATAAATATAGTGTATACAGATGCAGAGTTTAAGCAACAGTACAGTATTGTCCATTGAAGTCAGGGATACAATACAGTACAGTATGTCAGTGGCCAAGTCCCCTAGCCATTAGGGCATAATCTAAAACCAATGGCAAGCAATCACTGCTTACTGTACATTAAAGGCCCATACACACTTGACGATGCACACATCGTTAACGACCGTCGTTAACGACTTCCCTTGAACTTCCCTTGAACAGCTGAGCAAACCACATGAGCATACACACTACCAACGACCAAAGACGAAAGATGAAAGACCAAAGACGAAAGATGAAAGACCAAAGACGAAAGATGAAAGACCAAAGACGAAAGACCATAGACCATTCATCGTTAAAGCATCCAAGCTGAACAGTTTATTAAAATAATGAGCTGGTGAACAGTGGCTTGGTCGTTGGTCATTGGTCTTTCACACCATACACATTCAACGTCGTCTCTGGTCGGTAACGACCATAGTGGAAATTGAGCATACATGCTCCACAGATGAACGATGGACGTTAACGTCCCGCGGGGCCGCGCATCGTTGGTCGTTGGATGCATACACACTTGACGATATAATGAACGACGTCGTTCATGAGGGCTGAAATGAACGACATCGTTCATTTTATCGTCAAGTGTGTATGGGCCTTTAGACATGAGCTTGTGTATCTGTCATGAGGCGTTTTTTCCCTGACACTATCTTTTTTCCTATTGTAATATACTGTACTTTACTGTTACTGTACTTTACATTCAATAGAGATACTGTATGCACACAGGTTTTACATGAATCATGGCAATGCGGCAGGACCATCTCATTACGCTATCTAAAATACACTACCACTATGGGTGGGAATACAGTAAGTGAGTCCTGTCACCATAAGCTGTCTGCTGGGTACAGCAGATTTCCGTCTGGGATGCATTTGTGTGTTCGTAATTTAAAAAAAAAAATGTTACTGTACATTTAGTGTATACAGTATATAGTACCTCTGATACATATTTTCTGTGGAAAAGACTGTACGTGGAGCATTTTCTTTACTGATCCGTTTATTTTTTTTATTTTTTTTAAAGAACTGATTTTTATTGAGGTTTTTCATATATGAGAAATATGCGTTTGACAATAAAACGTCAACATCATAATGTGGCGATCTCTAGAACATAGGGAACGCATGAAGAATGGATCAATACAAGAATGTTTAAGCCAAACAACAATATGCAGTAGGAAAAATATGGAAATATAGTCAAGCATGGGGTGGGGGGGGAGGGGGGGGGGATGGAAGGTCGGGGAGCTGTCGGCCCATCAAAGGCTGAAGAGCCCTGTTAGGGTGGAGTTATGAACATACAATCATACATCATTATACATAGTTCCTAATCAGTTAATTGTAACTGAGCTGGTATACTATTACATTATTAAATATGATGACAAGCTAGGCATGTAGAATATATATAAGACAAGAGAGGAGAAGGACTCTATAAGATTCTATAAGATTGACGAGG
Organism: Pseudophryne corroboree; assembly: GCF_028390025.1. Classification (NCBI taxonomy): domain Eukaryota; kingdom Metazoa; phylum Chordata; class Amphibia; order Anura; family Myobatrachidae; genus Pseudophryne; species Pseudophryne corroboree. The sequence goes on from NC_086448.1 coordinate 641,603,884, forward strand.
AGAGAAAGAGAAGAATAGGAGTAGGAGAAGAATGAAGCTAGGTTATCTGGACATTTTCCACTGAGAATTTTCAAATGCTGCAATTATCGTGGATTGAGTGGTCTGGTCTAGTGTAGCCATATAGGGGCCCCATTTTTTGTTGAACCCGGCGAGGCCAGAGGGACCCGTAAGAAGAGTGGACCTTCGATCAAAGTATAAATATTGCAGCATGGTTTTCTGAACTTCAGCTAAGGAGGGGGTCGATCTAACAACCCAGTGTTTCAGAATTGCCTTTTTGGTTATTGTAAACAACATGGTCAACATAGGGAAAAGTAGGCTAATCCCTTTTTCCGATCTCCATATAGAGAAATTTATGCAAAGACATGCCAGCGGGTCTGGTCTCAGTGCCATGTGGAAATGGGTATTTATGAACACAAATAATTTGTTCCAGAAGCGTTGGATTCTGATACAGCTCCAAAGGCAGTGGTAGAAAGAGGCTTTAGCTCCTTTACATTTAGGGCACCTATTAGGGATTGCAGGATCAATGTGTATCTGTTCAAAGGGAGGCAAGTATGCTCTATGGATGGATTTTACATGTACCTCTTGTAGGTACGCAGAACTAAGAATTGACATGGTCCGGTGGTGGTGGTCTAAGAGGAGGTCACAGGAGGTCACGCTTGGAATGTCTGCTTGCCAGGAGGCAACCAGTCTGGGAATGTATGGCAAGGCTGGGATATTTACAATGAGTGAGTAAATTTGCTTTAGTTTGTAGGGATGGGATTCCCAGTGCTTTAGAACTTTTGCTAGAGGGGAAGAGGGAGACGAGGGGATAGAGTCGATGTGCAATGAATGGAGGTAGTGTCTCACTTGTAGATACATATAGAAGTGGGAGGACGGAATAGAGTACCTGTCTCTCAGTGTTGTAAATTGAGCCATGTGGCCACCCGGGTCGAAGACCTGTGAAGCAGCACACAGCCCCCTCTCCCGCCATCGGACAAAAAGAGTATTGTGAAGGGAAGGAGGAAAAGAAGGGTTTCCCCAAAGGGATATATAAGAGGAAACAGTGTGGTCAGATTTGAGTTTTCTGTGTAATTTCACCCAGCTTAAGTACGTGTCTCGGAATAGAGGGTGTTTCAGGATTGAAGAAGGTATGTCAGTTTTTTTGGTGTGTAGGAGGGCACATGGGGAATAAGGTCGAAAAGCATCAGTATCTAGAGCCAAGTCAGTGTATGTGCTTTTTCCTAAAAGCCAATCAGCTGCATATCGGAGAAAGATTGTAAGAGAGTAAGAAAGAAAGTCCGGGACACCCAGTCCGCCCAGTGACTTGTCCATTACTAGTTTTGCAAAGGCCACTTTTGGTTTCTTCCCATGCCATATAAATCGGGTCATAGCTTTGCGCAATACAGCGCCATCAGCTTCTCTGAGACTGAATGGAAGAGATTGCATAATATAAAATATTTTGGGAAATATTACCGATTTGAGGACTGCAATCCTCCCAAGCAATGAGAGCGGAAGGGTAGCCCATCCCTCTAGCTTAGAAAGCACGGCCTTAATGGCCGGTGTGAAGTTGATTTCGTAGATCCGTGCAATATCACGTGCAATATTTACCCCAAGGTATTTAAAATGGGACTGAGTGATCGTGAAGGGTGATGCTTGAGTGAGAGAGGATAGTGTGGCAGGGGGGACGTGTATAGGAAGTAATTCTGATTTTGTGACATTGATCTTATAGCCAGCCGTTTCACCAAAGTCTGAAATCAAACGCAGGATTTCCGGGACTGACGTGAGAGGGTTTGAGACAAATAACAACATGTCGTCAGCGAACAGGGCGACTTTAAGCTCAGTGTTACCGACAGAGATGCCAGTAATGGAAGGGGAAAGCCTAAGAGCTAATGCTAGAGGTTCTAGAGCGATGGCAAAGAGGAGTGGGGAGAGAGGGCACCCCTGTCTAGTGCCTTTTTCTATATAGAAGGGGTTGGAAAGGAGACCGTTGCACGAAATTTGAGTGGCCGGGGATGAATATAGTGCGCGGATAGCCTCTATAAACGCATCAGGGAATTTAAATCGTGTCAGGGTTGCGTAGAGGTGAGGCCATTCGACGAGGTCGAAGGCCTTTTCCGCGTCCAAGGATATGATGGCATATCCAGAAGAGGACATGTCACCGTGGCAGGAGTGTAAGGCTGCTATCACCCTTCTCACATTGACCACCGAGTGTCTTCCTGCAATGAAGCCTGTCTGATCAGGGTGAACAATGTGGGGGAGTATGAGTTTCAGACGGTCGGCCAGTATCTTGGCGAACAACTTATAATCTAAGTTTAGCAAAGATATTGGTCGATAGGAGCCTGGGAGGGATAAATCTCTGCCTGGTTTAGGGAGCAATTTGAGGAGTGCCGAATTAAAGTGAGGTGGGGGAGTCTGAGCTAGTAATAATGAATTGAAAATGTCTACCAGAATGGAGTCAAATTTATGGGAGAGGAGTCTATAGAACTCCCCACTATAGCCGTCAGGGCCAGGGGCCTTATTGGGTTTTAATTGTTTGATCGCTGATCGGACTTCAGTGATAGTGATCGGGGATAGAAGTTGAGTGGCCATGTCATCTGTAAGAGCAGGGTAAGGTAGGGCTTCCCAAGAGAAAGGGGGGTTGGTAGACTTGTCAGCGGGGATGGGGGGAGGGTGTGGCGGTTGAGAGCAGGATGTCGAGGGATGTGAAGGTGGCGAAGGCGGTTGCGGGGTGTTTGGAATGGTGGTTGAGTATAATTGGGAGAAGTAAGACTGCATAATATGTGCAATCTGTTTGTTTGTGGAAGTCAGTGTGCCTTGCTGTGTGCGGAGAGGGTGAACCACGGCAGGTGAAAATGTGCCACGAAGTAAGTTAGAGAGTAAGCGGCCAGACTTGTTCCCGAATTTGTGGAACTTGTAGTGGACAGAAAAAAGGTATTTATTTCCCATTTCGGAAATGTGTTCGTCAAAGTGGGTTTTTGTGAGTAGATATGTTTGCTTAGTGACTGGTGAAGGCATTTGTTTGTATGCCTGAAAGGCCGCAGTGAGGGCGTTCTGGAGCGCCAGATACTGCTTTGAAAAATTCTTGTTGGAGGCTGCGGTAAAGGACATAATCGCCCCTCTGAGAACTGCTTTCGCTGACATCCAGAACAGAAAGGGATTCGTCTGAAGATGTTCAGAATTGGTAGAGTAATAGTCGTCCCAAGCAGCCTCCAAGAAGGACTTGAAAGTATCAGAATGACAGAATCTATTTGGAAATTTCCATAACCTAGTCGTGTCTCCGTCATCTGGAAAGTGGATAGTCAAAGAAATCATGGCATGGTCTGACAGAGAGATGGGGGCGATAGAGCAGTCTGTGACCTGAGGGAAAAGAGCATGAGAGATGAAGAAATAGTCGATGCGAGAGAGAGAGCCATGCGCCGCTGAGAGACAGGTGTATTCTCGTTCTGTTGGGTACAGGGCTCTCCACAGGTCAATAACCTGTAAGGTGGAGGTGAAGAGGGGGATGCCAACCTTAGGGAGTGGAGGAGGGGTCCCGCGGGTGTTTGATCTGTCTAATATGGAGGAAGAAATCAGGTTAAAATCTCCACCAATGATCAAATTGTCACCCATGAAGGGGGTCAGAAGGGTAATCAAGCTCTGGAAATATGACTTAGAATAGGGAGGGGGAATATATACATTAGCCAGCGTGAGCCTCCTGCCCAATATATCCACCGAGACCACCACATATCTACCTGTATCGTCAGTAACAACGCGGTGTACCTCATGAGCCAGGTTGCGTTTTACCAGAATAACCACTCCTCTTGCCTTGGAACTGTAGGAAGAAGACGCCAATACAGACCATCCTAGCATTCCCAGTTTTGCAGATTCAGCGGGAGTCAGATGAGTTTCCTGGAGGAATGCCACGTCCACGCCAGATTTTTGTAAGAAAATCAATATTTTCCTGCGTTTCGCCGGAGAATTAATTCCTCCAACGTTCCAGGTTGCATAGCGTAGACTAGGCATCCCTGCAGGGAACAGGGAAAAAAAGAAACATCATCTTAAAGCGTAAAAAGACACAGAGGGGAACTTTTAGCATAACGATGTCGAAGGATATCATACAGTCTCGCCAAGTTACATAGGGTAGGACAGCGCCCCCTGGGATTGGAGGGGGATACCAGGCAGTGAAGGAGGGGAGGGGTGTGCGGGAGGGGAGATAGGGAGCATAAATGAAAAGAGGCATACAAATGCCAGCATTTGATGCCAGACTTCCAAGTAAAAGCACATAGAGTAACATATCAAAAAGGACACACATCCAGCACGGAGGGGCGTGTCCGCCCCCGATCCCTAACGTATTACAAAATACTGATGTAAAACTGTATAACTGTATAACTGGGGCCCGTAGGTCCTGGCAGCGCGTTACACCTAAGAACATTGAGATAACATATAATGTAGAGAAAATGAGCCACTAAATGTGGAGTGAGAAAAAAAAAATAAAAAAAAAATTAGCGGTTTAAACTCTGAAATCACTAAACAGACATGGAATCATGCAGAACAGGGAGAACTTAATAAGGCAGTTTAGAACAAGGAGCACAGTCCTTCATTTAGCTGAATCAGAGATGTCTGCATCCTTGGCCTGGGACAGCTCCTGGAGGTAAGCCACAGCGTCAGGCGGGGTGGAAAAGTCCTTAAATGAAGACCCGTCATAAATGCGAAGCCTGGCAGGATATAACAGGCCAAATTTGCGCCCTTCAGCGACTAATTGAGAGCAAACAGGGGAAAAGGATTTCCTGGCCCGTGATAATTCAGCGGAGTAGTCTTGAAAAATATGAAGCTTATGTCCTTCCCATGACAAAGATTTAGCTTTGCGAGAGGCCGACCATATCTCCATTTTGTGTAGGTAATTTAAGCAGCGGAACAGGGTAACGCGGGGTCTCGGCCTGTTGGGGGTCGGAGTCGGTCCTACCCTATGGACCCTCTCTATTACCATGTCCTGGCAAACCGCCTCTATGCCTAAAAGCGAGGGTAGAGTGTTGCGGACAAAATGGGCCATAGCGGGCCCCTTGATAGATTCAGGGAGGCCGACCAGCCTAATATTATTTCGACGCGATCTGTTCTCAATATCGTCTATCTTGTTCCACATCTGATAGGAATCGTTAGTGAGACGTTTCACGGTGTGTTGCAAGTCTCCTATGTCATGGGATACTACGCTGATCTGTTGTTCCGTGTTAGAAACCCTGTGGGTCAAATGTTGTAGCTGACTAGTGATATCAGCTACTGCTTTGGATAGAAGGGGAGTCATGGTAGCTGTAATGGCTGCTACCACCTCTGAGTAGGTCACAGGGGCATCGCAGCCCGCACTCACGTGTCCCCCAGGTCCTTCGGCCGCGGATTTTTTATGCAGAGGGGGTGCACTCTCCACTGCAGAGTCTGCCTGCATGGTCCCTGCAGCCCGGCGCTTCTCCTGGCGTGGAGGCTGCGGCGGCTGCTACTGCTGCTGGTCCGTTTGGGGTTGCGGCGTCAGCGGTGCTAAAAAGCGGTCCATATTGGCTACGGGGGTGCAAGGTCACTGCAGGAGGACTCCGGGCTCCAAACGAGGCTTTAAAAGCCTAGTAAAAGGTGTCTGATGGGGAGCGGGGGACGGAGCTCAAAACGGAGCTCAGGTCTACATGAAGCCGGAACCGGAAGTCCGATCCGTTTATTTTAATTTTTTTATTCACTCTGTACACTGAAACTTCAGTCCTCCAGCTGTTGTTGAACTAACTACTGTACACATACAGTGCCAGCATGCCTTGGTACTGTAGTTTTGCTATTTTGCCATGCTAAAACTGTTGCTGGGCATGCTGGGATGTTTAGTTAAACAACAGCTGGAGGACTGAGGGTTTCCAATCCCTGATGTAGAGTACAGTGTTGAACAGTGTTTCTTTGGAAACTGACTTACTGTACAGTATATTTATAGACCAGCCTACTGTACACCCAACAATTTTGTTTGCCAAAATACAGTAGAATACTGTATGTATAAAGTACCATATTAAAGAAGCAACTTAAGAAAAATCACAAAGCATGGCGACTCAAAGTCCTCTTATAGTCTGAGATTTCAAGCCGTGCCATACTGTACATGGCAGGATAAAGTAGATACTGTACAGTACTGTATGGACAGATCTCTACTGTATGCATTAAATTCCAAATGCAATTTAGAGTAACCTTGTCCAAAGTTTTTTGTCTGTTTAACTAAAGATTAGATGGTCCAAGTGGTTCTTACAGTGCCATACATATCAAAAGCTATGTTTCTTTGTACAGTACCTACTGTATTACTAATAAAACATTTGCATCTCACACTTCCGAGCATTAGCAGACATTGAGATACTGTACAGTACACTGGATGTGTTCTCTACCACGGGGGGGGGGGAGGGGGACTAGGAGGGGTTTGCTTAGAGTCAGGACAGCTTTGCACGACTACTGTACAGTATCAGTCATACTGTACCTGTATTGAGTGGCGCAAATCACTGTCCTTACAAATTCCTTGTTGTAACCCAGGCTGCGGTTAACATTCTGGGAGATTTGATTTAATGTACTGTACCGTATGATGCAGGCGATTAGGAGATAAGAATTGCAAAGTGGAGACTCCTGCAATATCCATGAGGGTAGGCAACTACTGTGCTGTATGAACCATCAGAATATGTGTGGAGGGGAATTACCCTTCACTGCATAAAGGAAGCACTCAGTACAATTGTGCAAATTTCTCAAATGCTTTTTTTTTTGCATAAAATAATTAAAAACAAATACAAACATCATTTATAACCATGTAACATACAGTCTTATACTGAAAAATGTAAGAACAATTGTGACTTGATTAATACAGTAATGTACAGTACCTAAAAAATACTATACAGTACAGTATTCAGCTTAGACAAATCACATTTCTTCATATTGGTGCTAATTAGAATTCACGTTACTCTAAAACAGAGTTTAGCGGGTTCGGTTTTACTTGGATTTACTCAGATTTACCCGAATCTCCTTATTGGCTCACGGACGTCACGTATTTTGGTTAGCCAATAACAAAAATCCAGAAAAAAGAACTTGCGATAATTCTGGCATTAAGAGCCGAGTAAATCCAAACTCGCTCATCTCTACTCTAAAACAGCAAAGGTACTGTATACAGTAACAGTGCTGTATGAGAAACTAATGTCCAAGATTCTTGAGGGTACATACCCACTATGAGTTTGGGAGCCTGGTACAAGCATACTCCTTTGTTGCTGCTGTTGCCAGACCTGGCTGCTGTGTCCACCAGTGACTGACATCACAATACATGTCTGCCGAGTTGTGACATCATGCATGACACATTGTTACAGTCAGGGGAAGATAGGCCATAGGCCTCACCAGAAAGGATCCCGGTAGGCTGATTTGTCTGCGTGGCCTGTTTTATGTTTTGCCATGTGGCCCCAGCCCACATATGACAAGAGGCCTACCCACCACACTCAGTACACTGCATTGTCCCAATTCATGGCTTCACAGTACGTTATACTGTGCCTCTTGTGTTGCCCATCTTGGGACACTTCTAGACAATAGTTAAGGACCACTTTTATTTTCCAATCTTCCCCTCAGACACACCGGCAGCAAAGATGCAAGGAAAGCTGCATTTGCGTACAATCAGGCCCTATAAGGCAATTACCCATTGGCCGAATTATTGTTGTTAGTGTTTTTCCCCAAAATAAAGTATACTGTACAGCTTATTAAATACAGTAATGTACAGTAAAGCTACTGTACTTAAGTCATTATCAAGATACTGTACAGTCTTACTGTAAAGGTGTGATACAGTCCTTTACTATACACAGCAACCTACCTCAGGAGTTAATGTACTGTACTTTAGAAATACTGTACTGTCTCACGGAGCTTGCAGTACAGTACTGTATCCATAAAGACTATGGGGTATATGCAATTGTGGTCGAATTCCCGAAATTGGCGAATTTCGGGTCATTTTCGACCAAAAAAAAAAATTCGCCTATGCAATGCAGTGCTTTCCGACCAAAAAACGGACTTTCAAAATTCGACTTTTTGAAATTCGACTTTTTGCAAATTCGACTTTTCTGCAATGATACAAGTGCTGCAATTCGACCAAAGCATATTCAATTCAAGTTTGGAAATTCGACAGCAGTGCTTTTAGACAGCAAATTCGTCATTTTCAATCCGCCACACTTTGGAGGGTGAAAACAAATAAAAAAATTTTAAACATGTTTTTTTTGGTGTTTTTTTTTGGGGAATAGCAGATCTATTTATATTAGAAGGGATTAGGTACTTTTTTTTTTGGGGGGGAGGCACAAATATTATTTATATATTTTTTAAAATATTATTTTTATTTTTATTTTATTTTTATTGCTGGAACGGTAAAATCAGAAAAAAAAATGGCGTGGGGTCCCCCCTCCAAAGCATAACCAGCCTCGGGCTCATTGAGCTGGTCCTGGTTCTAAAAATGCGGGGAAAAAATTGACAGGGGATCCCCCGTATTTTTAAAACCAGCACCGGGCTCTGCGCCTGGTGCTGGTGCCAAAAATACGGGGGACAAAAAGAGTAGGGGTCCCCCGTATTTTTAACACCAGCATCGGGCTCCACTAGCTGGACAGATAATGCCACAGCCGGGGGTCACTTTTATGCCGTGCCCTGCGGCCGTGGCATCAAATATCCAACTAGTCACCCCTGGCCGGGGTACCCTGGGGGAGTGGGGACCCCTTCAATCAAGGGGTCCCCCCCCCAGCCACCCAAGGGCCAGGGGTGAAGCCCGAGGCTGTCCCCCCCATCCAATGGGCTGCGGATGGGGGGGCTGATAGCCTTTTGTGATAAAAAAAAGATATTGTTTTTTCCATTAGTACTACAAGTCCCAGCAAGCCTCCCCCGCAAGCTGGTACTTGGAGAACCACAAGTACCAGCATGCGGGAGAAAAGCGGGCCCGCTGGTACCTGTAGTACTACTGGGAAAAAAATACCCAAATAAAAACAGGACACACACACCGTCGACAGTAAAACTTTATTTCACACTACCGACACACACATACTTACCTATGTTCACATGCCGACATCGGTCCTCTTCTCCATGTAGAATCCACGGATACCTGAAAAGCAAAGTTCAATATACTCACCTCAGGGTCCAGAGATAAATCCACGTACTTGGCAAAAAAAGAAAACGCAAATACCCGCTCCAGAACGGACTGAAAGGGGTCCCATGCTGACACATGGGACACCTTTCCACGATTGAGACCTGTCAGTGACAGCTGTCACTGACAGGTCTCTAAGCCAATCAGGAAGCGCAACTTCGTTGCGCTCACCTGATTGGCTGATCGCTGTGACAGCGCATCGCACAGCTCCCTCCATTATATTCAATGGTGGGAACTTAGCGGCTAGCGGTGAGGTCACCCGCCGGTCAGCGGCTGACCGGCGGGTGACCCCACCGCTAGCCGCAAAGTTCCCACCATTGAAAGTAATGGAGCGGCTTTGCGAGGCGCTGTCAGAGTACAGACGGCGTCCAGCCAATCAGGTGAGCGCCACGGCAGTAGCGCTTCCTGATTGGCTGAAGGGACATCAGTGACAGGAGTCACGTGATGTCCCGGCATTCGGGGAAAGGAGTCTAATGTGAAAACATTGGACCCCTTTCATTAGTCCGGTGGATCGTGTTCGGTTTGTTTTTTTACAAAGTACGTGGATTTACCTCTGGACCTGGACCTCTGGACGCTGGAAGGTGAGTATAATTTTTTGACAGGTACCCTCGGATCGTCGGAGATCGTTGCAGTCGGCGTGTCAACACAGGTAAGTATGTGTGTGTCGGCGTATGAAATAAAGTTTTACTATCAAGGTGTGTGTGTCCTGTTTTTATTTGGGTATTTTTTTCCCAGTAGTACTACAGGTACCAGCGGGCCCGTTTTTCTCCCGCATGCTGGTACTTGTGGTTCTCCAAGTACCAGCTTGCGGGGGAGGCTTGCTGGGACTTGTAGTACTAATGGAAAAAACAATATCTTTTATTTTATCACAAAGGCTATCAGCCCCCCCATCCGCAGCCCATTGGATGGGGGGGGACAGCCTCGGGCTTCACCCCTGGCCCTCGGGTGGCTGGGGGGGGACCCCTTGATTGAAGGGGTCCCCACTCCCCCAGGGTACCCCGGCCAGGGGTGACTAGTTGGATATTTGATGCCACGGCCGCAGGGCACGGCATAAAAGTGACCCCCGGCTGTGGCATTATCTGTCCAGCTAGTGGAGCCCGATGCTGGTGTTAAAAATACGGGGGACCCCTACTCTTTTTGTCCCCCGTATTTTTGGCACCAGCATCAGGCGCAGAGCCCGGTGCTGGTTTTAAAAATACGGGGGATCCCTGGCCGATTTTTCCCCTGCATTTTTAGAACCAGGACCAGCTCGATGAGCCCGAGGCTGGTTATGCTTTGGAGGGGGGACCCCACGCCATTTTTTTTTCGGGTTTTTCCCCGTTTTTTCCCGTTTTTTAAAATCGCGGCAAAATCCGCCAAACCGGCCGATTTTCGCCCGCGACTCTGGCGAATCCGTTTTTCATTGCATATGGTGAATTCCGGAAGCCACCTTCCGGAATTCACCTGGCGAATTTGGTCGAATTGAAAAAACGGCGATAATTGCCGCGAATTCGCCCGCTATTGCATATACCCCTATAAATCTGAATACAGTACTGTAAGTATTGTTCTGTAGTTTGGAGCAGGGAATGGAAAGGGGGTTAGGATTAAATAAGGTTTGAGCTAAAAATATTGTTAAAAAAAAAGGGTCATACTAGATGGACACCATTGTTCTTATCTGCCGTCAAATTCTACTGTATGTTTCTACAGTACAGTACAGTATGTTTCTATGTTTAATAACACTTCTCCCATATAATAACACATCATACTGTAAATTTACCCTCATGTACCATACCATACTGTATAATGGAATATTTATTGGAAAAGCATCAATATAAATGTAAAAAAAAGTCTTTATTACAAAATCAGATTTCATGTACTGTTCTGATCAAAAATATACAGTACTGTATTATTCAGGACTTATAAAACTGTAAAGAACTGTTCATACACATTAATAACAGTACTACTGTATACTATAATGTATAATATTGTACATTAGCTTACGCAATACTCAGACAAAGGCAATTTTATAAACATTTTTAATAATGCATAATTAACAATTTTATACAGAAAATACAGTACAGAACTACATATTCGGGGCTTGACCATTTATTTCAACTATAACAGGAAATACTTTATACAGGTGATTTATATCATTATTACAATGTTCAGGTGTGAGTACTTCTAGCCCAGATTTTTGGATCCCATCCAACAGCTGCTGTTTTGATGTTGGCTTCGCAACACTCCTAATGTATCTCTTCAATTGAGCCCACACTAATTCAATTGGATTCATGTCCAGTGATCTAAAAAAAAAAACAGTACAGAATTTTTTTCCAGTTAATTAATGTAGTTAAAAAGAGAAAATAAAACATACAGTATTGTACTGTTCATTAAACTAAAATATACATTTACAGTACTAGAGTGCTATACAAAATTTTACTTGTACAGTATTAAAATAATATTCACTCTGGTGGTTTGTGTTCCCAATTAATACCTTTCTCTTCCATAAATTTGGCTGAGGCAGAGTGTTTAGTATCATTGTCTTGGAATAGCATGTGATGAGATGGGTAATATTTACTCATGAATGGCACCAGACATCCCTCTACTATTTTTTTCTTGGAAGAATTGCTTATCCATGATCCCTACAGAAATAAGAAAATGTTGTTCATTAATAAGCAACTTATTTTATTGTGCATTTACATGTATTGTACAGTACAGCATGTATTTCTACAGAACACAGGCACATAATAAAATACAGTACCTTAAAAAAATAATAGGGGACCAGCTCCTAATCGTGAGATGCCTCCCCATACATGGACCTTTAATGGATGTTTTGGGCGTGGCTTTAATGAGATATGGTGATGTTTCCAAAATGACATTCTGGAGAACCTCTCAAGAGCAACAGATGATTCATCTGTGAAAATGACATCATTAAATGTTTCACCACTCTCAATCCATCGCCGTGCCTGTTCAACTCTTTTTTATTAATTCACATCTCTTATCATGGGAGATATCCTGTGAAGAGCCAAAAAAATTAATCAGATACAGTTATGAAATAGATTACAGTATTACCAGTAAACTGTATGTACAGTATACTGTACTTTAAACATACTGTATACATTATACTGTATATACATTACAGTATATACACAGTTGTTTTTATTTGGGTATTTCTTTTGTTGTAGATCTACAGGTACAAATGGACACATTATTTACCTGCATGCTGGTACTTGTGGTTCTCCAAGTACCAGCAAGTGGAGGCGGCTTGCTGGGACCTGTAGTTCCACAACAAAAGACAATATTCTTTTTTTAAATGTTGAAAGGTTATTAGCCCCCCATCCGCCACCCAGGGACCACCCAGGGACCACCACCAGCATCAGGCTTCACCCCTGGCCCTTGGGTACTTGGGAGGGTGACCCCTTGATTTAAGGGGTCCCCACTCCCCTGGGGAACCCCGGCCAGGATGACTAGGTGGGGGAGGTAATGCCACAGCCACAGGGACCTACATAAATGTGTCCCCAAGCTATGGCATTTTCTTCTTGACTACTGGAGCCCGGTGCTGGTTTTAAAAATACGGGGACCCCTACATCTTTTGTCCCCTGTATTTGTGGAATCAGGACAGGACAAAGAGCCTGGTACTGGTTGTCTAAATATGGGGGAACCCTATGCATATTTACCCCTGTATTTTAACAACCACAACTGACTCAAAGAGCCCGAGGCTGGTTATGCTTAGGAGGGGGTGACACCACACAATTTTTTTATGATTTTTACAAAGAAAAAAGGATTAAAAAAGAAAAAAATTAATAAAGTGAATGTCAGGGGAAAAAATATAGATTGGCACTTTGGGAATCCAACCCAGGACTCTCAGCATGGGAGGTGGGAGCCTTCATTGCTTGCCCACGTCGCTGCATGGAAGATTCACAAGTTCATGTGTAAAAGTACTGCAAGAAGCAATTCCTTCCAATTGGTGTTTGTTTATGCCGTTAGGGGACTCTGATGCTCATATTGCGAAACACTGTATTTTCCACCACCTCCCCCTACCCTCTTCGCCCTTCCCCCCTGGCAGCCTACACAGTTCATACAGTAGGCAGGGAGGGAGGTCAGGTTACAATAAATGTACAACACGAAACTACAGTATACTGTATATGAAAATCACATAGAGAACTGCAGTCATGTTGATACTGTAGATGTGTAATTGATACAGTAGCAGTGATCCCTTCTCATAAAGTACAACACAAATTCTCTATTGCCAATGATCTACAGTACTGTGTTGCTCAAACAGTTAATTGCGTCAGGATACACTAATTTATATTTATTGGTATGTCTATGGGTGCTCATTACTGCTGTGTATTTTAGATAGCAGAATCAGATGCTCCTGCAGACGTGCCATGATTTATATGAAACCTGTGTGCACCCTTCCATTGACTGTATTACAATGGATTACAAAGAATTAAAATGAATAAAGTGAATGTCAGGGTGAAAAAAAAATATAGAGTGGCACTTTAAGAATCGAACCCGGGACTCTCAGCGTGGAAGGTGGGAGCCTTCATCACTTGCCCAGGTCGCTGCATGGATGATTCACAAGTTCAAGTGTAAAAGTACTGCAAGCAGTGATTCCTTCCCATTGGTGTTTGTTTATGCCGTTATGGGACTCGGAAACTCATATTGCATGACACGGTATTTAGTGCATTCTACATACTTTAAAGTCAAGGAGCTACGTTATTCCTTTCACACATTAGTTGCATCTGCATGTACAAGTGTTTTAACATGTTTGTTTGCGTCTGTATAAACTATTTTTTTTTACCTCTCTCCATCTGACCATTGATCACCATCTGTGTGTACAATATGCAGTACAGGACTGTCTATTAACATTACAGTCGTCACTGACCATTTGCCCGAGCTTGTATTGTAGATCAATCTGTCGCTATTTGATCTAAAATACTGGATTAGATGAGCATTAGCCACCCAGTGGTGGAGATGTGTATTGCATGCTGAGTACCTAGTCATGCCTCAATGCGCCTGTCCGTGATTAAACTCAGCAACCTAAGCTATCACCTAGGCATGACTAAACCTCCATCTAGGCGCATAAACAGTAAAGATAACGGAGGACCCATCTGTATATAACTGGAAAAATGGCTACACTAAAGTAAACTGGGTTTATCAATTTTGAAACAACATAGAATATTTTCTCCTTATGCAGAAAGCAGACATTAAATTTGAAGGACACATTTCAAAGTGATTGAACCTGCTAGGAATTGTACTTTTCTGATATAAAGAGGTTTCCTTGAACCAACTTTTGTTAAGTAAAGCTGCATGAACCCATTAAAGGATAGAAAAATCTAAACCGAAATATAAAAATACTATGATGTTTTCTGGTTTCTAGAGGAACTAATAAGGTATCTCTTGGTACTATAGAAAGTAGGATTGAGTTGAATAGAGAAAAATAACACACTAAAAACTGTAAATACTGTAGAAGTGTGACCCTTATTTCAGAGGAAGTGGTTCATATTATATAAAGAGTTATTTTTAAACTACCACTCTGGAATTGTTCCAGGAACATAAGACTGAACTTATATTGTAACATTTTATCCAAAATCATAAAAGTATTCCATTATAAGTTATTACTTTATTAGTGTAATATATATATATATATATATATATATATCATGTTATCTTATAGACATTAAACATAGGTGATAAAAACATAATCAGAAATGCAAAAGTAATAAAGAATGAGAAAAAATCAGAACTAGGGGTGTGCGAGACCATTTTTCGAGTTTTGTGTTTTGGTTTTGAATCTGGATCTCCTTCGTGTTTCTAATCTGTATTGGTTTTGACAAAACTGCCCTTGTGGGTTTTGGATCTGGATTTTTTTTTAAATCATAAAAACAGCTAAAATAACAGAATTTGTGGTTGTTTTTATTCTTACAGTATAATTAACCTCAATAATATTAATTTCCAACTAATTTTTAGTCTATTCTGAACACCTCACAGAACACAATATTGTTTTTATCGACTTTAGGCCTAAAGGTTGCATGGAGGAAGGTGGATGATTAAGCTAAGTGACAGCAGAGGGCAGCAAACACGTGGCAGTTAATATATTTTTAAATGCTGTAATCATGTTAAAATTCTTTTAAAATTTGGATCAAGTTCTTCTGTTCCTCATAGATACCTTTGATATGGAGATGGTTGCTAATCATCCGTTAAAAAATATTTTCAAATTAGGATTAAGTTTTTCTGTTCCTCAAATATATATTTGACATGCAGAAGGTTAGTTATATTAATTTAATTTAAATGTAGTTCATTTATTAATAATATTAATTTGAAATAATCACAATGTGGTGATAAGAAGAATTATGAAAATAGGACAATAAATTATAACATAAGAATAGGAGCTATGGACACAGCACTCGGAAATAGATGGAGCACACCTGGATAAATACTGGGAAGACACAGCACAAAATATTCCCCTTAATTGTGTCAGACTGAATGTTTTTTAAAAATGAAAATGCAATACCTTTAGTAATTGTAACAACTAAGGGTTAATAATTGATCTTGTAATTAAGTTCAATTAAGGTAGAGACAGCCTATATAAGACAAATGGATTTGGAATGCAGCTATCCCTGACAAAGCCCCTGAGGGGGGAAAACGCATTGGAAGCTACACTAACTGGATGGAATAGCCCGAGCTGGCGCTGACTGCACACACCCCCGGAAGCTGGAAACCATGAAACCAGAAGCTACAGTGGTGCATTCCAAAGCCTGCTAGCAGTGCAGAGCGGAGGAGCACTGTGGCTCTGGGAGGTGGCCGGCTATAGCCAAGGAAGGTTATCTGGACGGAGACCCGATGAGCGGAGCGGAGGGTGAAAGGTGCACTAGCACCACTTGTTCACTAACTGTCATTAGGAATCAGCAGGTGAATCTCACCTGTGTCAGCACACACCGATTTAAACAGGGTGTAAAAGGGCTCACTGCATTGGGCAATTTGTCCATATAAGTACCAACAAAGGAGATTATAAAATCAGCATAAAAAGGACATCACTTTACAATTTTAAAGATCTGCCCGGTTAATTTAACTGGAAGCCCATGTGGCTAATAGAGATGTGCACTTGAAATTTTTCGGGTTTTGTGTTTTGGTTTTGGGTTCGGTTCCGCGGCCGTGTTTTGGGTTCGACCGCGTTTTGGCAAAACCTCACCGAATTTTTTTTGTCGGATTCGGGTGTGTTTTGGATTCGGGTGCTTTTTTAAAAAAAAAACTAAAAAACAGCTTAAATCATAGAATTTGGGGGTCATTTTGATCCCAAAGTATTATTAACCTCAAAAACCATAATTTACACTAATTTTCAGTCTATTCTGAATACCTCACACCTCACAATATTATTTTTAGTCCTAAAATTTGCACCTAGGTCGCTGGATGACTAAGCTAAGCGACCCTAGTGGCCGACACAAACACCGGGCCCATCTAGGAGTGGCACTGCAGTGTCACGCAGGATGTCCCTTCCAAAAAACCCTCCCCAAACAGCACATGACGCAAAGAAAAAAAGAGGCGCAATGAGGTAGCTGTGTGAGTAAGATAAGCGACCCTAGTGGCCGACACAAACACCGGGCCCATCTAGGAGTGGCACTGCAGTGTCACGCAGGATGGCCCTTCCAAAAAACCCTCCCCAAACAGCACATGACGCAAAGAAAAAAAGAGGCGCAATGAGGTAGCTGTGTGAGTAAGATAAGCGACCCTAGTGGCCGACACAAACACCGGGCCCATCTAGGAGTGTCACTGCAGTGTCACGCAGGATGTCCCTTCCAAAAAACCCTCCCCAAACAGCACATGACGCAAAGAAAAAAAGAGGCGCAATGAGGTAGCTGTGTGAGTAAGATAAGCGACCCTAGTGGCCGACACAAACACCGGGCCCATCTAGGAGTGGCACTGCAGTGTCACGCAGGATGGCCCTTCCAAAAAACCCTCCCCAAACAGCACATGACGCAAAGAAAAAAAGAGGCGCAATGAGGTAGCTGTGTGAGTAAGATAAGCGACCCTAGTGGCCGACACAAACACCGGGCCCATCTAGGAGTGTCACTGCAGTGTCACGCAGGATGGCCCTTCCAAAAAACCCTCCCCAAACAGCACATGACGCAAAGAAAAAAAGAGGCGCAATGAGGTAGCTGTGTGAGTAAGATAAGCGACCCTAGTGGCCGACACAAACACCGGGCCCATCTAGGAGTGGCACTGCAGTGTCACGCAGGATGTCCCTTCCAAAAAACCCTCCCCAAACAGCACATGACGCAAAGAAAAAAAGAGGCGCAATGAGGTAGCTGTGTGAGTAAGATAAGCGACCCTAGTGGCCGACACAAACACCGGGCCCATCTAGGAGTGGCACTGGAGTGTCACGCAGGATGGCCCTTCCAAAAAGCATTCCACAAACAGCACATGACGCAAAGAAAAATTAAAGAAAAAAGAGGTGCAAGATGGAATTGTCCTTGGGCCCTCCCACCCACCCTTATGTTGTATAAACAGGACATGCACACTTTAACCAACCCATCATTTCAGTGACAGGGTCTGCCACACGACTGTGACTGAAATGACGGGTTGGTTTGGACCCCCACCAAAAAAGAAGCAATTAATCTGTCCTTGCACAAACTGGCTCTACAGAGGCAAGATGTCCACCTCATCATCATCCTCCGATATATCACTGTGTACATCCCCCTCCTCACAGATTATCAATTCGTCCCCAGTGGAATCCACCATCTCAGCTCCCTGTGTACTTTGTGGAGGCAATTGCTGCTGGTCAATGTCTCCACGGAGGACTTGATTATAATTCATTTTAATGAACATCATCTTCTCCACATTTTCTGGATGTAACCTCGTACGCCGATTGCTGACAAGGTGAGCGGCGGCACTAAACACTCTTTCGGAGTACACACTTGTGGGAGGGCAACTTAGGTAGAATAAAGCCAGTTTGTGCAAGGGCCTCCAAATTGCCTCTTTTTCCTGCCAGTATAAGTACGGACTGTGTGACGTGCCTACTTGGATGCGGTCACTCATATAATCCTCCACCATTCTTTCAATGTTGAGAGAATCATATGCAGTGACAGTAGACGACATGTCCGTAATCGTTGTCAGGTCCTTCAGTCCGGACCAGATGTCAGTATCAGCAGTCGCTCCAGACTGCCCTGCATCACCGCCAGCGGGTGGGCTCGGAATTCTGAGCCTTTTCCTCGCACCCCCAGTTGCGGGAGAATGTGAAGGAGGAGATGTTGACAGGTCGCGTTCCGCTTGACTTGACAATTTTCTCACCAGCAGGTCTTTCAACCCCAGCAGACTTGTGTCTGCCGGAAAGAGAGATCCAAGGTAGGCTTTAAATCTAGGATCGAGCACGGTGGCCAAAATGTAGTGCTCTGATTTCAACAGATTGACCACCCGTGAATCCTTGTTAAGCGAATTAAGGGCTCCATCCACAAGTCCCACATGCCTAGCGGAATCGCTCCGTGTTAGCTCCTCCTTCAATGTCTCCAGCTTCTTCTGCAAAAGCCTGATGAGGGGAATGACCTGACTCAGGCTGGCAGTGTCTGAACTGACTTCACGTGTGGCAAGTTCAAAGGGCATCAGAACCTTGCACAACATTGAAATCATTCTCCACTGCGCTTGAGACAGGTGCATTCCACCTCCTATATCGTGCTCAATTGTATAGGCTTGAATGGCCTTTTGCTGCTCCTCCAACCTCTGAAGCATATAGAGGGTTGAATTTCACCTCGTTACCACTTCTTGCTTCAGATGATGGCAGGGCAGGTTCAGTAGTTTTTGGTGGTGCTCCAGTCTTCTGTACGTGGTGCCTGTACGCCGAAAGTGTCCCGCAATTCTTCTGGCCACCGACAGCATCTCTTGCACGCCCCTGTCGTTTTTTAAATAATTTTGCACCACCAAATTCAAGGTATGTGCAAAACATGGGACGTGCTGGAATTTGCCCATATTTAATGCACACACAATATTGCTGGCGTTGTCCGATGCCACAAATCCACAGGAGAGTCCAATTGGGGTAAGCCATTCCGCGATGATCTTCCTCAGTTGCCGTAAGAGGTTTTCAGCTGTGTGCGTATTCTGGAAACCGGTGATACAAAGCGTAGCCTGCCTAGGAAAGAGTTGGCGTTTGCGAGATGCTGCTACTGGTGCCGCCGCTGCTGTTCTTGCGGCGGGAGTCCATACATCTACCCAGTGGGCTGTCACAGTCATATAGTCCTGACCCTGCCCTGCTCCACTTGTCCACATGTCCGTGGTTAAGTGGACATTGGGTACAGCTGCATTTTTTAGGACACTGGTGACTCTTTTTCTGAGGTCTGTGTACATTTTCGGTATCGCCTGCCTAGAGAAATGGAACCTAGATGGTATTTGGTACCGGGGACACAGTACCTCCAACAAGTCTCTAGTTGGCTCTGCAGTAATGATGGATACCGGAACCACGTTTCTCACCACCCAGGATGCCAAGGCCTCAGTTATCCGCTTTGCAGTAGGATGACTGCTGTGATATTTCATCTTCCTCGCAAAGGACTGTTGGACAGTCAATTGCTTGGTGGAAGTAGTAAAAGTGGTCTTACGACTTCCCCTCTGGGATGACCATCGACTCCCAGCAGCAACAACAGCAGCGCCAGCAGCAGTAGGCGTTACACGCAAGGATGCATCGGAGGAATCCCAGGCAGGAGAGGAATCGTCAGAATTGCCAGTGACATGGCCTGCAGGACTATTGGCATTCCTGGGGAAGGAGGAAATTGACACTGAGGGAGTTGGTGGGGTGGTTTGCGTGAGCTTGGTTACAAGAGGAAGGTATTTACTGGTCAGTGGACTGCTTCCGCTGTCACCCAAAGTTTTTGAACTTGTCAGTGACTTATTATGAATGCGCTGCAGGTGACGTATAAGGGAGGATGTTCCGAGGTGGTTAACGTCCTTACCCCTACTTATTACAGCTTGACAAAGGCAACACACGGCTTGACACCTGTTGTCCGCATTTCTGTTGAAATACTTCCACACCGAAGAGCTGATTTTTTTGGTATTTTCACCAGGCATGTCAGTGGCCATATTCCTCCCACGGACAACAGGTGTCTCCCCGGGTGCCTGACTTAAACAAACCACCTCACCGTCAGAATCCTCCTGTTCAATTTCCTCCCCAGCGCCAGCAACACCCATATCCTCCTCATCCTGGTGTACTTCAACACTGACATCTTCAATCTGACTATCAGGAAACTGGACTGCGGGTGCTCCTTCCAGCACTTGCAGGGGGCGTGCAAATGGTGGAAGGCGCATGCTCTTCACGTCCAGTGTTGGGAAGGTCAGGCATCGCAACCGACACAATTGGAGTCGGACTCTCCTTGTGGATTTGGGATTTCGAAGAACGCACAGTTCTTTGCGGTGCTACTGCTTTTGCCAGCTTGAGTCTTTTCATTTTTCTAGCGAGAGGCTGAGTGCTTCCATCCTCATGTGAAGCTGAACCACTAGCCATGAACATAGGCCAGGGCCTCAGCCGTTCCTTGCCACTCCGTGTGGTAAATGGCATATTGGCAAGTTTACGCTTCTCCTCCGACAATTTTATTTTAGGTTTTGGAGTCCTTTTTTTACTGATATTTGGTGTTTTGGATTTGACATGCTCTGTACTATGACATTGGGCATCGGCCTTGGCAGACGACGTTGCTGGCATTTCATCGTCTCGGCCATGACTAGTGGCAGCAGCTTCAGCACGAGGTGGAAGTGGATCTTGATCTTTCCCTAATTTTGGAACCTCAACATTTTTGTTCTCCATATTTTAATAGGCACAACTAAAAGGCACCTCAGGTAAACAATGGAGATGGATGGATACTAGTATACTTATGGATGGACTGCCGAGTGCCGACACAGAGGTAGCTACAGCCGTGGACTACCGTACTGTGTCTGCTGCTAATATAGACTGGATGATAATGATATGAAATCAATATATATATGTATGTATATATAATATCACTAGTACTGCAGCCGGACAGGTAGATAATATATTTATTAGGTAATGATGACTGATGACGGACCTGCTGGACACTGTCAGCTCAGCAGCACCGCAGACTGCTACAGTAAGCTACTATACTATAGTAGTATGTACAAAGAAGAAAGAAAAAAAAAAACCACGGGTAGGTGGTATACAATTATGGATGGACTGCCGAGTGCCGACACAGAGGTAGCTACAGCCGTAGACTACCGTACTGTGTCTGCTGCTAATATAGACTGGATGATAATGATATGAAATCAATATATATATGTATGTATATATAATATCACTAGTACTGCAGCCGGACAGGTAGATAATATATTTATTAGGTAATGATGACTGATGACGGACCTGCTGGACACTGTCAGCTCAGCAGCACCGCAGACTGCTACAGTAAGCTACTATACTATAGTAGTATGTACAAAGAAGAAAGAAAAAAAAAACCACGGGTAGGTGGTATACAATTATGGATGGACTGCCGAGTGCCGACACAGAGGTAGCTACAGCCGTGGACTACCGTACTGTGTCTGCTGCTAATATAGACTGGATGATAATGATATGAAATCAATATATATATGTATGTATATATAATATCACTAGTACTGCAGCCGGACAGGTAGATAATATATTTATTAGGTAATGATGACTGATGACGGACCTGCTGGACACTGTCAGCTCAGCAGCACCGCAGACTGCTACAGTAAGCTACTATACTATAGTAGTATGTACAAAGAAGAAGAAAAAAAAAAACACGGGTAGGTGGTATACAATTATGGATGGACTGCCGAGTGCCGACACAGAGGTAGCTACAGCCGTGGACTAATGTACTGTGTCTGCTGCTAATATAGACTGGATGATAATGATATGAAATCAATATATATATGTATGTATATATAATATCACTAGTACTGCAGCCGGACAGGTAGATAATATATTTATTAGGTAATGATGATGACTGATGACGGACCTGCTGGACACTGTCAGCTCAGCAGCACCGCAGACTGCTACAGTAAGCTACTATACTATAGTAGTATGTACAAAGAAGAAAGAAAAAAAAAAAACCACGGGTAGGTGGTATACAATTATGGATGGACTGCCGAGTGCCGACACAGAGGTAGCTACAGCCGTGGACTAACGTACTGTGTCTGCTGCTAATATAGACTGGATGATAATGATATGAAATCAATATATATATGTATGTATATATAATATCACTAGTACTGCAGCCGGACAGGTAGATAATATATTTATTAGGTAATGATGATGACTGATGACGGACCTGCTGGACACTGTCAGCTCAGCAGCACCGCAGACTGCTATAGTAAGCTACTATACTATAGTAGTATGTACAAAGAAGAAAGAAAAAAAAAAACCACGGGTAGGTGGTATACAATTATGGATGGACTGCCGAGTGCCGACACAGAGGTAGCTACAGCCGTGGATTAACGTACTGTGTCTGCTGCTAATATAGAGTCTAGACTGGATGATAAATTATTGATAATGAGATGAAATCAATATAATATCACTAGTACTGCAGCCGGACAGGTACTATATATATATTTATTATGTAATGACTGATGACGGACCTGCTGGACACTGTCAGGTCAGCAGCACCGCAGACTGCTACAGTAAGCTACTATAGTAGTATGTATAAAGAAGAATGAAAAAAAAAAAACCACGGGTAGGTGGTATACAATATTATATATATATATATATATATATTATATACAATTATATATATATATATATATATATATATATATTAAACTGGTGGTGATTGATTATTAAACTAGTGGTCAGGTCACTCACGTTGCAACTTGCAACTAGTACTCCGAGTCCTAAGCAGACAATCACAAAATATATTATTATACTGGTGGTCAGTGTGGTCACAACAATGGCAGTGTGGCACTGACTCTGGCAGCAAAAGTGTGCACTGTACGTTATATGTACTCCTGAGTCCTGCTCTCAGACTCTAACTGCTCCCCACTGTCAGTGTCTCCCCCACAAGTCAGATAATACAATACACTTACAGTCACACTATCTAATCTATATCACTTCAGCAAGTAGTATAGTAGTATAGTAGTACTCCTCCTAATAATGCTCCCCAAAATTACTACTACTGTGTCTCTCTCGTCTCTACTGTGTCTCTCTCTTCTCTAAACGGAGAGGACGCCAGCCACGTCCTCTCCCTATGACTCTCAATGCACGTGTGAAAATGGCGGCGACGCGCGGCTCCTTATATAGAATCCGAGTCTCGCGATAGAATCCGAGCCTCGCGAGAATCCGACAGCGGGATGATGACGTTCGGGCGCGCTCGGGTTAACCGAGCAAGGCGGGAAGATCCGAGTCGCTCGGACCCGTGAAAAAAAACATGAAGTTCGGGCGGGTTCGGATTCAGAGGAACCGAACCCGCTCATCTCTAGTGGCTAAGGATATCAGGTCTCAGGACATCTAGGGCCGATTAGGCTGTGACTTTCTGAATGATTTTAATCTACTATATAAAGGATATTGGTACCGGTTAAATCCTTATACATATGAATTATGCGTATATAGATTTTAAGAAATTGTGGTTATATACACCCAGAAAATATTATGTTTTAATTTGTTATTATTAAATGTGTTTTATTTTATTCACTCTGACATTTCCTTGCACTCTTTTTGCTACTATTCTTTAATGCTGCGCCAAGATCAAGTGTTGTAAACACCTGAAGGCTGGCATGGAAATCAGTGGCAACCTCCTCCTTAATTTGAGATAGGAGATATTTCATAGTACCCACAGTAAGAGCGTTGCTATACCCAACCAGCTCCAAAGTAGCATCCAGAGTTGGACAGTGACAGAGGAGGAGGCAGGGGAATCCTTGCGAGAGCTTATGGCCCTGACACATTTGCAGGCTTGAGTGGGATTGAAGAATGCAAGTTGAGAAAACGATTTAGACACCTTGTAACATTTAGGAGGGATAGGAAGGCAGAGGCTCAACAAATTATAAATAATAGAGTATAAGACAAGGATGGCTCCATTGGATGTAAAACTTTTAGACTATCGCACTAGTAGTACAGGTGATAGGAGACATCAGGCTGATCAATCAAACAAGCAGAATGCTATATTGCAGTGCACAAGCATAAATCTTTTGGAAGATCAGAGGACAACACAATGAGAGCTGTGTAGTCAGAAGCCCTGGTACTATGTTTTTGTCCACAAACTACTGGAATCTGATTAGCTGCAGATGATGATGCCCCTAAATGGAATTACAGTAGAGTGCAGGAAGTAGAGTAGAAATTTAGGCTATTGCATTGAAGAACCACCAGATGGAGCTCCAGTTCTACTTCAAAGAACCAGTATGGTATAAGCAATGAACAGCCGGGAGCACTAATCAATAATCACTTAACTTAGGGGGGTTAAAATAGAACTCCAATCACTCACCCCATGGCTGGATTAAGGGTTGTGGGGGACCAGGGGCAACTAAATTGTGGGGGCCCCAATTAAAAAAAATTATGCCACTCCCCTCTCCTGAACCCCCAATCATGGCAGTCGAGAGCCAGGATGGGCCCAGGTACTTTTCAAGGGGTGTGGCCTAATCACAGGAGGTGTGGTCATGTACCCTTAGAAAAAAATACTGAAAAAAATAGTATTTAAGCACCTCCATGGCCACACTGCAGCCCAGTACACAGTGGCGTGTGATGGGATGAGGAAGAGAGCTGCATCTGCTGCTGCTAAGTAAGGGGGTGGTGGCCTGGTCCCCTCAATCAGATCTGGGCCCAGGTAATTTGTACCCTCTACCATCCTCTCTCGGCGCCACTGCCCCCAATAACAGTGGCTCTCACACACATATCACATCACCTGTCTGGTCTGATGTTATTGAGCAGCAGCCTGAGCAAAGGTCTGAGAAAGCAAGGAGCTGAGATGGCGCACTGAGGGGCAGATGTATTAAGCCTAAAGAAGTGATAAAGCAATGATAAGTGCAGGGTGATAACGCACTAGCCAATCAGCTCCTAACTTTCAATTTACATATTGGAGCTGATTGGCTGGTGCGTTATCACCTTGCACTTATCATTGCTTTATCACTACTCCAGGCTTAATACATCTGCCCCTGAGTCACATCTTTGCAGCTCCATCGTCATAACAGCAGCTGTGGGCAGCTCCAGGACAGTGTCTTGCGGGATTTATGTCCCTCTCCTGTGAGACTGCATTGAGTAGTTAGGAGCTGCTTGGTGGCTGCTGTTAATAAACAGCTGTGCCACCAAGGATGTGGGGGGAACAGAGACACAGCTAGATGCGGTGCTCCAAAGAAAAGAGCTCTGGCCATTCCAGGGGGGTGGGGTCAGTGTCTGGGGGGCCCTAATCTGTGGTGACCTTGGGACGACTGCTGCCTGTCGCTCCTCCTATAATCCGGCCCTGTGATCCTCAGACCTATGCGAAAATGCAGCAGAGATAATCCCACCAGTAAGAGGTAATTAGATATTGCCCCTGTCTGTACAGGATCCACAAACAGCAAGCGGGACTGGTACTGCACCTGCAGTGTCCCCCAGACCAACCCTGGTGCCCCATCAGTGGGTAGGTCCGCAACAATAAACTGCAGGGAAGGTCCTATATGTGATCCACCCACAGCACCCTGCAGCACAGTCCCTGCGAGACAGTAGCTGATCAGCAGTCAGGGGTAGTTACGGTCACAGCCAGTCTTTGGAAACAGGTCACCGGGCCCAGCACAGAACTGTGCAAGACCGCGGATGCAAGTGGCGTAGTAGGCCCCCGATCCCAGAGCCCTTCACGGTCAATCACAGCTGGCTCCATATGTGGGCAATGGCAGCCCAGAGGACAGGGATAGCGCTACCAGAACTCCCAAGCAAGCACATATGTTACATACAACTTGACATGTATGTCTATATGTGCTGGCCAGCTTCCCCTGCAGTCTTTGGTTGGCACTGCAGCCCAGGGGCAGCAGCCACTGCTGAATAATTGTATTACAGTGTATTAGCATATTAGCTCTATAGTTCATGGCTAAAATTAAAATGAATAATAATCAGAGAATAATAAAAATGAATGTTTTACTAATATGCCTAGCGAATTTCTTAAGGTTAAAGGGAAAATCCATCTGAGATAAAGGAAATCTGCTGTTCTGCAAAAATGATGGATAGCCTGATAACCTTTGCTTCAATGTATTCTGACATGTATTATTAAATCTGCAATAAATTTTTTTTTTTCTTTATTAATGCTTTTGAAAAGTAAAGACACAAAAAGGCTTACTCCATTTTTTGAAAATGGAGATTCTTTAACTGTGATTTTCCTGGTTAAAAAAGAAATGGATGTAGTGAGTTCAAATAAAAGCTGAACAAGATTTTTTCCAGCTCAAGATCTTGATTTATTCCTGCAATCTTTTATTTTAGTTTTCTGTACTTAGGCAAAAATTGGGTCATTGCACAAAGCACTTGCTGTGAATTGTGGTTCAAGTTAGGGAATCTGAATTACAATTATCAGCATAGATGCTAAATCTATGGTTCTGGGGTCTTTGTTAAAACTCAGACATTTATTTATTCTAAAATATGTGGGTTTGCACATGATAAGCACAGAATTATGTACAAAATGTATAATAAATTAAGCAACATTTTTGGATTCAGATTTTTTTAAATACAGTTCTTAACGTATCAGTTTGAATTAAGCTAGGTACACACTATACAATTATCTGGCAGATAATCTGCCAGATCTAGCTGGTTGGAATGAAAATCTGGTAATGGATGAGAGATTATTACAATCTATCATTTGCTCCCAAACACTGGAAAAGGAACAAACCCTGTCGTTCATACAAATTGGTTAAACACAAATGTAACCAACTTGGATGAACGACTGTTGTCCATTTTGCAGTGTTTGGGAGCAAATGGTCGATTGTCCTTTGCTCTCATCCATTACCAGATTTTCATTCCAACCAGCTAGATCTGGCAAGGGAAAGGCTGCTCTTTATTGATCACCAGACAATTACACCCTATACTATAGACCAGGGGTTCCTAAACATGGTCATCAAGGCACCCCAACGATCAACATTGGGGTGCCTAACTCTCTCTGCACATGTTAAATCTGCCTCCCCTGCAGTGCACATGGTTTTGCCCAATTGCTAAAAAAATTCCTGCTGCGATCAACTTGGAATTACCCCCCATGTGCACTGCAGGGGAGGCAGATATAACATATGCAGAGAGAGTTAGATTTGGGTGGGGTGTGTTCAATCTGCAATCTAAATTGCAGTGTAAAAATAAAGCAGCCAGTATTTACCCTGCACAGAAACAAAATAACCCACCCAAATCTAACTCTCTCTGCACATGTTATATCTGCCTCCCCTGCAGTGCACATGGTTTTGCCCAACTGCTAAAAAAAATCCTGCTGCGATCAACTTGGAATTACCCCCATTATCTACATTTCCGTCAAGTGCTTATTTTAATATAAAACCTATATGTATAAGCCTGAACTTTGTTGTTTTGGAAAGGGGTATTAAAAAAGGGTATGAATGCCAGAGCAAGAACCAAGTGCTTCTTGGTGGTGGTTAGTAAAAGAAAAATTGCTTTTAGTTCACTTGTAATTCCAAATAAAAAACACCCACTATTTTGGATAATTTGGGAATATTTAATTTGCTGTCTAAGAAGGATTAAGTCTGAAATCTGAAAAAATTAAATATAGAATGTATCATTTGGCGTGTACCAATTTCAACATTTTACAGTATGTGAAATATACTTTCAGACAAATATGGTATTTTAGCAGTATGTGTGATTATAATCCAGGTGCATGCTCAGACAGAGTACCAATCACTGATGTCTACCAAATGTCTATAACTGCCTAATTTGTACTCGTGTTTGATATCACCTTGTGTCAGTGATGGGTCCAGGAAGGGTGATCAGGGGTCAGGGTTGTTGATCAGGGGTGTCTGGTGGGACCTGCAGTACATACTACACTACTCAGCCAGACAAAGGGATGTGTGTTATTAAGGAGAGATAACCCTGACCCCCCACCCCCACCTGTTCCATCACCTGTTCCATATATCTTCACAAACATGGGTTAAGCCGTGGATATTCGGCGAATGGTAACTCATTGTAAGGCTGGAACTTTTTATCCATGAATATATTTTGATTTCTGGTTGCATGTGGTATTAGGGTCAAAAATTTTTTAGGTGAATAATATATGATGATGATGATGATTATTATTATGATTATTATTATTATTATTATTATTATTCTTTATATGGTGCCACAAGGGTCTACATGAGACAATGCAAGAAAAGTACATGGTTTATAAACAATGCTGCATCAGCAATCATGACAATCAAATAAGCAGCAGGGTGGCAGAAACCAAGTGTTAGGTGTTGTTGCAGTTTGTATGGAGTAGATGATAGCATAAGCATGGGAAGTAGGACCCTGCTCACCATAAGCTTATATTTTGAAAGGGATTGGCAGACAAACAGGGGCATACTGTACAGTGAGTACGGAAGAGAGGGTTAGGATGAGAGATGGCTGAGTCTGATAAAAAAGTGTAATGAGAGCCCATTTAAAATTTTGTAGTGAGATGGAGAGTCTGATAGAGGGAGAGAATTCCACATGTAGGGCTTGCATGAGAGGAGAGGAATGTAGAACATTTGGAAAGGAAGATGAGCAGGCAGCAGGGGTGGTATTCAGTATGCCGGCTGTTGGGATACCGGCGCTCAGTATACCAGCGCCGGAATCTCAACACCCAGCATACCGACAACTATTCTCCCTCTTGGGGTTCCACGACCCCCCTGGAAGGAGAATAAATAGTGTGGTGTGCGTAGCGCGCCATCTTGCCCGCAGCGTGGTGATCATAATGAAATAGTGGTACGTGAGGATATGCATGAGGTTGGGAAGATGATCAGCTCAGTCTTAGGGCCTAATTCAGATCTGATCGCAGAAGCAAATTTGTTAGCAAATAGGCAAAACCATGTGCACTGCAGGGGCGGGCAGATATAACATGTGCAAAGAGAGTTACATTTTGGTGGGTCATATTGTTTCTGTGCAGGGTAAATACTGGCTGCTTTATTTTTACACTGCAATTTAGATTTCAGTTTGAACACACCCCACCCAAATCTAAAGGGCCCTACACATATAAAGATCCGCTGCCGAGCTGCCCGATGGCGTATACGGCCGACCGGCGACCCGGCGGCGGGGGGGCAGTGATGGGGGGAGTGAAGTTTCTTCACTCCCCCGTCACCCTGCTTCTTTGAAGTGTAGGCAAATATGGACGAGATCGTCCATATTGGCCTGCATGTACAGCCGACAGGACACCAGCGATGAACGAGCGCGGGGCTGCACATCGTTCATCGCTGGTGACTCCACACTCAAAGATATGAACGGTATCTCGTTCAATAATGAACGAGATCGTTCATATCTTTGAGGAATATCTGCCAGTGTGTAGGGCCTATTACTCTCTCTAAATGTGTTACATCTGCCCCCTCCTGCAGTGCACATGGTTTTGCCCATCTGCTAACAAATTTGCTGCTGCAATCAGATCTGAATTAGGCCCTTAGACAAGTTAAGGTTAAAAAAGCACTGGGATATCTAGGAATAGAAAGCAGAGAGACAGCTGAAGAAACAAGTGAGGAGAGAGGGGAAGAGGTCAGGGAAGGAAAGGTAGATCTGAGAATCATCAGCATAAAGATGATATTGGATGTCAAATAAGTTGATAAGCTCTCCTAAAGAGTATGCATAGTGGGAGAATAGGAGATGTCCAAGAATAGAACCTTGGTGAACACATGAGAGGAGACATAGAAGGAATGGTCAAAGAGGAAGGAGGACAGCCAGGATAGGGTATCACCACATAGACCAAGTGAGTGTAGGATTTGCAGGATTAGAGTTCACAATGTGAAAAGCAGCAGACAGGTAAAGGAGAATAAGCAAAAAGTAGTGGGTCTTGTGTAGCATGAATATTGGTTATTTTACTTTATTTATATATATATATATATATATATATATATATATATATATATATGGGAATACCGAATAGGGGTATAAGCGACCTGAGGTGTTTATATGTGACCAAGTGTAATAAATATATAAAAGATATATAAAATATATAATATCAATTTATTTCACAACACTAAGAATAAATTAAAATACAGTACCAATGAATAAAAAAATTTTTTACATATAAAAATAGAAAAATGAGAGTCCTTTACATAAAATGTAGTTCTAAAAACTGACTGTTTTCAGAAAGGAATGGACATGTATTAAATTCTCAAATAAAGTGCGGATTGTCTGTGCAAATGAGCTAATCAAATGTGGAAAAATAGCATATAGAGTCTTAACTGATATATCAGGAGGTCTCTGGGTGAAGGCCCAACGCGTTTCGTCTCCAAGACTTCTTCATGGGGTAAGTGACAAGGTGTAACAGAGCTACTATATATACCCCCCTAATTGGGAGTAAAGTGATGACATCATATCCTGTCTATGTTAATTAAAAAGTCGCTCCTTGCTGGAGCACAAGTATAATCCTTATTAATAGCTGCCATTATTATATACAGCATGAAATAAACAGTGTGAATTAGTAAATAAAAGAATTTGGGCATTAGAACAGATGATTCCGGACAGACGCGGTACTTCCGCCACACTTCCGGTATACGGAAAGTTCGTATGCGCATGCGCGCCGTCTTAGTATAGTTCCCCGCTTCCGGTTGCGCTTGTGTAGTGCCGTGATGACGTCGTTGTAAGTTCCGGCTGTGTGCATTTCATTGGTCGTTTGCGGCACATGAATTCTCAGTCCCGGAACTGACGTGTAGTGGAACGCACGGGTGGACCGCATCACGTGACCCGGATTCTCGGCTTTGCTTTGTTGTCATGGAGACGTACTTGTTCTCTCATGATGTTTCTTAGAAACATATATGCCCGGACATGGTCACCAAAAAGATACAAATAAAGAGTGTTTAGAAAGTTTTTATATTACAACGTTTTGCGCTCGCAAAACGGATGTCATATTCATGAAAATCTTATACTTATGTTAATGGTCGACATTACGTACACACCTATGTATATTAGGCTGTATGATGTGTATTATATTTAATTGTATTAAATAATCAGACAAAAATTAAACAAAAATTAAGCATTAGATATATATCTTTCAGGAGATAGATAGTTGATAATTAATGGCATGTAAGGTGGGGTAAGGTATCTTTCAGGAGATAGATAGTTGATAATTAATGGCATGTATATAAATATAGACATATTAATATATACACATGTATATGAAAAGAAAGCTGGGAAGAGGGGGGGGGGGGGGTTATGGGAAATACCCATTTTCCAAAGAAGTGAACAAGTGGTGCATGATTTATATATATTATTATGTGATGATAGTTGCTCAGTGCTGTGTCTGCCATTTAGTTAGAGGTGCCAGTGAACTAGGAAATGGTGATCTACTAAAGTGCAGTTACCTTAATTAAATTGCATTCACCTGTGTGGTAAGGTAATGTTGCCTTAGTGCATGCTTGGATATATCGTGATCATTTATGTATTTCGAGAAGGGTTACTATACATTTATATTACGTTATCAGTGATCTATTTGATATCCGTCGCGATTGGACATTTGGGAAGTTGCCTTTACTTTCAGTACAGTACCTAATATTCCCAATGGGTCGCCCCTTTTGGTACTAGTCAGGCCCAATACTGCTTCGCTTCCAAGTTCGGTTGAGATTGGGCCTTTCCAGTGTGGTTTGACTGTATTTCTTTCGTACGCAACAAAAAATGCCAACACAATATATTATATAATTTTATTGGTGCGGTGCTATATATATACATGTGAAATAGTGAGGAGTGCAGAGGAAAATTCTAGATATTTTCAGATAATCTTCAACGACACCTTTACAGAAACGGGGCGATTTCATAATTCTCGTTCAGGCCAAGTGGATGCATGGTTTTTAGCTGGAAAATCCAGAACATCTCTTGTTGAGATAGCTTGATTGCCAAATCTCCTACTCTCTCTCCAAGTTTAACCAATTCTATCGCCTTGCAGGTCAGTTCTTCCGGATTCGAATTGTGTTGTCCATGACAACAAAGCAAAGCCGAGAATCCGGGTCACGTGATGCGGTCCACACGTGCGTTCCACTACACGTCAGTTCCGGGACTGAGAATTCATGTGCCGCAAACGACCAATGAAATGCACACAGCCGGAACTTACAACGACGTCATCACGGCACTACACAAGCGCAACCGGAAGCGGGGAACTATACTAAGACGGCGCGCATGCGCATACGAACTTTCCATATACCGGAAGTGTGGCGGAAGTACCGCGCCTGTCCGGAATCATCTGTTCTAATGCCCAAATTCTTTTATTTACTAATTCACACTGTTTATTTCATGCTGTATATAATAATGGCAGCTATTAATAAGGATTATACTTGTGCTCCAGCAAGGAGCGACTTTTTAATTAACATAGACAGGATATGATGTCATCACTTTACTCCCAATTAGGGGGGTATATATAGTAGCTCTGTTACACCTTGTCACTTACCCCATGAAGAAGTCTTGGAGACGAAACGCGTTGGGCCTTCACCCAGAGACCTCCTGATATATCAGTTAAGACTCTATATGCTATTTCTCTGACGTCCTAGTGGATGCTGGGAACTCCGTAAGGACCATGGGAATAGCGGCTCCGCAGGAGACTGGGCACAACAGTAAAGCTTTAGGACTACCTGGTGTGCACTGGCTCCTCCCCCTATGACCCTCCTCCAAGCCTCAGTTAGATTTTTGTGCCCGGCCGAGAAGGGGCTCTCCTGAGCTTCTTAGTGAAAGTTTAGTTTTAGGTTTTTTATTTTCAGTGAGACCTGCTGGCAACAGGCTCACTGCATCGAGGGACTAAGGGGAGAAGAAGCGAACCTGCCTGCTTGCAGCCAGCTTGGGCTTCTTGGCTACTGGACACCATTAGCTCCAGAGGGACCGAACACAGGCCCAGCCTCGGAGTCCGGTCCCAGAGCCGCGCCGCCGGCCCCCTTACAGAGCCAGAAGCTAGAAGAGGTCCGGAAAATCGGCGGCAGAAGACATCAGTCTTCACCAAGGTAGCGCACAGCACTGCAGCTGTGCGCCATTGCTCCTCATACACACCTCACACTGCGGTCACTGAGGGTGCAGGGCGCTGGGGGGGGCGCCCTGAGCAGCAATAAAAACACCTTGGCTGGCAAACATACATCACATATAACCCCCAGGGCTATATGGATGTATTTTAACCCCTGCCAGAATCCATAAAAATGCAGGAGAAAAGTCTGCGAAAAAGGGGCGGAGCCTATCTCCTCAGCACACTGGCGCCATTTTCTCTCACAGCTCCGTTGGAGGGAAGCTCCCTGGCTCTCCCCTGCAGTTACTACACTACAGAAAGGGGTTAAAAAAGAGAGGGGGGCACTAATTAGGCGCAGTATTAATAAAACAACAGCTATAAGGGGAAAAACACTTCTATAAGGTTATCCCTGTATATATATAGCGCTCTGGTGTGTGCTGGCATACTCTCCCTCTGTCTCCCCAAAGGGCTAGTGGGGTCCTGTCCTCTATCAGAGCATTCCCTGTGTGTGTGCTGTGTGTCGGTACGATTGTGTCGACATGTATGAGGAGGAAAATGGTGTGGAGGCGGAGCAATTGCCTGTAATGGAGATGTCACCCCCTAGGGAGTCGACACCTGAGTGGCTGAGCTTATGGAGTGTCAGCTCTTTACAAAAGATTGATGACATGAGACAGCCGGCTACTCAGCCTGTGCCTGTCCAGGTGTCTCAAAAGCCATCAGGGGCTCTAAAACGCCCGTTACCTCAGATGGCAGATACAGACGCCGACACGGATACTGACTCCAGTGTCGACGATTAAGAGACGAATGTGACTTCCAGTAGGGCCACACGTTACATGATTGAGGCTATGGGAAATGTTTTACATATTTCTGATAATACCAGTACCACTAAAAAGGGTATTATGTTGGGTGAGAAAAAACTGCCTGTAGTTTTTCCTGCATCTGAGGAATTAAATGAAGTGTGTGATGATGCGTGGGTTTCCCCCCGATAAAAACTGTTAATTCCTAAAAAGTTATTAGCATCATACCCCTTCCCGCCAGAGGATAGGGCACGTTGGGAAACACCCCTTAGGGTGGATAAAGCGCTCACACGCTTGTCTAAACAGGTGGCACTACCGTCCCCGGATACGGCCGCCCTTAAGGAACCTGCTGACAGAAAGCAGGAAAATATCCTAAAATGTATATACACTCACACGGGTGTGATACTGCGACCAGCAAT
Source organism: Pseudophryne corroboree (assembly GCF_028390025.1). Taxonomy (NCBI): domain Eukaryota; kingdom Metazoa; phylum Chordata; class Amphibia; order Anura; family Myobatrachidae; genus Pseudophryne; species Pseudophryne corroboree. The sequence goes on from NC_086448.1 coordinate 641,638,205, forward strand.
CGCCTCAGCCTGGATGTGCAGTGCTGGGGTGGCTTGGTCGGATTCCCTGACTGACAATATTGATACCCTAGATAGGGACAGTATATTACTGACTATAGAGCATTTAAAAGATGCATTTCTATATATGCGTGATGCACAGAGGGATATTTGCCGACTGGCATCAAGAGTAAGTGCGCTGTCCATTTCTGCCAGAAGAGGGTTATGGACAAGACAGTGGTCAGGTGATGCTGATTCCAAAAGGCATATGGAAGTATCGCCTTATAAAAGGGAGGAGTTATTTGGGGTAGGTCTAACAGACCTGGTGGCCACGGCAACGGCTGGGAAATCCACATTTTTACCCCAGGTAGCCTCTCAACATAAGAAGACGCCGTATTATCAGGCGCAGTCCTTTCGGCCCCATAAGGGCAAGCGGGCAAAAGGCTCCTCATTTCTGCCCCGTGGCAGAGGGAGAGGAAAAAGGCTGCAGCAAACAGCCAGTTCCCAGGAACAGAAGCCCTCTCCCGTTTCTGCCAAGTCCTCAGCATGACGCTGGGGCTTTACAAGCGGACTCAGGCACGGTGGGGGCCCGTCTCAAAAATTTCAGCGTGCAGTGGGCTCACTCACAGGTGGACCCCTGGATCCTTCAGGTGGTATCTCAGGGGTACAAATTGGAATTCGAGACGTCTCCCCTTCGCCGTTTTCCTAAAGTCTGCTTTACCGACGTCTCCCTCCGACAGGGAGGCGGTATTGGAAGCCATTCACAAGCTGTATTCCCAGCAGGTGATAATCAAGGTACCCCTCCTACAACAGGGAAAGGGGTATTATTCCACGCTATCTGTGGTACCGAAGCCGGACGGCTCGGTGAGACCTATTTAAAATCTGAAATCCTTGAACACTTACATACAAAGGTTCAAATTCAAGATGGAGTCACTCAGAGCGGTGATTGCGAACCTGGAAGAAGGGGATTATATGGTGTCTCGGGACATCAAGGATGCTTATCTCCATGTCCCAATTTACCCTTCACACCAAGGGTACCTCAGGTTTGTGGTACAGAACTGTCACTATCAGTTTCAGACGCTGCCGTTTGGTTTGTCCACGGCACCCCGGGTCTTTACCAAAGTAATGGCCGAAATGATGATACTCCTTCGAAGGAAGGGAGTTTTAGTCATCCCTTACTTGGACGATCTCCTGATAAGGGCAAGATCCAGGGAACAGTTGGTAGTCGGGGTAGCACTATCTCAAGTAGTGTTGCGGCAGCACGGTTGGATTCTCAATATTCTAAAATCGCAGCTGATCCCGACGACACGTCTTCTATTCCTAGGGATGATCCTGGACACAGTCCAGAAAAAGGTGTTTCTCCCGGAGGAGAAAGCCAGGGAGTTATCCGAACTAGTCAGAAACCTCCTAAAACCAGGCCAAGTGTCAGTGCATCAGTGCACAAGGGTCCTGGGAAAAATGGTGGCTACCTACGAAGCAATTCCATTCGGCAGATTCCACGCAAGAACTTTCCAGTGGGACCTGCTGGACAAAAGGTCCGGTTCGCATCTTCAGATGCATCAGCGGATAACCCTGTCACCAAAGACAAGGGTGTCTCTCCTGTGGTGGTTGCAGAGTGCTCATCTTCTAGAGGGCCGCAGATTCGGCATTCAGGACTGGGTCCTGGTGACCACGGATGCCAGCCTGCGAGGCTGGGGAGTAGTCACACAGGGAAGAAATTTCCAGGGCTTGTGGTCAAGCCTGGAGACATCACTTCACATAAATATCTTGGAGCTAAGGGCCATTTACAATGCCCTAAGCCAAGCAAGACCTCTGGTTCAAGGTCAGCCGGTGCTGATCCAGTCGGACAACATCACGGCAGTCGCCCACGTAAACAGAAACACCGTGGGTGTACCAGTCAGTGTAGGTGTTCCCTCCTCTTCCTCTCATACTAAAAGTACTGAGAATTATAAGACGGAGGGGAGTAAGAACTATACTCGTGGTTCCGGATTGGCCAAGAAGGTCTTGGTACCCGGAATTTCAAAAGATGCTCACGGAGGACCCGTGGCCTCTACCTCTAAGAAGGGACCTGCTCCAGCAAGGACCCTGTCTATTCCAAGACTTACCGTGGCTGCGTTTGACGGCAGGGCGGTTGAACGCCGTATCCTGAAGGAAAAAGGCATTCCGGATGAAGTCATCCCTACCCTGATCAAAGCCAGGAAGGATGTAACCGCAAAGCATTATCACCGCATTTGGCGAAAATATGTTGCGCGGTGCGAGGCCAGTAAGGCCCCGATGGAGGAATTTCAACTAGGTCGATTCCTGCATTTCCGGCAAACAGGAGAATCTATGGGCCTAAAATTGGGGTCCATTAAGGTTCAAATTTCGGCCCTGTCAATTTTCTTCCAGAAAGAACTAGCTTCAGTTCCTGAAGTTCAGACGTTTGTAAAAGGGGTACTGCATATACAGCCTCCTTTTGTGCCTCCAGTGGCACCTTGGGATCTCAATGTAGTTTTGGGGTTCCTAAAGTCACATTGGTTTGAACCACTTGAATATGTGGAGTTAAAATATCTCACATGGAAAGTGGTCATGCTGTTGGCCCTGGCCTCGGCCAGGCGCGTGTCAGAATTGGCGGCTTTATCCTGTAAAAGCCCTTATCTGATCTTCCATTCAGACAGGGCGGAATTGAGGACTCGTCCTCATTTTCTCCCTAAGGTGGTTTCAGCGTTTCATCTGAACCAACCTATTGTGGTACCTGCGGCTACTAGTGACTTGGAGGACTCCAAGTTGTTGGACGTAGTCAGGGCCCTGAAAATATATGTTTCCAGGACGGCTGGAGTCAGAAAATCTGACTCGCTGTTTATCCTGTATGCACCCAACAAGCTGGGTGCTCCTGCTTCTAAGCAGACTATTGCTCGTTGGATTTGTAATACAATTCAGCTTGCACATTCTGTGGCAGGCCTGCCACAGCCAAAATCTGTAAAAGCCCATTCCACAAGGAAGGTGGGCTCATCTTGGGCGGCTGCCCGAGGGGTCTCGGCTTTACAACTTTGCCGAGCAGCTACTTGGTCAGGGGCAAACACGTTTGCTAAATTCTACAAATTGGATACCCTGGCTGAGGAGGACCTGGAGTTCTCTCATTCGGTGCTGCAGAGTAATCCGCACTCTCCCGCCCGTTTGGGAGCTTTGGTATAATCCCCATGGTCCTTACGGAGTTCCCAGCATCCACTAGGACGTCAGAGAAAATAAGAATTTACTTACCGATAATTCTATTTCTCGTAGTCCGTAGTGGATGCTGGGCGCCCATCCCAAGTGCGGATTGTCTGCAATACTTGTACATAGTTATTGTTAACTAAATCGGGTTATTGTTGTTGTGAGCCATCTATCCAGAGGCTCCTCTGTTATCATGCTGTTAACTGGGTTCAGATCACAAGTTGTACGGTGTGATTGGTGTGGCTGGTATGAGTCTTACCCGGGATTCATAAATCCTTCCTTATTGTGTACGCTCGTCCGGGCACAGTATCCTAACTGAGGCTTGGAGGAGGGTCATAGGGGGAGGAGCAAGTGCACACCAGGTAGTCCTAAAGCTTTACTTTTGTGCCCAGTCTCCTGCGGAGCCGCTATTCCCATGGTCCTTACGGAGTTCCCAGCATCCACTACGGACTACGAGAAATAGAATTATCGGTAAGTAAATTCTTATTTTTTCCACATTTGATTAGCTCATTTGCACAGACAATCCGCACTTTATTTGAGAATTTAATACATGTCCATTCCTTTCTGAAAACAGTCAGTTTTTAGAACTACATTTTATGTAAAGGACTCTCATTTTTCTATTTTTATATGTAAAAATTTTTTTTATTCATTGGTACTGTATTTTAATTTATTCTTAGTGTTGTGAAATAAATTGATATTATATATTTTATATATCTTTTACATATTTATTACACTTGGTCACATATAAACACCTCAGGTCGCTTATACCCCTATTCGGTATTCCCATTTTCTGTTTTGCGGCAACTTACCATTGCCGTTTTTTTAGGGGGCAGCTGACACCCAAATAACTGGGAGTGTTTTTCAAATATTTTGGAAATTTGTGGTATCACAAGTGGCGCGGCATTCTCTTGCAATCACATATATATATATATATAGTATCCAAATAATCCGGCACTCTTGTTAATGTCCAGCTGCCTGGGTGCCATTGTCTAACATTGTACAAATAGTGGGAGTCAGAGCAGTATATGCTCAAGACAGACACGGCACTCCAGGACTAATTAGAAAGATATTTAATAATCCATCTTATTCAACAACCTGCATACCATCCGGTCCAAGGTGCAAATGTCAGCAAGGACCAGTGGTGCGATATGTGTCATCAAAGCACAAGCATGTTACAATGCAGCATTTCGGACCATGCAAGGCCCTTCATCAGGTGATGCTTGTGCTTTGATGACACATATCGCACCACTGGTCCTTGCTGACATTTGCACCTTGGACCGGATGGTATGCAGGTTGTTGAATAAACTGGATTATTAAATATCTTTATAATTAGTCCTGGAGTGCCGTGTCTGTCTTGAGCATATACTGCTCTGACTCCCACTATTTATATATATATATATATATATATATATATATAAATGAAATGCTGTACATGCAGAAAGTGTTATATATATATATATATATATATATATATATGAATTGTAATATGTATAATATATTTATGAATTGTTATGTATATAGTGTGTGTGTATTATTATTATTATTACTATTATTATGTGTGTGTGTGTGTGTGTGTGTGTGTGTGTGTGTGTGTGTGTGTGTGTGTGTGTGTGTGTATGTATATATATATACCAGGTTATCTTCAAGACCCTGCTGGGGGTCTCAAATAGAGGGCACTCACCAATCCATTTCCTGAGATAAAAAGTTTTATTTAGACCATTGAAGTCATCACATACATGTCGATGTTTCGGCTTCGCAGAGCCTTTCTCAAGACCACCACAGGAGACATCCGTTCAGCACGCCAGAGAGCAGCATACTGACATCTGCCTCCCGGGCTCCCTTATATAGCACAAACCCAATCACCTTAATTATTTAATTACCTAATTACCGGAAGCAGCCCTATCCCAGTGTTCTATATCATCACTGGAGCAGGTAACCATATAAGACATGTATAACAGCCAATACTAATATACTACATCACAGGGCTATTGCCACATTGATAAATACCTATAATAGATATACAAACACATCACATACTTCCAGCACTTGCCTTAATATGTAATAATTGCGGAATGACCGGAAGCGCATCACATGCGCTCCACTGGTCACCGCTGTGCGTTCCACTCACATTGACCGGAAGCGCGTCATATGCGCTCCACCGGTGGGCACTGTGCGTTCCATCAAAACTTCCGCCTATGCACGCATCGTGTGTCTCATAGGGGAAAAATATAGTCATAATCTTCGTGTTTTAGGCTTATAGTTATACTAGTTACCATATTATGACACATTAGACCTGCCATCCCATAGACTGCGGTCTCATAAAATAGCTATGTATAGGAGCCCGGAAGACATTACACACATTGTCCCTTTGAGAATATATACATACAAATATACCAGTGCATCAGAAAACCTGTCATGCTAATGCACAATAATGAATACCTACATAAAAGAGAAAAAAGCAAAAAAACAAAAAAACAAAAACAAACAAACAACAGAGAAGCTTTAAAATTGCATAGGGGGAAAAACATTACTGTTTCAAGTTACTCAATTATTTAAAAATTGACACTTCTTGCTCAGACTGTATCAGGATCGAGAACGATCCCCGTCTTGTGAATGAAGATCTTCAGTGGATTGTTTTCATTGAGTCCACGAGGTGTGATGGTGTCCAGTCTGTATATCCATCGTGACTCAAGTTTTTTTAACGCTAGAACCCTATCACCACCTCTTGTCAATTCCGGTACCTGATCTATGATCATACAACGTAGAGTCGAAACCTGGTGATTATGAAGAAGAAAGTGTTTGGCAACAGGTTTATCAGTTGCATTTGTCTTGATCGCAGCTCTGATTGAATAACGGTGATTTGCCATTCTGTCCCTAAATGGTCTACTCGTCATACCCGTATAGTAGAGACCACATGGGCATATTATCACGTAGATGACGAAGGCACTCATACAGGATAAATTATAACGGATACGAATTTTCGTACCGTTGTGTGGATGTCGGAATTCCTTACCACTCAACATCGAGTTACAAGTGGTACAGCCTTTGCACTTAAAACAGCCCGTCCTGCCAGACCTTAGCCAATGCGTTGGCACATGTGTCGGCTGCATAGTTGGATGCATCAGCAATTGACGTAAGTTGGGTCCCCTCCGGTATGCACTCATTGGAGGTTTAGTGCCACAAAGACCAAGCTGGGGGTCAGTAGTCACTAGTGGCCAATGCTGACCGTAGATGTTTCTCGCTGTGCATGAGGTGTGATCATATGTACTAACATGTACAATTCGATTGTCCTTCTTTGATCTCGCAACTTTATCAATCGGATGTTTAAAGCGATGACGTGCTTTTTTAATACATCTATTCAATGTTGTAAGTGAGTACCCTCTCTGGAGAAACCTGGATTTCATCTCCTCTATTTGTATTTCAGCAAGTTCATCTGTGGAGTTTATCCTCAGTACACGAAGGAATTGGGATATTGGCAAGCTTTCCTTGAGCATAGGTGGATGCTGGCTAGTAGCCTGTAAGATGGTATTGCGATCCGTTGCCTTGCGGTATAGTGTAGTATCCAGCTTTATACCGTTCCGCCATAACGTCACATCCAGGAAGGTTATTGTAGTTAGATCAATCGTGTAGGTGAATCTAATGGGTCTAATGGGTCCCTCAATACCATTTTGTTTGTTGTAATTTGATTTTAGATCTATGATGACGCAGACAGAGGTCAATGTGTTTGACGAGGATTTATTGAGAGCAGCAGAAAGTAATTTTCTATCTCTCACTGACGATGATGCAGAGAAAATATACTTTGGTCAGATTGAGTTTTCAGAATTACCGGCTGAAACAGTACCTGACCTGTATACTAAATTACTAAGGATGAGAAAACGTGAAACAGATCTGGTACTACACGGCCAATTTCTCAGTGAATATCATCGCTCCAAAAAAATCTCCAGGGGATTTAGGGTACATAATGTGCCCACCCTTGGGAGGAACAACCCAGCATTCTGCACTAAATGGTATTCTGTCCTCAATAAATGCTCGTCAGACCTGATCCTTCTTGTTATTGAAGAGGTTACCAATGAAATATTGAAATTACGGTCAGAAATTGAGACCTTTAAGAGTCTATACTTGAAAAAGTTGATTAACGATAAAACAGAACCTTGGATAGATAGACTTAAGGGACAAATAGATTCTTACCAACAGGAATTACTACAATTTAAACGGAAAAAACTGGAAACAGTTAATATGGATTACAAACTACACACAGTTTATAGATGGTTAACGGGCAATTCCAATGAGGGTCAGACTAGACGGCCATATAGGTATCGTAGACAGAGACCTTTCAGTCAAGAAGGGAGTTCTCCAGTACAAACATCATCAGAAGGTGAAAATACAGATTCCAATGACACCAGACAGGAACATTTTTTAGAGACAGGGACGTATCTATATCCACCATTCCGAAGAGGAGGCGCCCGAGGAACTCGCAGAGGCGGGGGGGTAAACACAGGAAGAAGGGGTCGGCGACCCCGGAAGTAAGCTCTATATTTAATTTATCCTCACACACCTTAAGTACAGCTGAATCGTCAGTATTGTCCCTTGGCCTATCCTTTGTCCCCACCATTACACATAATCCATTTGATTGGAGTGTTGATAATTTTCGACTGGGGCGAAAGTTGCGACTAAGAGAACAATTTGGTAACAAGAATGACCATGGTGAGCCAGTTGTATATAAAAAACCTAGCTATTATGATCCAATATCACATAATGCAAGTATTAAAACATTTGTACGTATAGCAGAAGCAGATATGGTGGCGAGGGCTGATGTGAAGCCTCAATATTTCAATTTATCTATTGAACAGAGAAGTGCGTTGAAATCCCTTAAGGATAACAAGAATATTGTGATATGCCCTGCGGATAAAGGCGGGGCGGTGGTTATCCAGGATTGGAGCCAATATGACAGAGAGATCAGATACCAGTTGGCGGATACACTCACATATGTCAAATTAAAAACTGACCTGACTCAGATGTATAAAAAAATTATCGATGAGGTCATTGATCTAGGCCTCCAGGGAGGATGGATTGATGATTCGGTAGCGGAATACCTTAAGGTTGAACATCCTGTTGTACCAATACTGTATACACTGCCGAAGGTCCACAAACGATTGGACAATCCTCCAGGTCGGCCGATTGTATCGGCAAAGGGGTCCCTTCTACAACCACTGGCTATCTATGTTGATTAATTCTTAAAGCCTTTAGTGTGTAATACAATGAGTTATATACGTGATACTACTGACTTCTTGTCCAAGGTCAGAGATATTCAATTACCGGGATCTGATGTATGGCTGGTGACCCTCGATGTACAATCATTATACACAGTAATCCCACACCATGATGGTATTGATGCAATCAGACAACAACTCGTGGAGGCTCAACATATAAAACCACCTACAGAATTTCTGATAAACCTTATTGAGTTGGTCCTTAAACAAAATTATTTCATGTATGGTGCAGATTATTATGCTCAAACACAGGGGACAGCCATGGGTTCCAACCTTGCGCAAGCTTACGCTAATTTATACATGGCTGAGTATGAGCGTAAACATATATTTTCACAATATGGACATAGATTGTTAAGATATATGAGGTTTATCGACGATATCTTTCTGCTCTGGTCAGGTACTAGGGACGAGCTGGTAGCTATGATTGATAACCTCAATGGTATTGAGGGACCCATTAGATTCACCTACATGATTGATCTAACTATAATAACCTTCCTGGATGTGACGTTATGGCGGAACGGTATAAAGCTGGATACTACACTATACCGCAAGGCAACGGATCGCAATACCATCTTACAGGCTACTAGCCAGCATCCACCTATGCTCAAGGAAAGCTTGCCAATATCCCAATTCCTTCGTGTACTGAGGATAAACTCCACAGATGAACTTGCTGAAATACAAATAGAGGAGATGAAATCCAGGTTTCTCCAGAGAGGGTACTCACTTACAACATTGAATAGATGTATTAAAAAAGCACGTCATCGCTTTAAACATCCGATTGATAAAGTTGCGAGATCAAAGAAGGACAATCGAATTGTACATGTTAGTACATATGATCACACCTCATGCACAGCGAGAAACATCTACGGTCAGCATTGGCCACTAGTGACTACTGACCCCCAGCTTGGTCTTTGTGGCACTAAACCTCCAATGAGTGCATACCGGAGGGGACCCAACTTACGTCAATTGCTGATGCATCCAACTATGCAGCCGACACATGTGCCAACGCATTGGCTAAGGTCTGGCAGGACGGGCTGTTTTAAGTGCAAAGGCTGTACCACTTGTAACTCGATGTTGAGTGGTAAGGAATTCCGACATCCACACAACGGTACGAAAATTCGTATCCGTTATAATTTATCCTGTATGAGTGCCTTCATCATCTACGTGATAATATGCCCATGTGGTCTCTACTATACGGGTATGACGAGTAGACCATTTAGGGACAGAATGGCAAATCACCGTTATTCAATCAGAGCTGCGATCCAGACAAATGCAACTGATAAACCTGTTGCCAAGCACTTTCTTCTTCATAATCACCATGTTTCGACTCTACGTTGTATGATCATAGATCTGGTACCGGAATTGACAAGAGGTGGTGATAGGGTTCTAGCGTTAAAAAAACTTGAGTCACGATGGATATACAGACTGGACACCATCACACCTCGTAGACTCAATGAAAACAATCCACTGAAGATCTTCATTCACTAGACAGGGATCGTTCTCGATCCTGATACAGCCTGAGCAAGAAGTGTCAATTTTTAAATAATTGAGTAACTTGAAACAGTAATGTTTTTCCCACTATGCAATTTTAAAGCTTCTCTGTTGTTGTTTTTTTTTGTTTTTTTGTTTTTTTGCTTTTTTCTCTTTTATGTAGGTATTCATTATTGTGCATTAGCATGACAGGTTTTCTGATGCACTGGTATATTTGTATGTATATATTCTCAAAGGGACAATGTGTGTAATGTCTTCCGGGCTCCTATACATAGCTATTTTATGAGACCGCAGTCTATGGGATGGCGGGTCTAATGTGTCATAATATGGTAACTAGTATAACTATAAGCCTAAAACACGAAGATTATGACTATATTTTTCCCCTATGAGACACACGATGAGTGCATAGGCGGAAGTATTGATGGAACGCACAGTGCCCACCGGTGGAGCGCATATGACGCGCTTCCGGTCAATGTGAGTGGAACACACAGCGGTGACCAGTGGAGCGCATGTGATGCGCTTCCGGTCATACCGCGATTATTACATATTAAGGCAAGTGCTGGAAGTATGTGATGTGTTTGTATATCTATTATAAGTATTTATCAATGTGGCAATAGCCCTGTGATGTAGTATATTAGTATTGGCTGTTATACGTGTCTTATATGGTTACCTGCTCCAGTGATATAGGTAATTAAATAATTAAGGTGATTGGGTTTGTGCTATATAAGGGAGCCCGGTAGGCAGATGTCAGTATGCTGCTCTCTGGCGTGCTGAACGGATGTCTCCTGTGGTGGTCTTGAGAAAGGCTCTGCGAAGCCGAAACGTCGACATGTATGTGATGACTTCAATGGTCTAAATAAAACTTTTTATCTCTGGAAATGGATTGGTGAGTGCCCTCTATTTGAGACCCCCAGCAGGGTCTTGAAGATAACCTGGTATATGTGGAAGTCTATACAGGCCTCCTTGTGGAGCACCCCATTGATGGCTGTGATATAGCTGTGAGTTGCTTACTTATATAATGCAATATATATATATATATATATATATATATAGGGAGGAGTGTACATTTGGCAGGGAGTAGTAAGGTGCAGCAATGTATAAGAAAAGAGATTATTAGTATGTGCCCCGCGTGCCAGTTTAAGGCCGTGTGCAGAGGGAGACTGACAACGCATCGGTAACAGAGATAGCTGTGTGCATAGGAGGACCCGCGCGCCAGTAACAGGGAGAGCTGTATGCAGAGGGTGACCCGCGCGTCATTAAAAGAGAGAGCCATGTTCAAAGGGGGACCCACGCACCGGTGAAAGGGAGCGTACATACAGCACAGACGTGTAATGGTTAGCATTACTGCCTCACAGCACTGAGGTCATTAGTTCGATTCCCACCATGGCCCTAACTGTGTGGAGTTTGTATATTGTCCCTGTGCTTGCATGGGTTTCCTCCGGGTACTCCGGTTTCCTCCCACAATCCAAAAATATACTTGTAGGTTAATTGGCTCCCCACAAAATTAACCTTAGTGTGAATGTGTGTGCATGTACGTGTGGTAGGGAATATAAATTGTAAGCTCCACTGGGGCAGGGACTGATGTGAATGGCCAAATACGGTCTGTAAAGCGCTGTGGAATATGTGTGCGCTATATAAATAACTGGTAATAAATATTAAAAGGCGCTTCCAGCTGGTGGAGAGGCAGTCTGCAGATCCTCCTTGCAGTGCTCGCACCTGGACCCAGGGCCGTCTTAACAGTAGCGAAGTCCCCTGGGCACAGCAATGCACTGGGGCCTCTACCCATCCTCCAGCAGTAGGGGTGGGGTGTGCTCTCAGTGGCAGCTTTGATTTCTCGCTGGCGGTAGGGGGTGTTCTATCTTCCGCTCAGCTTGTAGGACCTGGAGCAGTCATTTCTGCTAATTACTCCATTACTGCACAGGTGGTGGGAGATTGGGCGGGAGGGAGAACACTAAACTGTAGAAGGGGGCATTTTACTGAATGACGGGTCCCTAGTACATGACTTCCAGGGTGGTAGGGGGTGTTTAATACGTAGAGTGGGGTGGATAGTAGAGTGGGCTTAATATTCATCATTTTCCGGTGTGAGAGCAGCTTGCTTGACTGCAGATATATCAAGTTCCTGGAAATAGATTTCTAAGCTGTGAAATTAATAAAAAAAACTAGAGAGTCCCACCTGTCAGCAGGTACTGGGGAATTGGGGATCAGAGTTTAGGAGCCAGAGCAATCCACAGATGAAAATATAAAACTGCATACCAGACGTGTGGAGCTGGAGCAGGGACAAGCTGCTTGAAGGCTGATATCTCTGGTTCTGGACAAAATAGAGACAAGCTGTCAGTGGCCACTAAAGGGGGAGAGTCCCAGATTTTGGAATCTACCCTCAGAAAAACTCTACGTCAGACAGAACCCGAGATATCTGGCTGGAAAGAGCAATTAATAGGCTTGGATGGGGACCACTGCTTTGACATCGAATATCTCCGGTTCCCCAGGGCCGATTTTCAAAAAATCTGGTACCCCTGGAAAGAGGAGACCCTCAGCTATCAGCCTAGGTCCCTTATACTCCTGGGGCCCTTGGGAAAGTGCCCATTGAGCCCATACGAAAAGACAGCCCTGCCTGGACCTCTCCAGCGCTGCTAAGAGCTGTGAACACCATAAACATTACAGCAGCAGATGGAGGGCACAGGGAGCATAGCCAGCCAGGGCAAGCTGGGAGATCAAAAGAAATACAGATAGCGCTTGCAGATTTCTTATTATAATAAATTTATTAATTAACTTTTATCTCGATGATAATTCTCCACTGGTACTATTATAGTACCAAGGATATAAATTGATAAAAAATCTTTCCCTTGCCTTGACAACAAATTTACATATATATAAAAATAAAAAATAAAAAACTAAAACCACATTGACATCAATTAATAGTATATAAAAAAATGCTCTGCTCCACAGATTGGTTTAGCTAGCCCTCTTAGTGCAAAAAAAGAGATACAATAGTTTCAATGAGTCCCAGTGTTTCACTTAATTGCTACAAAGCTGCAACAGCTGAGTCCTTTGTCTGGTTATTTATTTTCACTTAGTTTACTGCTGTTTCCTTTCTTTGATGATTGTAATCTTGAGATAGATGTTATAACATTAGATAATGTATGATATATAGAATAGGGCTTGCTTTCAGTCACACATAATACGTATAGTATTTAGCAGCTTTTTTATCCACTTTGAATGACGCTGATCAGGTTAGCAGCAATTTCATCATATAAACTCTTGAAGCAGTGAAATTAATGGATCTAGTCACAGTTTTTATAAGACATGGCCATGTTAAGTTTTAATTACCACTCCGCCTCAGGTTTCTGTCTTTGTAGTCCTCCCGGCTCTGGTGCTAATTAACCGTTCCAGACGAGCCTTATCCGGAGATACGTCCAAAATCCTCCTGATGCTCGGCGTGAGTGGTAGAGTAGGTTGTCACTGGCAGGTGCAGATACAGAGACGCGTTTCACTACCTCCTGGCATCGGCAGCTTCCTCAGTCTGATACCTGGGAGATGGAGCGGGGCAGGAGAAGCAGGGATGACCATTGAGGTAGCCTACCTGTTTTCTGATGCCTTTTGCTGGCTAAGAAGATTGCGCCAACCAAGTGCCAGAGTAACTCAGCCCCCGCTGTAGCTGTAAACGTCCAGGTGGGTGGCTGGAGGCAGGCTGGAGGCAGTGGCACAGCAGAGTGCTCTGAGCAGCTATAGCAGCAGAAGCGGCAGAAAAGGAGATGTCATGGCAACAAGACACCAGTGGCAGTCCTAGTCCTTCCCTCACTAAAGAGGCGGTGTCCCAGCGCTGAGGCTCCATTGACCTGTGAAAGGGGCGGCGGCCATTGGTTAAACAGAGAGTCGGGGGAGCACCTCACATCACAGCAGCGATTGAGGAGGTGTAAGTGTAATACTAGTCACCTGCACTACACTAATCAGCTAACTACTGCAAAGTTACGGGACAGTCGGTTATACTAGGATGGGTCTGAGACCATTAACGCTAGTTAATGGTACCATGGGGTACCTGTAGGAAAAATTATACTCACATAATCCAGTGTAGATCGGTCCTCTTCTGTTCTATTTGTAATCCACGTACTTTGCAAAATAAAAAAACGGACACCCGACCACGCACTGAAAAGGGCCCCATGTTTTCACATGGGACCCCTTTCCCCGACTGCCAGGAAGCCACCCTGACTTCTGTCTAAGAGGGTTCCTTCAGCCAATCAGGGAGCGCCACGTCGTGGCACCCTCCTGATTGGCTGAGTGCTACTGTAGTGTCTGTCAGGCAGCACACGGCAGTGATACAATGTAGCGCCTATGCGCTCCATTGTAACCAATGGTGGGAACTTTGTGGTCAGCGGTTGACCGAAAGTAACCTCACCGCTGACCATAAAGTTCCCACCGTGGATTCTACATGGAGAAGAGGACCGACCCTCGTGTGAACATAGGTAAGTATGTATGTTTGGTGGTGTGGATGTATGTAATAAACTTTTACTTTCAAGGTGTGTGTCTCCTGTTTTTAATGGGGTATTTTTTTAGTAGTAGTACTACAGGTACCAGCGGGCCCGGTTTTCCTCCGCATGCTGGTACTTGTGGTTCTCCAAGTACCAGCTTGCGGGGGAGGCTTGCTGGGACTTGTAGTACTGCTACTAAAAACAATATTCACATTTTGTCAAAAAGGCTATCAGCCCCCCATCCGCCGCCCTTGGATGGGGGGGACAGCCTCGGGCTTCACCCCTGGCCCTTGGGTGGCTGGAGGGGGGGACCCCTTGATTTAAGGGGTTCCCACTCCTCCAGGGTACCCCGGCCAGGGGTGACTAGTTGGGTATGTAATGCCAGGGCCGCAGGGACCAATATAAAAGTGTCCCCCGGCTGTGGCATTATGTATCTGGCTAGTGGAGCCTGGTGCTGGTTTCAGAAATACGGGGAACCCCTACGCTTTTTGTCCCCCGTATTTTTGGAACCAGGACCAGGCGCAGAGCCCGGTGCTGGTTGATTAAATATGGGTGAACCCCTGTCACTTTTTCCCCCATATTTTTTCAACCAGGACCGGCTCAATGAGCCCGAGGCTGGTTTTGCTTAGGAGGGGGGACCCTACGCATTTTTATTCAAAAAATTTAACACTTTCCCACCCCTTCCCACTGATAAACATGCACGGATCTCATGGATCCGTGCATGCCTATCAGAACATGGTAAAAAAAAACAGGTCTGTTTTATTTTAGCACTTTTTTACGATTTGTATTTTTTTCTCGGCAGTGTTTGGCTATTGCCGGCAGTGTTTGTGAATTACACTTTTTAGTAAATGACCGAGTTCTACCAAATTTCAGGCGTATTTGACCGATGGTGTATTCATTCGTAATTTTTTTCTTTGAGTTCCAAAAAAATACGAATGCCCTCATCACTGCCGTGATTTGAGTTTAGTAAATTCCCGAGATGACACTTTGAAGAAAAAACACCATCTCGGTCAAAATCGGGACCTTAGTAAATATACCCCCTGGTGTGTACACACGGTGTGATCCTTGCTATGCCCGATTTTAACTTGCGATTTCCCTTGAACTCACTGGAGCCCAGATAGCACAGATCTTGACTAACTTTTCTTGAGATATGGACTATGTGTGCATTCAATTTTGGCTTACGTGAGATTTTGGCTTATGTGAGATGTCATTGAAATGTGAGATGAAATAGATAGTACACCGATCTAGCAAGGATTGACTTGCCTGCACAGTCTATCTTTTCTTGCAATGCCGACCTGGCGGGACCGCGCATCGGGATCGAATCGGGATAGCAAGGTGACTTTCACCTTGCGATCTGCACTAACTTTTCTTGAGATTTTGACTATATAGTCAAAATCGAAAGAAAATATCTCACCATGTGTACACACCATGAGAGTACCTTGATCACTCTAAGGGGGAGCACGCGATGAGAAAGGGGTGCAACCACTGCAAATGGGGGCGTGAAGCAAGTCAGGGGGTGTGGACTCGCGGCATTCCCCCATATTGCTTAGCAATGTGGCACTACGGGCGGCGGCGGCCATTGGGGACAAACCAGAGATGTGTGAACTGCACTGCGTGTGCCCTTCCTGGCTCTCTGTGGACCGGACCAGCTCATCAGTCCACCGGCCCTTCTCACATTTGCCTGAAGGGCCAGATGGGCAATCCCGCCCTGGGCACACCCCATTTTACATGTCATAGAAGATACAGGAACAGCTCCCTATCAGTTATCTTTCATTCATAATCAGAAAGTGAAGAGGTACATAGCATCTTCATGCCCTCCTAGCATTCATCAGGACCCAGAGGCTGGGGAATTAAGAAGAGAAGCAGGAGCTCTGGTAAAACAGTCTAACATCCTGCTACACTGACAGGGAACAGTCCTGCAGTGTCAGCACAGAAGCCTGACACTCTGCTCTAAACAGCATTACCTGCAGACACCCTCCGGTGTGTGGAGAAGGATTGTTAACCCTGCACTGACCACAGCAACTACAGCCTACAAAACTGCAGTTTGTAGTGTATCCAGGGTTGTAACACACTACTATGAGTCTGGAGACTCACAAGCAGATACCTAAATAAGACCTTGTTTATGTGACTCACTAGTGTACCATACATGTGGGCTAAAATGAACACTGCTATTAGAGCATATTAATAAAGTGCATATATTGAAATTTGACAAGCTGATTTTATTGTACAGTATGGTTTTAATATTTTTTTGTTTTGTTTTTTTATGGATTAAATGTATTCTTTTTTTGAATTTATCCAGAGTCTGCACATATCTCTACATTACATACACTCCGGGGTCTAGCTGCTATGTACTGCCTGCTTCATTGTATAACAGTATTGATGAACCCCGCTACATTACATATTGCAGCATGCAGCTGCCTGCCTATGTGCACTGCCCCCTCCCCGTCTCCTGCAATGTGGAGGAGGAATGATGATGATGAGGAGGGGCTTTACTGTGGCATAATGTTTATAAGTGACTCTACTGTTACGCAATGTGTATAAAGGGCTTTCAGGGGTATGGTGTAATGTGAGTAATGGGCACTATTATGGGCACCCTGGGAAAGCAAGAGTACTAGTAACATAGTAACATAGTAACATAGTAACATAGTATCTAAGGTTGAAAAAAGACAATTTGTCCATCAAGTTCAACCTATTTGTGGTCTCCTTTGCAGGATTATTTTGGTCTAAATTTTGTCTGATGCTGATGCCAGCCGTTGTGTTTTATTCCTCTTTTCATAGTAACTATAGCGCGCGACTACGCACCATAACCCTGGATATCCTAATCCAATAGGAATTTATCTAACCCATTCTTAAAGGTCTTGACTGAGTCCGTCATTACAACTCCCTCAGGCAGGGAATTCCAAACACGTATTGTCCTTACTGTGAAAAAACCTTTTAGCCGCATTGTGCGGAATCTCCTCTCCTCTAATCTAAGCGAGTGTCCACGTGTCCTCTGTGCTGATCTTACCAAAAACAGGTCCCGCACAAGCTCTGTGTATTGTCCCCTTATATATTTGTAGATGTTGATCATGTCCCCTCTTAGTCTCCTCTTTTCCAGTGTAAATATGCCTAGCCTTGCAAGCCTTTCCTCATATTCCAGCATCTCCATGCCCTTAATTAGTTTGGTCGCCAGCCTCTGAACCTTTTCTAGCTCCAGAATATCCTTTTTGTTGTATGGTGCCCAAAATTGCACACAGTATTCAAGATGTGGCCTCACAAGTGATTTATATAATGGGAGTATAACACTCTCTCTCGTCCCTTGCATCAATTCCCCGTTTTATGCATGCTAATATGTTATTAGCCTTTTTTGCTGCAATCCTACTATGGGTACTGCTGCTTAGTTTGCTATCTATGTGAACACCTAAGTCCTTTTCCAGTACATAATCCCCTAATGTTACCCCATTTAGTATGTAGGTGTAATTTTTGTTCTTGCTACCACAGTGCATTAACTTACACTTGTCTGTATTGAAGCGCATTCTCCATTTGGCTGCCCATGCTTCTAATTTAACTAAGTCATTCTGAAGAGACTCAGCATCCCCCTCCATATTTATAACTTTACACAATTTGGTATCGTCTGCAAAAATTGACACCATATTCTCTAAACCTTCTGTTAGGTCATTAATGAAAAATTTTTTTTTTTGTATAATCGGTTTTTATTACAGATTTTCAAAGACATGAACAAAAAAGAAGAACACAAACACGTTCAAATATAGAAACACTGATACAAATAAAGTAGGTAGTCACAAATCAGAATGTACAAATGCGTTATGTAAGGATAGCAAGCCAGCAGAGAAGTAAAGAACCCTCAAAGGCAGTATTAACCGAGTGGGCTGGTGGATAGAGCAATACATCAAAGGAGCAGGAGATACTATAATGCAATATCGCAGGGAGACCATGTTGTGCCTGCTAGAGGGCTGCAATGTACATCAACAATTGTTAGGGTCTCCTGCCCTGTGCTGCCACGTCGTCATGGCAACCGGGAGACAAGTGCTAGCGGAGTGACCTGAGCGCAGCTGATACTCCGGTTCGGGTCTTTTGCTGTGCAGTGGTTATAGGCTCTGTGCATGGCAGGGGATCCGGTGCTGGTTTTTGTGCTCACAGTCTGTGAGGTCTGAGTGGGGCGTGGACAGCACCTGCTTTATAAGGCCTCTTCTCAGGGTAAGCAGATGCTGCTGAATCTTTGTTGGTTAGTCAGTTTCTGAAAGTTAGCCAGTACTGTGTAGCTTTGTATTTGTTTGTTGCTTACTGCAAATAGGCCTGGGGATTTGGTATTACACTCTGCCAATCCAGACCTAGCAGTAAGACTGGAGTCAGTCGTTTAGCTTGCTGGGGTTCTGTTACTACTCTGTGAACTTAGCAAGTTTGCGGCTGTATTCTAAGACTTGCCTGTCTAATCCTGTCTCACTGTGCTAGGTGTCAGGGGTCAGTTTAGTGGCAGTAAGCTGAACCTGTGCACTGCAAGTGAGAATTAGGATTGTGGAGACTCTCCTTGTGTCTATCATTCCATCTCTGACCAAGGAGTTTACTGCCACACCCGTTGGTAACCCTTTAGGGTTTTGCTGTTGCCCTTAGCAACAGCATTTCGGGTTCTCTACGTATTAAAACACAACATCTTGCTTTTCCCATCTGAGCAGTTCTAATACAAGGGAGATACCCAGTTCCTTAGCCTCTGGGCTTCTCTGTTCACTTTGTGTGTATTTTGTTAACCTATCACCTTCTGTGTACGTTATGTCATATTCCCCAGTCTGTCTGTAAGTCCATTTGTTTTGCATAACAGTCCTGACACCAGTACTTTCCTGCAGGCACTGGTGTGCATAACATATTCAGCAGCCTAATACTCCTGTTGAAATTTTGTGGGAATATGGAGCATACCCCTCAAAATACGTTGCAACAGGTGGTCGATCAGGTGCAGGTCCTGACTCGACAATTTAATGATTTGTCCATTAAAATGCACACCTCCCAGGCTGCTGGCGGAACTCCCGCAGCAGCAGCACCTGCAGGGGTTAAGGAGCCGAAAGTAAATCTCCCGGATCGTTTTTCTGGAGATCGCTCGCAGTTCTTTTGTTTCAAGGAGAGCTGCAAGCTATACTTCCGGCTTAGGCCTCAGTCTTCTGGGTCGGAGATTCAGCGGGTGGGCATAGTGATTTCCTTGCTACAAGGAGACCCACAGGTCTGGGCATATGGGTTGCAGCCTGACTGTCCGTCGCTTAAAAGTGTTGATGCTTTTTTTACGGCACTGGGCATGTTGTATGATGACCCTGACAAGACGGCCTCAGCCGAGGCTCAGATTTCGATCCTTAAGCAAGGGCGAAGGCCAGTTGAGGTTTACTGTACGGAGTTTCGGAGGTTGGCCCATGATACCCAGTGGAATGACCCAGCCCTGAGACACCAGTACCGAAGAGGTCTTTCTAACCAGATAAAGGACCAACTGGTACAATATCCCTTGCCTGATAGCTTGGATCAGCTCATGCAGTTATCCATCCGGGTGGATAGACGGCTGAGAGAGCGTAGGCTTGAAAGGGAGACTGAGATTTCCTTCCTTCCCAAGGGAACCTCAGACTCTGAGGAATTTTCAGAGGAGCCTATGCAGATTGGGGCTACCCACCTCTCCTCGCGTGAGAAGACGCGGAGGAGACAGCAGGGGTTGTGTTTGTACTGTGGGAATAAAGGTCATGTGGTAGTATCATGCCCAGAAAAGCCGGAAAACTTCAGGGCCTGAGGGTGATGGGAAATATCCTGTCAGGCCAGAAGTCAGAATTTCCCAAGAAGACTTTTATCATTCCGGTGACCTTGAAGATCCTCGGTCAAACTGTCAAGACTGAGGCCTTTGTGGACAGTGGGGCCGACGGGGTTTTTATGGACCGCCAATTCGCCCTGAAACACTCTGTTCCCTTAGTACCCCTGGCATCGGAAATTGAGATTTGTGGGTTAAACGGGGAACCATTATCCCAAGGTAAAATTACCTCTTGCACTAGCCAGATTTCTTTGTTTATTGGAGCCACACACTCTGAAAAATTGTCCTTTTATGTGACTGTCTGTACTTTTGCCCCATTGGTGTTGGGGTTACCCTGGTTAAGGGCCCACAATCCTCAATTTGACTGGGTCTCTGGGGAGATTCTTAGTTGGGGTACTGATTGTTTCAGGAGTTGCTTGAGCCTTCCAGTCAGGCTCTCGCAGCTAAGTTTGCCAGGATTGCCAGGGTGTTATGCAGATTTTGCGGACGTGTTCTCCAAAAAAGTTGCAGAGGTACTACCTCCCCATCGCCCCTATGACTGTGCCATTGATTTGTTGCCAAATGCTAAGCTTCCCAAGAGCAGGTTGTACTCCCTGTCACGTCCTGAGACTCAGGCTATGGCAGAGTACATTCAGGAGAACTTGGCTAAGGGATTTATCAGACCTTCACAGTCTCCAGTTGGGTCGGGGTTCTTCTTCGTGGGTAAAAAGGACGGTTCGTTGCGACCCTGCATCGACTTCAGGGAATTGAACCGTATCACGATTAAAAACTCATACCCACTGCCTCTCATTTCGGTCTTGTTTGACCAGCTTCGTACTGCCACCATTTTTTCTAAGATTGACCTACGCGGTGCGTACAATCTAATCCGAATAAGAGAGGGGGATGAATGGAAGACTGCCTTTAATACCCACTCAGGGCATTATGAATATTTGGTGATGCCTTTTGGGCTCTGTAATGCCCCGGCAGTCTTCCAGGATTTCATGAATGATGTGCTCAGGGAATATTTGGATAGATTCTTAGTTGTATACTTAGATGACATCCTAATCTTCTCCCATTCCCTGGAGGAACATCGGAAGCATGTACGCTTAGTCCTCCAGAAACTCAGAGACCACCGGCTTGGGGCGAAGCTGGAGAAGTGCGAATTTGAAGTTCAGCAAATCGCATTTCTAGGATATATTATCTCCCCAGAAGGTTTCCAAATGGAGGGTTCCAAGGTACAGGCAGTCCTGGATTGGGTGCAGCCCACTAGTTTGAAGGCGCTTCAGCGTTTCCTGGGCTTTGCGAATTTTTATAGACGATTTATCGCTGGATTTTCGTCTATAGTGGCGCCCTTGGTGGCACTCACTAAGAAAGGGGCGGATGTTGCTCACTGGTCTTGTGAGGCTAAAGCGGCTTTTGCCCGTCTCAAAAGGGCATTTGTTTCGGCCAAGGTGCTGCGACACCCAGATCTAGAGCGTCCTTTTGTGGTGGAGGTGGATGCCTCTGAGATGGGTATTGGGGCAGTGCTTTCTCAGATGGGAGTGTCTGATAATCGCCTTCATCCCTGTGCTTACTTTTCCCGTAAATTTTCGCCTGCCGAGATGAATTATGACGTGGGTAACCGGGAATTGTTGGCTATTAAGGATGCACTCGAGGAGTGGAGACACTGGCTTGAGGGGGCTAAGTTTGTGGTCTCAATTCTCACTGACCATAAGAATCTGGCATATTTAGAGTCAGCGAAGCGTCTCAATGCCAGGCAGGCACGATGGGCTTTGTTTTTTGCTCGCTTTAATTTTTTGATAACATATCGCCCTGGGTCAAAAAACATCAAGGCTGATGCGCTCTCGCGGAGTTTTGCTCCAATCCAGGAGACCACCGAGGAGCCGTTGCCCATTGTTTCCCCATCATGTATTAAAGTGGGCATTACCCAGGACCTCTTATCATTAGTCCTTAGAGCACAGGAGCAGGCTCCTCCAGACCTTCCGGTAGGTCTTTTGTTTGTGCCTCCTAGGTTAAGACAGCGAGTGTTCCTGGAATTCCATGCCAAGAAGTCTGCAGGTCACCCGGGTATTGCCAGAACTCGGGAGTTGCTATCTAGGGCGGTGTGGTGGCCCTTGGTGGCTAAGGATGTGGATCAGTGGGTTCGGGCATGTGACATCTGTGCCCGAAATAAGACTCCTAGAGGGGTTCCGGTTGGCCCATTACATCCACTCTCTATCCCATCTAAGCCATGGACCCACATTTCAATGGATTTTGTGGTGGACTTGCCCAAATCCTCGGGGATGACAGCCATCTGGGTTGTCGTTGACAGGTTTTCGAAGATGGCGCACTTCGTTCCACTGGTTGGGCTGCCATCGGCCAGACGCCTGTCTGAATTATTTATGCTGCATGTTGTGCGTCTCCACGGGTTGCCACTTGATGTGGTCTCTGACCGCGGATCCCAGTTTGTGGCCAAATTCTGGAGGGCATTTTGTTCCGATCTCCAGATTTCTGTCAGCTTGTCGTCGGGCTACCATCCGCAGTCTAATGGGCAGACTGAAAGGGTGAACCAGTCCTTGGAGCAGTTCCTCAGGTGTTATGTCTCCAAGTGTCAGACTGACTGGGTTGCTCATCTGTCCATGGCGGAGTTTGCCTATAACAACGCGGCTCACTCTGCTACAGGGATCTCTCCATTCCTTTGTGTGTATGGGCATCATCCTAAGGCCAATTCTTTTGACCCCCTGGACTCCACGCCTGGTTGTTCCTCTGTGGTTTCGGTCCTTAGAGGTATTTGGCGGAAAGTGAAGAAAGCCCTTGTGTCTGTGTCATTAGTGACCAAAAGGGTTTTTGATAAGCGGAAAAGACCCTGCAGCTTCAAATTAGGAGACTTCGTCTGGTTGTCTACCAAGAATTTGAAGTTGAGACAGCCATCTCATAAGTTAGGCCCCCGGTTCATCGGCCCTTATAAGATCACCAGGGTTATCAATCCGGTGGCATTTCAGTTAGATCTGCCCCGTTCTTTGGGTATCAATAAAACCTTTCATTGTTCCCTTTTAAAACGGGCGATTAGTAATCCTTCTTCCAGTGGAAGACCTTCCCCTCTTCTGATACGTGGCCAGAGGGAGTTTGTTGTTGAAAGGATTCTTGACTCCAAGGTGGTTCGGGGTCGGCTGTCATTTTTGGTGCACTGGAAGGGGTATGGCCCGGAGGAGCTGTCGTGGGTGCGCAGTTGTGATCTTCATGCCCCCAGACTGATACGCTCTTTCTTCTCGCAGTTCCCCGATAAACCCGGTGGTAGGGGTTCTTTGACCCCTCGTCAGAGGGGGGGTACTGTTAGGGTCTTCTGCCCTGTGCTGCCACATCGTCATGGCAACCGGGAGACAAGTGCTAGCGGAGTGACCTGAGCGCAGCTGATACTCCGGTTCGGGTCTTTTGCTGTGCAGTGGTTATAGGCTCTGTGCATGGCAGGGGATCCGGTGCTGGTTTTTGTGCTCACAGTCTGTGAGGTCTGAGTGGGGCGTGGACAGCACCTGCTTTATAAGGCCTCTTCTCAGGGTAAGCAGATGCTGCTGAATCTTTGTTGGTTAGTCAGTTTCTGAAAGTTAGCCAGTACTGTGTAGCTTTGTATTTGTTTGTTGCTTACTGCAAATAGGCCTGGGGATTTGGTATTACACTCTGCCAATCCAGACCTTGCAGTAAGACTGGAGTCAGTCATTTAGCTTGCTGGGGTTCTGTTACTACTCTGTGAACTTAGCAAGTTTGCGGCTGTATTCTAAGACTTGCCTGTCTAATCCTGTCTCACTGTGCTAGGTGTCAGGGGTCAGTTTAGTGGCAGTAAGCTGAACCTGTGCACTGCAAGTGAGAATTAGGATTGTGGAGACTCTCCTTGTGTCTATCATTCCATCTCTGACCAAGGAGTTTACTGCCACACCCATTGGTAACCCTTTAGGGTTTTGCTGTTGCCCTTAGCAACAGCATTTCGGGTTCTCTACGTATTAAAACACAACATCTTGCTTTTCCCATCTGAGCAGTTCTAATACAAGGGAGATACCCAGTTCCTTAGCCTCTGGGCTTCTCTGTTCACTTTGTGTGTATTTTGTTAACCTATCACCTTCTGTGTACGTTATGTCATATTCCCCAGTCTGTCTGTAAGTCCATTTGTTTTGCATAACAGTCCTGACACCAGTACTTTCCTGCAGGCACTGGTGTGCATAACAACAATAAAATGTGTTCTGTAACATAAGAAATATAAAAACTAAAAGAGGAGCAGAGTAGGGTAGCTATTAGGCAACGAGGAAAGAAGCAAGGAAAAGTGGGAAGGAAGAAAAAGAGAGAGGGGGACAAGAGAAAGTAAAGGTACCACTTATTGAGATATACAAACAGAGCTGCAGGGATATTAACTGCTATCCAAGGGAGTGGCTAAGTAGGCCTGGGAGGCCTTGTATTCTAGCCAAGGGAGCCAAGTAGAGTCGAATCCACTAGACTTGCCTATCGATGAGAGGAACAAGTATTCCATTCTCATAAAGTAGTCTAGTTTAGCGAACCATGGCCCTCATTCCGAGTTGATCGGTCGCAAGGCGAATTTAGCAGAGTTACACACGCTAAGCCGCCGCCTACTGGGAGTGAATCTTAGCTTCTTAAAATTGCGACCGATGTATTCGCAATATTGCGATTACTAACTACTTAGCAGTTTCAGAGTAGCTCCAGACTTACTCTGCCTGTGCGATCAGTTCAGTGCTTGTCGTTCCTGGTTGACGTCACAAACACACCCAGCGTTCGCCCAGGCACTCCCACCGTTTCCCCGGCCACTCCTGCGTTTTTTCCGGAAACGGTAGCGTTTTCAGCCACACGCCCCTGAAACGCCGTGTTTCCGCCCAGTAACACCCATTTCCTGTCAATCACATTACGATCGCCGGAGCGAAGAAAAAGCCGTGAGTAAAAATACTATCTTCATAGTAAAGTT
The DNA here is from genome assembly GCF_028390025.1 of Pseudophryne corroboree. Lineage (NCBI taxonomy): Eukaryota > Metazoa > Chordata > Amphibia > Anura > Myobatrachidae > Pseudophryne > Pseudophryne corroboree. The sequence continues at coordinate 641,663,294 of NC_086448.1, forward strand.
ACTTGGCGCAGTCGCAGTGCGAACATTGCGCATGCGTACTAAGCGGATTTTCACTGCGATGCGATGAAAAATACCGAGCGAACAACTCGGAATGAGGGCCCATGCACAACGTGTAGGGGGGAGGTGGGATCTCCACATGGCCGGGCTTACAGCACGTGCTACGTTACTTAAATGATGCAGTAATGAGTGTTTGTATTCTGACACTGGAATATTGGAGTGATTAATAAGCCAGAATGCAGGGTCAGAGGGAATCTTAATCTTAAGAATGGCCTGAGAAATGTGCATAACCTCTCGCCAAAATGGTTGGATCATAGAGCAAGTCCAACAAATATGTAGGAGGGAACCAGTTGTGGAGGAGCAATGCCAGCAGAGAGCTTGCGAGGAGGGATACATAGCATGAAGGAGGGAGAGGTGTCTATACCATCTTGTCACAACTTTGTATTGAGTCTCCCGGCCCTGGACACAGACAGAGCTCAAGTGAGTTTTTAAGAATTTTTTTTCCCAGTCTCTAGGCGATAAGGAAATGCCCAAGTCCCTCTCCCAGGCCACAGCAAAGGGCGGGGTAATGACAGGTTGGGAATGGCAGACAATTTCATATAGTGTGGAAATAGTGTGGGTCGGGTCAAGGGTAGCAACGCAAAGCTTCTCAAATAGGGTCAACTACCTGGCGGCGCTGTGAAGTCTAGTGTCAGTTGTCAAGAAGTGCCTTATTTGTAGGAACTTCCAATAGTCCTGTTGGGGGATGTCCCACTTCGCCCTCAAGTCTGCAAACTGTTTGACTCCAGTCGTTGACACCATCTGACCGACCCTGAACAGTCCTGTAATAGCCCATCGTGAAAAGTGGGTGGGGTTAACACCCAGTGTAAAATCAGGGTTGGCCAGAAAGGATGTCAAGGGGCCGAATTTAGATGAGATGTAGGGAAGACCCTGTAGTGATTTCCAGGCGACTGGCGTGGGAGTGATAGTGGGATGAGGGAGGAGTAACCTAGGGAAGGAGGGGAGCCAAGGGAATATTTCTGGGAATTGCTGCACGTACAGGCCCTCCAGTACCACCCATTATTTGAGCTAGCGACTTCTCGTCCAGTCTTTAATTCTACTTAGAAGAATGGCATGGTAATAATGTTTTATATCAGGAAGTTTGAGGCCGCCATTCTCAATTGATTTAGTCAAGTGGGAGCATTTAAGTCTAGGTCTCCTCCGTTGCCAGATAAACTGCTGGATCAATCGCGAGATAGACTGGAACCAGGACTCTGGGATACGTATCGGGATGGCCTGCATTACATACAATAATTTAGGAAGGATATTCATCTTAACTAGATTTATCCTCCCAAACCAGGATAGATATTTCATATTCCATCTAGAGTAGTCATTCCGAATCGTTTGCAAGAGAGGCAAATAATTCAACAGGAACAACTGGGACTCACTAGCGGACAGCTTAACACCGAGGTATGTTATATGAGAGGATTGCCATGAGAAGGGGAAAGAACATTTAAGGTCCACTACGGACTCTGCAGGGGTGGAAATATTAAGAGCACTAGATTTAGAATAATTAATTTTGAAGTTAGAAAGCTGTCCAAAGAGGTCGAGTTCTTTTATTAGGTGTGGCAAGGAGTCAGTGGGGTGGGATACTATGGCTAAGAGGTCATCGGCAAACAGTGCTAATTTGTACTCTCTGTCTCCCACGGTAAAACCCCTGATGTCATGATTAGCTTGTATAGCTCTAGCCAGCGCTTCAATACAAAGCACAAAGATCAACAGAGATAATGGGAAGCCTTGCCTAGTACCGTTGCTTATTGTGAATGGATCAGATAGGGTGCAATTTACGCGAACCTTTGCAGTCAGAGAGTCATAGAGGGCCAGTATCCAAGTAAGTGCATTGGGACCTAAGCCAATGTGCTCTAAAATTGATTTAATAAATTTCCAACTGACCCTATCAAATGCCTTTTCGGCATCAGTAGAGAGTAGAATAGTGGGAGTAGAACTGTGGGAAGCTAAGTGGATAAGATTAAGAATTTTGGTTGTATTGCCTTTAGCCTCTCGGCCTACAACAAAACCAACCTGGTCATTGTGAACTAAGAGAGGGATCAGCGTCTTTAATCTATTGGCCAGAATCTTTGCATAGATCTTAAGATCCACATTTAGGAGGGAAATGGGCCTATAACTGGAGCAAACCGAAGGGTCTTTGCCCTGCTTCGGTATCACCGAAACATGGGCCTCCAGAGAGTCACGGGAAAAATGAGAGCCAGATGAAATTGAGTTAAATGCTCTAAGGAGTAGGGGAATCAGTCTATCCTTAAACACCTTGTAGTATGCAATAGTGAAACCGTCAGGGCCAGGGCTTTTTCCCGACGGCATAGAGGAAATGGCCTGATCCAGTTCTTGGGCAGTGAAAGGGGCTTCCAGCAAGCTAAGTTTCGAGGGCGGGAGAACGGGATAAACTATGGACCGCAGATAGTCCCTTATTTTTTGGAGTGAAAGGTGGGGGTCTGCATCTGTGGAGACACTCTCTAAGTTGTAGAGCAAGGCGTAAAACCGTGCAAAGCAAGTGCCAATCTCAGGCGATTTGAATTTGGGGATTCCTTTGGCATCTTTCACAGAGCTAATAAACGAAGCCGAGTGTTGAGCATGTATAGCCTGAGCCAGGACTCGGACAGGTTTATTGCCCCACTAATAATATTTCCGTTTACATTTACGGGTGGAGAGAATTATATTATCAGACAGTAGTTTATTCAGCTGTGAGCGGGCTTCCGTCAATTCTACGAGGGTCCTATCCGACAATGATGCCTTGTGAGAGGTCTCGAGGGCGTGAAACTTAAGTAGAAGACCTGAGATCAGAGACTGCCTTTGTTTCTTCTTATATGTGCCTAGTTGGATCAGCTTGCCTCGGAGTACACACTTATGTGCTTCCCACACAGTTAGGTGGGAGACATCGCCTGTGACATTCATGGCAATATAATCGTCTATAGCCTTATCTAAGGCATCTTTACAAAGTGTGTCATAGAGAAGAGACTCATTGAGTCTCCAGATCCATTGTTTATGGGGATCGTGCGAGAGGCGTGGTCTGACCAATTGATAGAGCCAATAGTGGCATCTATGAGAAGCGGGAGGTGTCTATGGCTAAGGAACAAGTAATCAATACGGGAATAAACCCGGTGGGGGTGTGAATAAAAGGAGTAGTCACGTCCCGAGGGATTGAGGGTCCTCCAGGAGTCAGCTAGTTGTTGTGTATGAAGTAGGCGTTTGACATGGCGATATTTAGATGCAACAAATCTAGAGGTTTATTAATGAAAATGTTGAACAGTAGTGGTCCTAGTACAGACCCTTGTGGCACAGCACTTAGCACTTCAGTCCAATTTGAAAATGATCCATAAATCACAACGCGCTGTTCCCTATTATCTAACCAATTTTTGACCCAAGTGCATATTGTGCTCCCTAGCCCTATTTCTTGTAGCTTATAGATACTGTAAGTCGCATGTGTGGTACAGTGTCGAAAGCTTTGGCAAATTCTAAAAAGATTACATCCACCTCCTTACTCTGATCAAGGTTTGCACTTACTGTTTCATAAAAGCCAAGTAAGTTGGTTTGACATGATCTGTACTTCACCAATCCATGTTGATTTCTTTTAATGACCTTATTGACTTCAAAGAACTTCTGAATACTATCCCTTAAAATACCTTCAAATACTTTCCCCACTATGGATGTAAGACTAACTGTTCTATAATTACCCAGTTCAGCTAGTATATCCCCAATTTCTTCTGGCAGTGGACAAATATATTGTTTTAATACCAACTTAAAGGTATATAAGAGGCATGTTGATAGTTCTGATGGCCTAAAAGGGGCATGTGGAGGAGTCTGATTATTTATAAAAGGCATGCAGAGGGGACTGATGGCATTTCAATTTGATGGACTTTCAAGAAGACATAAGCAGGAGGAGTGGAGAATCAGGGAACAGCAGGTGCGTCAGTTGGTGACATGAGTGTCAAGGGTGACAGCACTGGATACACCTCCCTCACTACTGCCCTGCTGTGTGCATCTAATTACTTGTGTTACACATTTCTTTCAGTTAGAGCTTTGTCAGGGAAACACATTGGCACACTCCCACATGACATCATTGCCTGCATAAAGGCTTATTAACAAATACTACTACCTGATACATCTACAGGGAACACACTGATTCTACACATATTCCAGATTGAGGAGTTGTGGCAACATGTTACAGTAGGAGGCTCACAACAGGTACCCAACATATAGACATTATCTGTACAAAGAAAGCCTTGAAATACCCTCTAAACTAGCAAGTTTAATAGGCATTGCTGATATATAAATTTCAGTCTGCATATTTAATGATTTATGTATTGCTGTATGTTATTGTTCATTAATACAATCTCTACTATTATAATTTTTACAAGTAATAAATTGTTATATTTAAATTGATCCTAAGTTCAAACACATACATTAACCAGAATCCATTTACAATTATTTACTGGCGCCCAAAATGGCTGCCTCAGCTTCTGCATGCTCCTGATCATCTCCATAAAACAACTTAAATTCACCACAAACTGACCTATGAATCCATCACACATATCCAAGGACTTACCTTTAACTTGTACTACTCTATGCAGACATCATCAAAACCAACGGATTGCATTCCTGTGCTGAGATACACACTGGATTGAAACCTATGCATCTCTCCACTTAGAAGTCCTTCAGTTTGGCATCTACTCTACTCTGCATTGAACATCCCCGACAAGGTACTGTGGACTACAACCTATCTTTGGTTCCACCCAGCCCCTCACTTAGACATCATTCACCTCTGTTCTATGAACAACAAATAACTCTGACTTCTTGCATTAATCAACTAATATACAGTATATTTAGGCTCTGAATTGCTGAAGGGTCACTGTTCATTTCAAATTGCAGGACCCCAGCCATTCCCCAGGACACATGTTATCACTACCCCCACAAGAAATATACTTAAAAGGCCTCTCACACTGAGCTTCTTGACATCTACACAACAGGAAGTCGATTCTAACACCTTTCCACAAGCCTGCTTTGTCCTGGAATAATTGACTAAATCAGCAACAGGAAAGCAAAATTATTTTATTTATCACATGTTTCAAATATACCCATTGGATTAAAGAGCAGCAATAGTTTATAGCAATAACTTTGTTCATGAACCCATTATAAATTTTGGATCACATAACATTATAAATGAGTTCAAGATGGCATTGCGGATGGCTGCCTCGGTGCTGCTGTGCCAAGCATCCTTCATTTTTTCATTTTTTTATATGATTATATTCCCCCCATGAGTGCCACTGTCAGAAGAAATTATCAGGTTCTCAGGACTCACCCCCCGACCAAAGTCACCGGAGCTGCTGGCCGGATCTGCGTTTCTCACTGCTCTCGCAGCATGGCGGTGGCCTTGCAGCGACCTTGCAGCAGCCCAAGGAGAAGCAGTGTCCCATCGGGAAATGTGCGGCTGGCTGCCCGGAACCCCCGAGGTGGCCCTTTGTGGCATGCCCGTGAGAGAGTCGCCAGCGATACCATCAAACCTGGAGCCCTGGTGAGCACCTCAAGAAGTGGTACGCATGCTGGGCTCAGAGGAGGAAAAGTGCCTCTCAGCCCATGACCTGGAGACCCAGCTCCTGGAAAGGCCGGTGGCAGGTACCATGGGACAGCCAATGGAGAAGGCAGCGTGGAAGCCTCTGCCCCCCCAGCCCAGTGATGGCCCATCCCACAACTCCAGCTCCTGTAGTTGCAGAGTGCCAGTGGCCCCTGGGAGCTGTGGTTTGAAGATGGCCCACTGCGGCACCCCCAGGAGGCACATCGGAGCAGAAAAGGCATGGGACAATGACATGGGACAATGACCGGTGGGTGCCCCGAAACCATACTACCAGCAGTGGAGCAGCGACAACCCAGGCTGGCATGCTGGCCCACAGGGGCGGATCCAGGAAAAAATTACAGGGGGGGCACCACTTGCACGCCTTTGGCGTGCGGTCCCATGAAGGTGCGCATGGCCTCACAACAAGGGCATGACCTAGCAACAAGGGTCATGGCCTCAAAGGGAATGTCATATTCGTAAGATGGGAAGAGGGTGACACTTTGGAGAGGCAGAGAGTGACAGAAGAGAGAGGGTGATGGGTTTATAGTGACGCAGGGGAGAGGAAGAGGGTGAGGCAGTGGGTGAAGGAGACATAGTGGGAGACGGAGAGGCAGAGAGAGTGTGACAGTGAGAGGCAGTGTGGGTAACACCGGGGAAAGGGTGACGAGGAAAAAGTGGGTGATGCCAGGGGGAGGTGGCAGTGGGTAACAAGGAGAGGCGGACAAGGAGAGGCAGTACCTAAGGTCTCTGTAGGAGGGAGTAGTGAGACATTTGTAGTGAGGTTTACAGAGACATGAAGGGAAAGTATCGCTGGGGAAACAGACAGAAGAAAACATGGAAGCTTAACACAATAACTGAGAGGAGAGAGAACAAGAAAAGAGAGAGAGAGTGTGGGGGGTGGGGGAGTGTGGGGGGGAGGCAGGGGCTCCTGAACCCAGCAAACAGCCTAATATACCCTATCTAAAGGTGGGTACACACTGGCCGATATATTGGGCGTTCTCTTGAACGGCCGATATATTGCGGGTCTGTCGGCCAGTGTGTACGGCCGATACGTCTGTGAACTCCGCCATTCACAGACGTATAGTGTCGGCCCCGGAGCACAGCCGGCGGCCAATATATCTACCGATATATTGGCGCGTCGCTGTGTGTGTACGGGCGGTCGGACACATGCTGCGGCGGCCGGCGGTAATTGACAGCTGAAATGGGCGGGCATGTGTACACCCCCGCCCAACTCATGACGTCAGTCCCCGACAGATCGGGCAGTGTGTATGCACAGCACACTGCCCGATCCGTCCATAGATATATCTGCCGATCAATCGATCGACAGATATATCTTCCAGTATGTACCCACCTTTAGAATTAATAAAGCACAAGTGCATCCCAGCGCTGCAACTGAGTGCCCAGGTAAATATATATATATATATATATATATATATATATATACACAAACAGTATGTGTGTAAATACAGTATATATATATATATATACATACATACATATATATACACATATACAAACAGTATGTGTGTAAATACAGTGTATATATATATATATATATATACACACACACAAACAGCATGTGTATATTATATATATATATATATATATATACACACATATACACAAATCTATATGGCTGCACCAGATTCCCTCTCATTAAATGCCCACTCACTGACCTTAAGCCCATGGGTCATGTTGCTGCCCCACCAAGTCCAGGTGCTGGCGAGTTGCCTGCTTAATTCATGTGCAGGCCGAGCCAAGCACCAGCGGCTGCTGATCGTGGAGGAGGGGAGGAGAGAGAAGGGGAAAGCCTCCCCTCTCCTCCGAGTCTTCCGGCTTTGCTACAGCCGGCTGCAGCGTATTGTAATGAGTCTCTCTGACTCATTAATACTGCTGCCGCTGCCGCTGGGTCCTTCATCGCGGCGGGCGCCAGTGAACAGCGCCGCTGCTTCTTTTTTAAAGGGAAGGGACTGTTCATTTTTTTTTTTTTGTAAGTGCCAAACATGACAGGGGGGGCACGGGCCCGCGTGCCCCCCCCCCTGGATCCGCCACTGCTGGCCCACATAGATGGACTAAGCATGCCCGCAAAGCTGTGCCCGGAACAGCGGACAGGGTGCCCGAGTGGGGCCCACAGCGGACTGAAGGGCAGAATAGAGCACACAAGAGGCGCAGGACCCGCAAGAGGGGCTGCCGTGCTAGGGACCTAGTCAGGTGGAGATGCAGAGGCCACCAATCTGCTCTTCCAGTAATCCTACTCTCAAACACTCAATCCCTCATGAACAAGATTGATGAGCTATCCCTGCTCATGAGTGACGCAAGATCAGGCACTAATGGGCCAATCCATCCTATACTTCACTGAGACGTGGCTGGACTACCTAATTGCTGACTCCACACTGTCACTGCTGGGCTACAGCCTCTTCTGGCCTGACTGCAATAAGGACCTCACCGGAAAAACCAGAGGCGGTGGCATCTGCTTCTACATAAACGAACGGTGGTGCTCCAACGTTATGCTCCTAAGTAAATCAAGCAGCATACAATTGGAGACGCTCATCATTAACTGCAACCCATTCTACTCCACCCGGGAATTTGACTTAACAGTACTGGTGGGGGTGTACAGTATATCCCCCCCCCCCCCAAGCAAGCGCAAATGATGCCCTGCAACAGCTGGCCACCAGGATAAAAGATACAGAACTCAAATATCCGGACTCTCTGCTTATAGTGCTGGGACACTTCAACAACACCAACCTGAGCCAGGAGCTATCTAAGTACAAGCAGCAAGTCAAATTCCATACCAGGAAGGGGCGAACCCCGGGCCACTGCTATACCTCCATCAAACAGCTTACCAGTCCATCCCCTGCACAGCCCTAGGCCTCTAGGACCACTGCATAGTCCATCTGCTCCCCACATACACCCAGAAGCTGAGGACGGAAAAGCCTGTGGTCAGGTCCGTCAAATGCTGGACAAGCGAAGCACAGCTGAAGCTTCAGGCCTGTTTCGACTGCACAGATTGGAGGGTGTTTGAGACTTCTAATACCAACCTGGATGACCTGGCTGATGTAGTGACATCCTACATCAGCTTCTGTGAGGACACGTATGTACCAACAAAACCAGTCCGCACGTTCAATAACAACAAGCCTTGGTACAACTCCCAGCTCAGAAAGCTTAATCGGGCCAAGGAGGAGGAGGCATACAGCAGTGGGGACAGGGCCCTGTAAAAACAGGCCAGGAACACCCTGACATGCAAAATCAGGCTGCCTAAAAACTGATTCTCCAACAAGCTGACTAATAGCCTTCCGGCCAACGACCCTGCATCAGTTTGGAGAGGTATGCAAGCCATAACCATATACAAGAAAACCCAAAATCCCACTGTCATGCTCCAGGAACTGGCGGATGAGCTGAACAACTTTTACTGCAGACTTGAGAAGGAGGCCCCTTGTCCCAGTCCAACCCCTGTCCCGTGCGAAGCTGACCACCCACTCCCCTATCCTGGTCTCTACTCCCAGGCACTGCGGATGGATCAGAAAGAGGTAGAAGGAATGTTCAGAAGGGTCAAACCTAGGAAAGCCACAGGCCCAGAGTATTGCCACCTGCCCTAAAGAACTGTGCTGTTCAGATCCCCTCCATCTTCTCCAAGATCTTCAACACCTCACTGGAGACGTGCAAGGTTCCCTCCTACTTTAAATGTTCAACAACCATACCAGTTCCAAAGAGCGCAGCTGCAAAAGACCTAAACGACTACAGGCCGATCGCACTAACATCTGTGGCAATGAAAGTGTTTGAACGGCTGGTGCTGAACCACCTGAGAGAAGCGACTAACACCCACCTAGACCCCTTGCAGTTCACATACTGAGCAAACAGGAGTGGCGAGGGCGCTGTTAACTTGGGGCTGCACTACATCCTACAGCACCTATACTGACCAGGCTCTTTTTTTCAAGGGTCATATTTGTCGACTTCAGTTTGGCTTTAAACACAATCGTCCCCAGTAACTTGCAAGCCAAACTCCTCTCCTTAGGGGTCCCAGAATCAACATGCTTCTGAATCGTTGACGTCCTGACAGCAAGGAAACAGATGTTGAAAGCCAGGTCATTCACGTCTAGTGGGTGCACAATCAGCACGGGGGCCCCTCAAGGATGTGCCCTCACCCCTCTGCCCTTCTCGCTATATACCAATGACTGCACCTTGGCCAAGCAATCAGTAAAAATTATAAAATTCACAGACGAGACCACCGTCATCAGCTTAATCAAGGACGAAGATGAATTTGCATACAGACGTGAAGTGGAACGGCTAACACAGTGGTGCGGCAGGAACAACCTTGACCTAAATCCCCTCAAAACAGATGAGATGGTAGTGGACTTCAGAAGGAAACTCGATGCCATGCAACCACTCGTAATAGCTGACATCGTGGTTTCGTGGGTCGACTCCTTCAAATTCCTAGGGTCAAAAATTTCACGAGACCTCAAATGTGGACTCAACATAAGCACTGTCGAAAAGAAGGCCCAGCAGTGAATGTTTTTTCTGGGGCAACTCAGGAAGTTCAACATCCCACAGAAGCTGCTGTTAATCTTCTACATAGTGATCGTAGAATCGGTCCTATGTTGCTCAATCACAGTCTGTTATGGAGCTGCCAATGAGAGTGACAGACAAAGGCTGCAAAGGGTGGTGAGGACAGCTGAAAAGATTGTTGGTGCTGACTTCCCTCTCATCCAGGAATTATACCAGTCAGGAAGCGAGTGGAGAAAATCATTGCAGAATTGCAGCACCCAGGTCACAAACTGTTCGAAATGCTTCCATCAGGCAGACGCTGCAGGTCCATTCCCGCAAAGTCAACCAGATCCATTAAAAGCTTTTTCCCACTAGCTGTCCACCAGCTGAATAATATATAAAACGTCTAACATGTATAATATGTCTAATATGTCGAGTCTATCGTATGGTTCAATGTGCAGTATGAACTCATGTGTGATGTTTGTAATGTATGCTACGTTTTTCCCCCTTCTTATGCTATGTATTCCCCCTTCATGTTGCTGCGTGGTGATGCACCTTACCACAAAAATTCCTAGTGTACGTGAGTACACCTGGCCAATAAAGCTGATTCTGATAAAGAAGTGGTCTGCATAATTGTGGAAAATCCGAGCGATGTCACCATATGAGGTATGCCTATAACTTGATGAACTGCCAGAAATCATTACTAAAAGATTCTATAGTTGTACGCCATCCCATTTTTTCTGGCTTTGGTTATAATTCATCAGCGGGTTTTGGTTTTGCAAATACCACCTCACTGGTTTTGGCTTTCGATCCAGATTGTTTTTTAAATTGATAAAATCAACTAAAATCAGGTTATTTTTGCAATCCAAACTGAATCAAACACCCAAAATTCAGATTTAAAATCCACATTCCATACTGCGGGAAGATTCGGACAGGACTCGGTTCAGATCTTCTCTGGATATCCCGGCTGGGTTTTGGATTGGGTCGGACTCACAAAATTTGGATGGGTTCAGATCTCTGGAGAACCGAACTGAACATCTCTAATAGATTCATGCTGTCAGTGATCTAGTAATAACGTCTTTTTCAGATTTTATCAGATACACTGTATTCAGTTTTCATTGCATTTCTCAGTAATTTACGGTGGGAAATCTATTGAGTCTCTTGCTAAAAAAATAGAATTTTTTTTTTTTTTTTTAAAGAAAAAAGCATTCCTATTTTCCATCATATAACTCTCTCGGGCTTTAACTAGAACATGTCCCTATACTTTAGAAAATTAGATGAATAAATGGCAAAGTAAGACACAAAGAAATATTAAGGAAATTGCAGTTCTGTAACTGTTGGTTTTTCCTAACTAATTCTTGTAAATATAAAAATTGTAAAGATGCATCAAGAATATAAGTGTAGTACATTATTATGTTAATGTGTATGACATAATTTATTTTCCAAACCAAAAATATTTTATGACATTTAGGGGGAGATTCAATTGTGTTTTACATAGTCTAAATGATGGATTCCCAAATGAGCAATTAATTTGTTCCAGGTAGCCATTAATTATCATGCCTGTTACACCCAATTAGACCAGGTATAGCCATGTATAGCAGCTAAACATGTCTAATCTCCTGGTTAGGGCACCCAAACAGCCATTAGGATGACCAAACCATAGAGTTTTTGTTGTTTCTGCTTACCCAATGGAGCAACAATTGACTTGATCCATTGGATGGTCACTGGTGGCAGCCACCAGAAGAAACAATTGAATTCCTTCACCCCTTAATAATACTGAAACCATCCCTCTTCTTTGGATGCCCTGATAAATGGAAAACTAATGCACAGCTAAACTACTCTTTTGGTGTTCTCAGTGGCGTCCTGGGTTACAGGAGCTACTGCCACACTCTATTTCTTAATGCACAGGAGAATATAAAGTGATGTCAAAATAGTAACTGCTAATAATAATGAGCAAGATACTACACACATTTGCGTGTCAAGAGAGGGGAGCCATTTTACATCTACTACTTTAATTTTCTGAAGCTTTGCACACTTTGTGCAAACTACAGTCTCATATTCTATTTAGAATGGAGGCTCCACAATATCATATAATGCTGGAGACACTATTAACACCATCAATTTTGTGTATGTTAGTAGTGGCAAATTAAGTGTTAATTTTTCTCCTTCCCACGTGAATCTAATGAATGTCATCTGCTCTTAAAATACACATCCAATATTAAATGAATTGAAAGATATAGAAGTCTTATCAATCCATTTATGTTTAGCATTTTACATCTCTAATCTCTAAAACCAATAGAAGGGCAGTGACTCCCATTATCTCAATCTGATGCTACTGTATGTAAAAGGAAAAAGGAGCTAAAGAGTGCACAAATATGGAGAAATATGCAAACCTACTGGAAGTGCTTTTTATGTGCATAATTGGATTTAATTGTCAGGGTTAAATTATTTTCTCTAACTGTTGCTACAAATGCAGCATAATATCATATGCTAACACTATGTTTTTTCTGAAAAGATAAAATGCTTTAATCATTTTAAAACTAAATTTTTTCAATTGTGCACCTGTATAGATATGATTTTGTGGCCTTTAATTAGCTGGGAGACAATTGCAATGGATGTTTTAGAGCATTGTAGAAATACTCATGGGCAGCTATGATAACTACACTATTCATTCTCTAGGCAAAATAATGAAAATAAATAGCGTTATTAAAAAAATTATATTGTGCTTTTAAGTTCCCAGGGCATGTTGTCTTCAATATAAATCACATTATTTCCAATTTAGAGATCCTATAGTGCTAGATTCCACTGCAAAAATATATATATATATAATGTGAACTTTAAGTGGTTCTTTACTAACAAGAGTTGTACAGTTATCACTTCTGTAGGCACTTTACACCAGCAGCTAGTTCACAAAGTAACAATGACTACAACAAAACATGCAGTACATAGAATAACCTTGCAGTTTATTGCAATAAGTTTGGCAGAGAGGAACAGATATGGCGAAAGGCCTTGACCATAAAATTAGATAGATGACAGATAGATGAGGCTTGAAAAAATATTATTTTTAATTCTGAATCCACAAACAGGTCCAGTAGGGATCCAGTTGGGATCCTGGAAGTCAAAATACCAACACCAGAATCCCAACACTTCTTGGAATGCCGACACCAGCATCCCGAATAGGATCACCAGCCTGGTGTTGGAATCTCGACCGCCTGGATTCCAAATGATCATCTACAGGGATGCCGGAGAGGTAAGTCGCATGGGGATGTTATGTTTAGGCTTTGGAAGGAGGGTTAGGGTTAGGCTGTGACCTTGGGTTTAGGCACCCCCAGGGAGGGATAGGGTTAGGCAGCAGGGAGAGGGAGGGACAGATTTAGACTGCAAGGATGGGGGTTAGGTTTAAGCACCCTCAGGTAGGGTTAGGGTTATGTTGTGGGGAAGGGAGGGTTAGGTTCAGGTTGCTAGAAGGGAGAGTTAGGGTTAGGGGGGGCCAGTGGGGGAAGGTAAGTATACTTACCTTCCCCTGTCGGGATTCTGTTCATCTGGATGCTGTGTTTGGTATTCTGATCGCCGTCATCCCAACTGCCATCATTACCCCTTGGTTTAGGCCATGTAATACTGGAGTCCCTAGAAGCAAGTCAAGCAATATCTATAATACATGTGAGTGAGTCAGAAGTGCATGAGTTGGGAGCAACTTAAAAAAAAGATCAAATAACTTTGCACCTTGGCAAAACCATGTTGCACTGCAGTTGGGGCAGGTTTAAAACATGCAGAGATATTTACATTTTGGTGGGGTTGTGTCCAAACAAAAAAATCTTGATTGCAGTGTAAAAATAAACCTGTCCAGCATTTGTGAGTTACATGTAAAAACAGCCAGTATTTATCCTGCATCAGTCCCAATGTTCAGTAATACATAAGTTTAAAAAAATAATTCTTAAAAACACCTTTACTTCTACTTCTACACATTTATTAACATGATCAGTTCATTATTAGTTTGCAAGTTGCTGTGGTTAATGGATGTGTTTCAATATATCACACCCTGCTTCTTTCTCTCTTGGAATAAATGAATGAACACAATCCTGTTTAATAACATAATTTTTTATGCGCTAGCATTAGCATCACTTTTTCCACTAAATACAAATTATGTAGATTTAAATAACTGCTGCTTTTGTTTGTTTGTTTTTTAAGGTTTTTATGGGACACAGGGCCTAATTAATTTATGTACGCAAATACAATTGCGATTTTCTTGGCTACAGAAGTAAGTGAAGGTGCCATCAGGAATGAAAAGAGATGCCCACTGGAGCCATCACAAACTCATTCGCAGTTGCATACAAATTTGCTCCCCACCAGCATTAGGAACATCAGAGCTATGGGTTGCGCTGTGGCTATGTACAGATGGAGCCATCCTCATCTATCCCTTTAATAAAATTAACTGAGCAAGGGCAGTCGGACTTAATCCCCTGCTGTAATGACTTAATCCCCTGATGTATTGTTCTCTCTGTATTGTATTGCAGCTGAGAACAATAGATAAATGGTTTATGCTATTAAGCCATGGTGCACCTAGGCGCAGCAGAGAAGCCTAGATGAGCGAGGCTCCATCTGTATACTGGACACAGCAATAGCGGCACAGGTGCCATGATTTTGTATGTACAAGCTTCCAGATACACTCCGCAAAAACACCATGACACACCTGCTTTCTGCCGACCACTCCCCGTAAACTCCAAGTAAACACCTCCAAATTGTCACTTCCTGTCAATCACTCTGCAATGGAATCCTCAGTGTAAGCACATCGCAGTGGCACCTTGGCACTTGTGCATTGTACTTACAGCACATGCACAGTCTATTGCATGATAATCACCATTGCATAACAACATGAATTAGGATGAGAGAGACAGATTTATACCTCATGGGGCAGTGAGCAATACACATATTTGGGGCTATCTTTCCTCAAACAGTGGGTTCCCCCTTTCCTCAAACAGTCCCCCCAGTCAGTCAGTGTATGCCAAACCACCCCCTCAGAGTCTGTCGATGTTATGCCGATGCCCCCCCCCCCTCAAACACCCCCCCCCTGTCTTGCAGTGTATAATACAGGGACCCGTCAGATAGTGACAGCCTCAGCATGCCCCAGCACTCACCATGGAAGTCTGTGACCTGTCCACCGCATAGTTGAAGATGCTGCTCACCAACAGGATGGGATCGAGGAGGCCGCTCTGCTTGTTGGGAGCTGGGACATGGCTTGGGGGGTCCAGGAATACCTCCTCCTCCAGCATGTCACTCGGACAGTATCTGCTACTGCTGAAGATTTCATGCTGGGGGCTATCCAGCACAGGGCAAGGCCGCCCTGCATGCCAAGTCCCACCCAGTGTTGCAATAGCAATCTAACTGCAATCGCATCACTGACCTGGGAATTGAGGATGCCCCCTGCATTCACAGCCGCAACGCTACCATTTTCTTTATCAGAGCAGCTGCGTGTGATGTCATGCAGCTGCCCCAAAAACGTTCCTGCCATGCCTGTGATCATTCATAGAAGTAATAGTCTCTTCTTATACTGTATTTAGCAGACTTCAACTCAATAATGTCTTGATTGCAATATCTCGCTCTCACATTTGGACAAAAGGTAATAACAAACACATCCTTAAAGGTTAACTCCCGGATTAGTAATGTTAAACCTCATTCCTTCATTTGACTGTAAAAAAATCTTTGAATAACATCCTTTTCTCTTCAGTACATATATAATAACGAATCGGACAGCATCTAGCATCTGCTACACTCTCAACAGTGTATATGGATGTTTATAAGATCTATATATAGAGAGAGAGCCTGACACAAGTCAGCTTCAATTACTACCACATTGTATGCTGTTCATGGAAATAAATGTGCCTTAAAGGCAATATGCAGCATTTTGCAGCCAAACCATCTCATATGTATGGGAGGCAATCACGAGACCGCCTGCTGGTGTTCTGGCGGCCACAATATCAATGCCAAAATCCCGAGAGACATTGAAATGCCACTGCCAGAATACTGGCGCCACAGGCTTTTCTCCCTCTGTGGGTGTCCATGACACAGAGAGAGAATATAACCTTGCCTGTGGCATGGGGAGCACAGTGAGCCCACAAGGGCCTCGGGATCATGACAGCTGGGATTCCAGCCATCGATAAAACGTATATATTCCATATGTACTGTATACCTGTACATACAATTAGTTTGCCATTAATCATCATCATAATCAACAGGGCACACTGCACCTGCCTATACTTGATGCAGAATTTGTTTCTTAAAAAAATAGGTAAATACTGAACTGTATATAACCAGGGTCGGACTGGCCAACAGGGGAACAGGGAAAACCTCCGGTGGGCCCCACTGCCTGTGGCCCCTCCTCCTCCTCTAGGAATCAGGTTCCAGAGTCTATCCTAATGCACTTTAATTATGCATTATACATATGTTACATTATACTTCACAAGAATATGGTTTATTATATATTTACCAAGGGGTACAGAACATGTACTCTGTAATAGTTAGCCAAACCTCTGTGGTGGCTGGCCATGCCCCAGTACAGCCTGGCCACACCCTTAAGCATGGGCCCCTACAACAGCATTCCCCCGGTGGGTTCTTCATGCCCTAGTCCGACACTGTATATAACACCATGGTTTCATGCTGTTAATTTGATTGAAACTAGTGCAGCAAATATTTGCAGAATATTCAATATGAGCCCTATCCTGTCCAAATCATTAGTGTATACTTAAGAATTGGAAATACTTTTATCTGGTTAATTATTCCATATATGTGCTCCAGTAATTGAACTTATCTGTGTGCTATGTATTATTGAATTGTCAGTAAACTTCAGCTGAATATACTGCTTTATATATTTGATAATTAATACTGTTTGACATTACAAATTCTGCAGTAGCTGCATCTTCTAAATGATTCTCATGAGAAGAACAAAGCAGTGCGTAGTTCACCGGGAAAAAAAATTATAAGGTGATAAATGAATTTGGCATCCAATGCCAAATTTTATGTGTGCCAATTGCCTACATTTTTTCATCTACAAAAAAGATGTATTGTATCAGAAATAATAACGTTTCACAATTTGCATAATTGCTGAGAAGGTGCAGAATTAGCAGAAACCAATCCATACATAATGCAGACATTTCATGGCCACTGCTTTCTCTAAACTTTTATGCTTCTTGTCCTTTAATTTTTCTTCTTCATTTTGGCAGGCTGTGATGTTTGTTGGAAAAGTATGTTTTGAAAAGTAAATTCCTCTGTTTTTAATGGACTTTTATTATTGTATGCCAAATTATTTATTTGTAATGGGTACATCTGAACATCTCAAAAACAAAATGAAAAGGAAAGTGCTAAAAAACTAAACAACATACAAAAAGAAAATAGCCAAGAGCGAATCGGATTTTAGGAATTCTGAATCTGCCCAAACTTCCGTGCTCCGAGGGAATCCGAGCCGCCGCTCAGCATTTCCCGCCAAGCTCGGATTTCAATCGAGACAAAACGTCATCCTCTTGACGTCGGATTCTCATAGGCTTTGGATTTTATATAAAGATGCTGCCGCTGGGACTTGGCGTAATCTGACTCCAGGCACAATGCTGTGTGCTATGCTGTACTCTACTAGATAAATGGTTAAAATGGCTGTGCTGTCCAGACTTACAGTGACTGTGCTGTATATACAAGTGGCTGTGCTGTGGACTCCAGACTCATACAAGTGTATGTGACATAGTATACAAGTTGCTGTGCTGTGTCCAGATTCATAGTAGCTGTGCTGTACATACAAGTGACTATGCTGTGTCCAGACTCACAGTGGCTGTGCTGTGTATAAAAGGGGTTCACTACGATATGCCGGCGGCCGGACTCCCGGTGACCAGCATACCGGCGCCGGGAGCCCGACCGCCGGCTTACCGACAGTGTGGCGAGCGCAAATGAGCCCCTTGCGGGCTCGCTGCGCTTGCCACGCTACGGGCACGGTGGTGCGCTACACACGCCACACTATTTTATTCTCCCTCCAGGGTGGTCGTGGACCTCCACAAGGGAGAATAAGTGTCGGTATGCCGGTTGTTGGGCTCCCGGCGCCGGTATGCTGGTCGCCGGGAGCCCGACCGCCGGCATACTGAAGACCACCCGTATAAAAGTACATAGGAAAATGCAGAGAGGGGTTCCAGTTGCCTGGAAAAACCCCAACTCTTGGCCAGTGGCTCAAATTATGACCACAATAGCAAAAGTATATAATATGATTGATATAGCTGCTGCCATAATGCAATTTAATGGAAAGAATTGAGCTGCTGCACATACAAAGGTTAGCAGTTTCTCCTACAAAGCTTGCTGTATGTGTGGATCTGAGTGCTCAATCAGTGTGCTGGACCAGAGAGTAGCTGACAAGAAGAAGATACAGGCGCCTTGCCATCAGGTGGGAGCATGTGATCTTAAAAAGTGTAGTTCTATCTCCTACTGGTTCTCCTTGGAAGCAGCAGAGATAGCTCTGTATGGTGATGCAGCAGGAGGCATCTATTACAAGCAGACACCTCCTGCTGCAGTAGTGATCAGAACTGTGTCCTAGGGTGCAGCATTGGATCACTCAGTCACCATCGGTTGGCTTACGACACACATGGGGCCACGTAAGCTGCCCGTTGAATTTCGGTACTTTGTGCATTTTTGCGCACTAAAGACCACACCTGAATGACCCACTTACAGCGCATGCCTTACTCAGAATGTACTCACAAAAGTGATGTTGCGATCGGTACAGAAGGTATCAGGAGTGAGGCAGAAAAGAGATGGACATTCCTGGGTGGTGCTGGGAGGAGGCTAGAAATGCATGCAAAAATTATTCGTGCAATGGGCATGTTATGGGAATGATGCAGGTGTGTAAATGCAAACAACAGCATTCTCAAACAGAGAGGTATAGGAGGCCATGGTCAGACAGAGATATTTTACCTGCCATAGCGCTGGTGCATGTTTTCATGGAGCGACCGATCATTGCATCTAAGGATGCACAACAGGAGGTATGACCTGCTTAATAAAATAATATTTAAGAGGTTCCAGTTAATGGACAAAAGTAAATATAAGCCAAAGTCCTTGTTGATTCCACTTTAGATTCAGTTTCAGCTGAAATCTGCATCTTTAGAGAAATATGTTGAAGACTGTACATAGCAGGAATTATTATAAGAACAACTGAGATCTACATTTTGCTAAAGAGAGTATGACCTTCTAGAAAACGGCATCATGCCTTTAGGAAGAAAATTTGCAACAAAGAAGTAGCCTTGTGTTTTGTTATGCATGGTATTCACTCCAGTCAAGCAGCAACATTTAACTGGGTTCATATTATGCGATGTAACAAATGATGCAACGCTATTTCAATTTCACTAATACCAGAACACACAATATAGAGTGTACACACTATGCAATCTTCTTACCGATGGCACAATATATTTTGTCGAAGGATGGTATCCAATTAATTGTTGCTAATATACACACTGTGCAATCATCATGTAGAACAGTGCCATACTTCCAAGTCCAAAATATTGTGTGGTTGTGTGTTTTTTTGTACACACTACACAATATGAACCACATCCTTCCTCGCATTGTCCTATATGATGTGAAGCACATCGGATGCGACGATATGATGAATGACAGGTGAAAACATCAGATTGGTTTACACATTATAAAAGATGGTCATTCTATTCCCCCTCGGGATGATATATTGGATGATAGATTGTATAGTGTGTACCCTGCTTTAGTAATGTTGCTTAGATAGGATTCCAAACACCAGTTAGGAGACCGGCACTGGAACACAGACAGATGACAACCCAAAGGTGAGTATTGGGGTACGGGTTAGTGTTAGGTGGGTAATTCCAAGTTGATCGCAGCAGGATTTTTGATAGCAATTGGGCAAAACCATGGCCCTCATTCCGAGTTGTTCGCTGTCAAGCTGCTTTTAGCAGCATTGCACACGCTAAGCCGCTGCCTACTGGGAGTGAATCTTAGCTTAGCAAAATTGCGAACGAAAAATTCTCTAAATTGCGAATAGAAATTTCTTTGCAGTTTCTGAGTAGCTCGGGACTTACTCTGCCACTGCGATCAGTTCAGTCAGTTTCGTTCCTGGTTTGACGTCACAAACACTCCCAGCGTTCGCCCAGACACTCCTCCATTACTCCAGCCACTCCCGCGTTTTTCCCAGAAAAGGTAGCGTTTTTTCACACACTCCCATAAAACGGCCAGTTTCCGCCCAGAAACACCCACTTCCTGTCAATCACATTACGATCACCAGAACGAAGAAAAAACCTCGTAATGCCGTGAGTAAAATACCAAACTTCTTAGCAAATTTACTTGGCGCAGTCGCAGTGCGAACATTGCGCATGCGCAATTAGCGGAAAATCGCTGCGATGCGAAGAAAATTACCTAGCGAACAACTCGGAATGACCACCCATGTGCACTGCAGGGGAAGCAGATATAACATGTGCAGAGAGAGTTAGATTTGGGTGGGGTGTGTTCAATCTGCAATCTAATTTGCAGTGTAAAAATAAAGCAGCCAGTATTTACCCTGCACAGAAATAAAATAACCCACCCAAATCTAACTCTTTCTGCACATGTTATAACTGCCTGCCCTGCAGTGCACATGGTTTTGCCCAATTGCTATAAAAAATCCTGCTGCGATCAACTTGGAATTACCCCCTAGGTCTTTGGGGGAGGATTAAGGTTAGCCACTAGAAGGGGTTAGGGTTAGGAACTAGGGGGGTGGTTATCCGTAGTCACCACCTCTGAAGGGATAGCCATAGCCACCACCCTAGGATGTTAGGGTTAGGGTAGGGGACAGGTAGAATACTTATTCCATCCGGTGTCGGGATCGTCAGTGTCGGGATGCTGCTGTCAGTCATGTGGCCGCCAGCATCATGAACACAGGGATAACAAAATGTTTTTATTTATTTCCTGAAAATTGTTGGATTTCAGCATGTACAGCAATGTGTAATAGTAGCTGCTGATCAATATGATTTGTGCAAGTATAGGACAGTCCAATTGATAGTATAATTACATTAACTATTTTACAGATGGAGGGACAGTCCCATGGAGTTAGCATGTGAAGTCGATGTCCTCAAATGGATGCGGTGTTGTGGTCCAAGACAGCAATGAGGCTTGCACAGTCCAAGAAGTACCTGAAAATGGCTGGAAAATCCAGAAGTTGGTCCAGGCAAACAGTATTTAGTTCTGCAGTCACTGTAGGTAGGTGAGGTAGGTTTCGCTGCCCAGGAATAGCAGCATTGTGATGATGACATGGATTTATTGAGATAAAGAATATAAAGTACAAAACAAGTCTCCAAGACATTCAGATCATGAGAACAACATAGAGACACCATGTCAGAATCTCCTAATAGATGGTCACAATAGATATGAAATGTAACATACTGTAGGACATTTGAAAAATTGTATCCCTGAACCAGACCCCACATACTGTAGTAGAGATATTGTAGATGAAAAAATAAGAAAGATTTAAAATAGACAGTGTTAAATGTCTGCTGTGTGTTAGCAATAGTGATGAGCGGGTTTGGTTCCCTGAGAACCGAACACCCTGCCAAAACTTCACGGTCCGAGCCCGGTTCCGAGTTCCTGAGACTGACTTCCTGCCAGACTCGGAAACCAGGATGAGGCAAAACGTCATCATCCCGCTGTTGGATTCTTGCGAGATCTGGACTTTGTATATTTTGCGCCTCAAGCCCTGCCATCTTCACTCCAGTCCTGGAGAGTGTAGCGAGAGGACTTGTCTCCTCAGTGTCTGTGCGGGAAAGTGGTGTGGCATGTGGGGTGCCGACCTGCTCTTTTGACTCAGTCCAGTGGTTGTGTCTTGAGCTGCATCAGTCCAGTCACTCCACTGGTGGTGTCCTGTGCTTCCATAAATCCAGTGGTGCTGCTGTATAAGTCCAGTCCGGTGGTGCTGTCTTGTGCTGCATCAGTCCAGTGGTGGTGTATTGTACTGCCATAAGTCCAGTGGTGGTGTCCTGTGCTGCCTAAGTCCAGAAGTGCTGCCGTATAAGTCCAGTCGTGCTTCCTTATTAGTCCTGTCCAGTGGTGCTGCCGTATAAGTCCTGCAGTAATGCCGTATAAGTCCAGCGGTACTGCTGTATAAGTCCAGGGGTACTGCCATATAACTCCAATGGTACTGCCATATAAGTCCAGTGGTACTGCCATATAAGTCCAGTGGTGCTGTCCTGTGCTGTATATTATTTACTCCAAATAAAGGGGTTATTATTAATATTTAATCCAAATAATTTTTACAGGGTTTGCCCTGTGTGGGTATGCTCTCCTGTGCTGCATATTATTATACTAACTCCAATAAAAGGGTTATTATCCAAATAATTTTTACAGGCTATGCCGTATGTGTGTGGTGTAGGGGTGCACTCTCCTTTGCTGAATATTAATATAATAACGCTAAATAAAAGGGTAATTATCCAAACAATTTTTACAGCAATTGCCCTGTGTGGTGTAGGGGTATGCTCTCCTGTGCTGCATATTATTATAATAACTCCAAAATAAACAGGTTATTATCAAAATAATTTTTACAGGCTTTGCCGTGTGTGTGTGTGTGTGTGTGGTTTAGGGGTACGCACTCCTGTGCTGCATATTATTATAATAACTCCAAATAAAAGGGTTATTATCCAAATACTTTTTACAGGCGTGTGTGTGTGGTTTAGGGGTACGCTCTCCCATGCCGTATATTGTTATATAACTCCAGAAAAATAATGGAGAACAGAAATTTGGAGGATAAAATAGGGAAAGATCAAGAACCACTTCCTCCTAGTGCTGAAGCTGCTGCCACTAATCATGACATAGACGATGAAATGCCATCAACGTTGTCTGCTCAATGTCATAGTAAAGGGCATATAAAATCCAAAAAGCCAAAGTTCAGTAAAATGACCCTAATTTTTTTTTAAAATGGTCTGAGGAGAAACATAAACTTGCCAATATGCCATTTACGACACAAAGTGGCAAGGAACGACTAAGGCCCTGGCATATGTTCATGACTAGTAGTTTAGCTTCACATGACGATGGAAGCCATCATCCTTCAGCTAGAAAAATGTAAAGAGTTAAGCTGCAAAAGCACAGAAAAGAACTGTGCATTCTGAGATGGTATCACAAATCTTCAAGGAGAGTCCAAGTGTGTCGGCCGTTGCGATGCCTGACCTTCCCAACACTGGTCGGTAAGAGGTGGTTCCTTCCACCATTTGCATGCCATCTGCAAGTGTTGGAATGAGCACCCACAGTCCAGTTTCTGATATTAAAATTGAAGATGTCACTGTTGAAGTACACCAGGATGAGGATATGGGTGTTGCTGGCGCTGAGGAGGAAGCTGACGAGGAGGATTCTGATGGTGATGTGGTTTGTTTAAATCAGGCACTAGGGAAGACAGTTGTTGTCCGTGGGATGAATAAGCTCACTCTCATGCCTGAGCAAAATACCAAAAAAGCCATGTCTTCGGTGTGGAATTATTTCTCCACAAATCCAGACAACAGGTGTCAAGCCATGTGTTGACTTTGTCAATCCGTAATAAGAAGGGGTCAGGATGTTAACTACCTAGGAACATCCTCCCTTATACGTCACCTGCAGTGCATTCATCAGAAGTCATTGTCAAGTTCAGAAACTTTGGGTAAGAGAGTATGCAGTCCAAAGACACCTAAATCCCTTCTTCCTGTTGTACCCAAGCTCCTGCAAGCCACACCACCAACTCCCTCAACGTCAATTTCTTCCTCAGTCAGGAACATTAATGTGGCAGACCATGGTGCTGAAATGATTGGTTTGTTAAAGTGTGCATGTCCTGTTTATACAACATAAGGGTGGGTGGGAGGGCCCAAGGACAATTCCATCTTGCACCTCTTTTTTTCTTTGCATTATGTACTCTTTGTGGCTTAGTTTTTCAAACTACCATCCTGTCTGCCACTGCAGTGCCACTCCTAGATGGGCCAGGTGTTTGTGCTGCACACTTGTGTCACTTAGATTAGTCAACCAACAAACTTGGTGCAACCTTTTAGCCTAAAAACAATATTGTGAGGTGTGAGGTGTTCACAATAGACTGGAAATGAGTGGAAGTGAATGTTATTGAGGTTAGTAATACTGTAGGATCAAAATTACCCCCAAATTTTGTGATTTTAGCTGTTTTTGTTTTATTCAAAAATCATCCAGATCCAAAACCAAAACCTGAAAGTGTGGTTTTGGCAAAACCAATCCAGATCCAAAACCAAAACATGAAAAGTGCATCCCTAATTAGTAACAGTGTAAATGTTGGTTTAAAATCAATAAAGGATTTTCTACAATAGTGAAAGTCTAGCGGTATATTTCTGGCACCCTATCTTATATTCTGTTATTATTATTACATTTTATTTATAGGGCACCACAACTGTTTTGCAATGCTGTATATACTGTATGGCAGACATTAGAACATTACAGGGTACACTGATGGTAACACATAATAGCCACTGTACAGTATCAGTTCCTAAGTGTATTGAAAATAGTTTTTCAAAGATAGCGGTGGTAAGTACTTAAGTTGAGAAAGCAGTCAGCTGTCCATGAACTTTCCCTACACTCCTCTTAACTCTTTAATTACAGTACCTACTTTCCACTTCATTGCATATATTTTTCGATTTTCCCCTTTTTTTCATTTCCCTCTAGTATTATCATCCAGACTAAATGATAACTCTACTACTAGTGGTCAGATATGATTTTTCAGTGAATTCCCATGGTTTTGCAATACACTGATTTACTAAAGTCAAATCCACTGAAAATGCTGACTTTAGAATGTGGTAGTACATCAGCTCAGTATTAATGTTTTTTTATTTTTTTATTAGTAGAATAGACACCCCAGATTTACTCTGTAGAACCAGCAGTTAAACCAGCAGCAAAACCAACCAAATAAAAGATTTGCCTCTGGCAGGCATGATACTATAAATATTTAAAACAAACTGCCATGGAATCCCCCCTAAAACATTAATCAACCCTGAGCCTAGGTTGATATTTCAAAATAGGGGGGAGGAAAATGTTGGGTCGCTCCTCTCTTCCACCAACCAGAACTACAGTAGGCTGAGCCAGACAAGGCAGCTGACATTATAGCAGGAAAATACACAGCACAGAGTCCCCCTGCCATTATGACAAGCCCTTTACTGGTAGTATCCCTAGAGAAAACAACAAGCCCACAGGGTGAAACACGTGTAGGGAGCCAGTGACTCCGGTTGTGTGCACACCGGGTTCCTACCTCATACTTGGCAACAGCCCCATCTGCAGCATTCATATGCAAAGGTAACAACTCTCTTTTCCTTCTTTCACTATATCCCCAAGTGGGTAGTGAGGATTTCCTCATTTTGGTATCTGTGTACCTGTCACGAACCGATCTCTCACCTCTGTGGGTTCTGGGGTTCATCCGTTGCCGGTGCGGTTGCTCGCGGTACTGTGCGGCCGTGTGGGGATGCGGCGTGATCGGTGGCACAGGTGATGCAGGATCTGGGAGCTGGGAGTGCGGGGACCAAATGGCCAAAGGCACTGCTGTGTGTCTGCAGTATAGGAGGCGGCCATGTTGGAGACCAAATAAGCAATACAGAGCACTAGTGAAAACACCTGTGGGTAAGTGTAAGCCAATCCCGTGCTTGTGCTGCCTTTAAGTAGGCTAGGATTATGCTACTCGGGGCCAGTGCTTTGTTGTATCTACTCTATGCCCTAGCTCTGTGCTCTCTCCATGCATTCCTGTGTGATTCCCGTGGTCCAGATATCGCCTCCGCTCCCAGAGGTCCGTCTGCAGCATTCACTGCTAAAGATCCTCCAGCTCCCTGCTGTGCTGTCAGTCAATCGCTCTCCCAGTGGCAAACAAGTGGATTCCCAGAGTCTTGCAAGAGGTTACCCTGTCTGCCTGCTTCAACCACACAGACTTTGGAGGATTTTACTAACATCAGCTGTTCATTTGCTCTTCTCTAAACTTAACCCATTCATCACCATTGTCGTCTGCTGCAGTTTCACAGTGATCTTCAGAACTCGCAAGTAACCCATTTCAGTACTGTATTTTCTATGTTGCTACAATCAAGGACAACTCTTCACAGCCTTTCAATTAAATCTCTAAACTTCATTACAAATCTCTACAGTTACTTATTTATGTCTGCATTATCCAGTTAACACACTTTACAGTTCAGCATCAAGTCTAGTTTCTTTTGGACAATTCATCATTCTCTCACAAGCCTGCTTAAAACTCAGTTCTATGAACATTTCCTCAATGTATCTTTAAGATTGTTCCTGCTTATCATTTCTACCACTTTATGCAATACGTCAGTTTATATATGGTGATTTATAATTTGTCATTTAACTCTTTACTGGAATTGATGCATACAATAAATATATGAAACGGAACTTTCTTTGTCCTCCCTGCTTTCATCATACCCCAGCACCTACACCTGTGGTTGGTCCAGGGTTAACGGATTCACAAAAACACCCGGCCCTGACAGTAAGCACTGGCCACATGGATCCGTCAGGTGACCAATTCGTAGGAGGCAGTGCTACGACAGACATCCTTTCCCGTCTGGAAAATCAGGAGTCTATACAGACACAAATAGTTCAGTTTATGCAAACTATGGCAGATCATTTGGAGGTTCTTCATACGGCTATAAAGAGGTCTCAAGTCCAAGTCCCAACTCCGGTTGTTTCGGCTACCACAACAGTTTCTCCTGTGACGCTGCCTATGTCCCGTTTGCAGTTACCCTCTCCGAGTAAGTTTGACGGGACTCCAAAGCTTTGCAGAGGATTTCTGAACCAATGTGAGATCCATTTCGAACTGTTGTCCGCCAGTTTCCCATCAGCCCGTTTTAAGGTCGCATATACAGATGTGTCCACATACATCTTTGCTATATCCCACCAGATATGGCACAGTTTGGCATGCTATAGACTCAAATATTTATCCATGCCTTGTGATTTTTCTTAATTTGCTTCTTTAATATATTACCTTATACATATTCTATTATGGCAAACAAAAATTGTAAAATTCATTTACTCGCTACTCGTGAAAAACAGCTTAGCCGTGTTTTGCATGTCGCGCCAAATTTGTAAAAAAGCAAAGATGTAAGTAGACACATCTGTATTATTGCCCTCCTGTCCGGTCAGGCTTTGGAGTGGGCGTCGCCACTATGGGAGAGGGGAGATCCTATTCTCTCTAATTACAAAGAGTTCGTATCATCCTTCCAGAAAATCTTCGATGAACCAGGCAGAACCACCTCAGCATCTTTGGAGATTCTCCGTCTACGTCAAGATTTACGTCCTGTCAGTCAATATATTATTCAGTTTCGCACGTTGTCTTCAGAGTTAAACTGGAATGAGGATGCCCTGATCGCGGCGTTTTGGAATGGACTTTCAGAGAAAATCAAGGATGATTTAACCATTCGGGATGTGCCAACTAAGCTGGATGAATTGATTTCTATCTGTAATAAACTTGACCTACGTTACAGAGAGCGATGTTTAGAGAAATCCAAGGCAGAGCGATCTAGTCCGCGCTATCATCCTAGACCTCGACAAGATTCTTCATCTCAGTCTCCTGTAATGACAGAAGAACCTATGCAGATCGGGCGCTCTCGCCTCACAGAGGAGGAACGACTTCGTCGTCGACAGGGTTACCTCTGCATGTACTGCGGGTCCTCCGAACATTTAGTAAAGTCTTGCAAACTCCGGCCGGGAAACTCTCGCTCCTAGGTTATTCAAGAGAGGTTAAGCTAGGAGTTACTTTGGAATCACGTTCTGGGAAAGAGCCGACTTTGCCTATTCATTTAGAAGTTCCAAGTTCTACAGTTAAAGTTTCAGCTCTCCTAGATTCCGGGGCAGCCGAGAACTTCATCACCTCAGTCTTTGTCATACGATCTAAAGTTCAAACTATGCCTCTGGGAGCGGCAGTTGCTGTTACAGCAGTTGATGGAAGTCGAATTCCAGATGGTATAATTACTCATCGAACCGTATGTCTCAAGATGAAAGTAGGTGTGCTCCATTACGAATATATTTCCTTCTTCGTGATTCCCAAAGCTCATGATGTGATACTTGGATTACCTTGGCTACAGAAACATAATCCACAATTTAATTGGCAAACCATGGAAGTTCTTTCATGGGGTAAATCCTGTACCAAGGACTGTTTAGCTTCAATTATACCTCTCCGGTCAGTTAGTCTTCCCGACTTACCCTCAGTCTATCAATCCTTTGTGGATGTTTTCAGTAAACAAGCGGCATACTCCTTACCCCCTCATCGCGAATGGGACTGCCCATTCGTTTTGGTACCGGGCAAAATACCTCCTAGGGGGCGAATTTATCTGCTATCCATCCAAGAGACTCAAGCTATGTCTGATTATATACAAGATAATTTAACCAAAGGATTTATCAGACCATCCTCTTCACCTGCAGGAGCCGGGTTCTTCTTCGTTAAGAAGAAAGATGGTGGGTTACGACCATGCATAGATTACCGTGGACTTAATGAGATCACTGTGAAAAACAAGTACCCATTACCATTAATTCCAGAATTATTTGACCGGGTAAAGGGAGCTACTGTGTTTACAAAATTTGATCTTCGAGGGGCCTACAATTTAATCCGCATCCGTGCAGGGGACGAATGGAAGACTGCCTTTAATACCCGGGATGGGCATTACGAATACTTTGTAATGCCTTTTGGTCTTTGTAATGCGCCTGCAGTTTTCCAAAGCTATGTGAATGAACTTTTTCGTGATCTTCTCTACAAGTGTCTAGTAGTGTACTTGGATGATATCTTAATATTCTCCAAGGATCTGAAGTCTCACCGTCACCAAGTTAAAGAGGTACTGACACGTCTGAGGAATAATCGACTATATTGTAAGTTGGAGAAGTGTACTTTTGAAGTATCCTCCATACCGTTCCTTGGTTACATAATTTCCGGATCAGAGCTATGTATGGATCCTGGAAAGGTACAAGCTATCCGAGACTGGTACACTCCTACGACTCTCAAGGGGATTCAGCAATTCCTTGGCTTTGCTAATTTCTATAGGAGATTCATAAAAAGAATTACTCTACGTTGGCCGCTCCCATCACAGCCTTGACTCGCAAGGGAGCAAATCCTATGAACTGGTCTTCTGAAGCAATCAAAGCCTTCTCTGATTTAAAACAAGCCTTTGTGTCAGCCCTCATTCTTCGACAGCCAGATTTGAACCGTCCCTTTCTACTGGAGGTGGATGCATCTACGGAAGCAGTAGGAGCTGTGTTGTCACAAGTCTTTGAAGAAAAAAAAAGTCCATCCCTGTGGATATTTCTCCCATAAGTTCCTACCGGCTGAACGTAATTATGCAATTGGGGAGCAGGAATTACTTGCAATCAAGTTGGCATTTGAGGAGTGGAGATACCTTCTAGAGGGAGCACAACATCGCATTACAGTATATACCGATCATAAGAATCTTCTATATCTGCAGTCTGCTCAGTGTTTGAATCCACGACAAGCTCGATGGGCGCTTTTCTTCACACGATTTAATTTCAAGCTCACCTATCGTCCAGGGTCTCTGAACAAAAAGGCAGATGCCCTTTCTCGGTCCTTCACTTCTTCTGAATTAAATGATGCTACCACGAATCAAGCCATTGTGAGTCCTACGTCCTTTTTAATGACTCGAACCTCTCCGGTTCCTCCGCCTGGCAAAACCTTTGTCGCCACAAATCTTCGAAAACGACTGCTTACTTGGGCTCACTCTTCATCCTTCATGGGTCATCCTGGGGTTCTAAAGAATCTCAAATTTATTCAACAGTCTTACTGGTGGCCACGTCTTAAAGCCAATGTTCAAGAGTTTATAGCAGCATGTCCTAAATGTGCCCAACATAAGAGTCCAAGGGGTTCTCCGCCAGGTTTGTTACATCCATTATCTATACCCAAACAACCGTGGACTCATATCTCAAGGGATTTCGTGACCGATTTACCTCCATCAAAAGGGCGGAATACCATTTGGGTGATAGTGGATCGATTTTCGAAAATGGCGCATTTCATTCCATTAACTGGATTGCCATCAGCCCCTTCACTAGCCAGATTGTTCATTTCTGAGATCTTCAAGTTGCATGGCCTTCCTCGAGAGATCATCTCTGATCGGGGAACACAGTTTGTAGCCAAGTTTTGGAGGTCGCTTTGTGCATCTTTAAACATTAAGTTGAATTTTTATTCGGCATATCATCCTCAGACGGATGGACAAACTGAGAGAGTAAATCAAGATCTGGAAACCTTTCTCTGGCTATACATATCGTCCTCACAGGATGATTGGGTTGACTACCTTCCATTGGCAGAATTCGCTCATAATAATCTCTTTCATTCGTCTTCAGAATCTACACCATTTTATACTAACTTTGGTTTTCATCCTCGTGTGCCAGAGTTCCATCCATTGCCAGCCCTAGAGGTTCCAGCAGCAGATCAAGAGCTTCAACATTTATCTAGAATCTGGAGTTTGTGTGCGCAAGTCGTTGGTCAAATCTTCTGCTCGTTATAAATCTTTCGCAGATAGAAAACGTAAGGCTGTACCAAACTACAAGGTAGGAGACCAAGTTTGGATTTCTACTCGCAATCTTAAGTTCAAAGTACCTTCTAAGAAATTTGCTCCCAAGTTTATTGGCCCATTTCCCATTGTAAAGGTACTCAATCCTGTGTCATACAAAGTCAAGTTGCCACCGTCTTTGAAAATTCCTAACGCCTTTCATACATCGTTATTGAAACCTTTGATTCTCAATAAGTTTCGTACTACCCTGTCCAAACCTCCTAAAGTTCACTCTTTGCAGGATGAGGAATTTGAGGTTAAGGAGATTGTGGACTTACTTCGCCGATATGGACGTCTGCAGTTTTTGGTCGACTGGGAGGGTTATGGTCCAGAGGAGAGGTCCTGGGTTTTTGCCGAAGATGTTCATGCTCCAAGACTGGTACAAAAATTCTATTCCAAGAATCCTGATAAAGCTCAAAGGTGTCCGGAGACCACCCTTAAAGGAGGGGGTACTGTCACGAACCGATCTCTCACCTCTGCGGGTTCTGGGGTTCATCCGTTGCCGGTGCGGTTGCTCGCGGTGCTGTGCGGCCGTGTGGGGACGTGGCGTGATCGGTGGCACAGGTGATGCAGGATCTGGGAGCTGGGAGTGCGGGGACCAAATGGCCAAAGGCACCGCTGTGTGTCTGCAGTATAGGAGGCGGCCATGTTGGAGACCAAATAAGCAATACAGAGCACTAGTGAAAACACCTGTGGGTAAGTGTAAGCCAATCCCGTGCTTGTGCTGCCTTTAAGTAGGCTGGGATTATGCTACTCGGGGACAGTGCTTTGTTGTATCTACTCTATGCCCTAGCTCTGTGCTCTCTCCGTGCATTCCTGTGTGATTCCCGTGGTCCAGATATTGCCTCCGCTACCAGAGGTCCGTCTGCAGCCTTCACTGCTAAAGATCCTCCAGCTCTCTGCTGTGCTGTCAGTCAATCGCTCTCCCAGTGGCAAACAAGTGGATTCCCAGAGTCTTGCAAGAGGTTACCCTGTCTGCCTGCTTCAACCACACAGACTTTGGAGGATTCTACTAACATCAGCTGTTCGTTTGCTCTGCTCTAAACTTAACCCATTCATCACCATTGTCGTCTGCTGCAGTTTCACAGTGATCTTCAGAACTCGCAAGTAACCCATTTCAGTACTGTATTTTCTATGTTGCTACAATCAAGGACAACTCTTCACAGCCTTTCAGTTAAATCTCTAAACTGCATTACAAATCTCTACAGTTACTTATTTATGTCTGCATTATCCAGTTAACACACTTTACAGTTCAGCATCAAGTCTGGTTTCTTTTGGACAATTCATCATTCTCTCGCAAGCCTGCTTAAAACTCAGTTCTATGAACATTTCCTCAATGTATCTTTAAGATTGTTCCTGCTTATCATTTCTACCACTTTATGCAATACGTCAGTTTATATATGGTGATTTATAATTTGTCATTTAACTCTTTACTGGAATTGTTGCTTACAATAAATATATGAAACAGAACTTTCTTCATCCTCCATGCTTTCATCATACCCCAGCACCTACACCTGTGGTTGGTCCAGGGTTAACGGATTCACAAAAACACCCGGCCCTGACAGTACCCTACCTCCACTTAGGGGTATATAGCTAGTGTCTCTAAGTACACCATTTTTGCAATCGTATGAGCATTCACTGCCACTTGGTGCTAATGTGGTGCTAAGAGAGAACTGTAGAGCATATATTTGGATATACAGATTTTGTCCACCTTTGATATCTGTTACTGATTATTGGGTAGTAATGTGGTGCTAAGAGACATCTGTATAGCATATATTACAAATCTTTTTCTGCTGTTTCGTACTTAGGAGCTCAATTCTTGTACTCAGAAATTCTATAAACATCATTTGGACTCATCTTTGTCACTGGGAATTATCTCATAGGTCTCAATATTAATGAATTGTGTTGTCATGTATATTTATTATGAATTATGGTTTTTATGAAAGGATTTAATAAAAGTTAAATATTATATGAATTTAAGAATGCCCCCAAACAAAAGAGTCTTCTTTCCCTTCTTCTTATCTCAGAAATCCACAAGTGCCAGCATGCCTGGAACATGTACACGACCTGTAGAAAAAATATTAAACATAAAACAGTACACAAATATAACATTGTAGTAATATTGTAGTATTTTATAAAATAATTTCACTCCACCAAAAGTCTTATTTACCCATTTATAATTTACAAAATGTAGGGGTACATGTCCTTTTCAATCCATGAAGCATCCCAAAATCTTTGCAAAGCAAAAACCACCACTAGTGCTGCTTCGGGATCTCAGTTGTGAATGAGAGATCACTCTGGGACATTGGGGGTCATTCAGATCTGATCACTGGGCAGCGATTTTTGCAGTCCTGCGATCAGATAGTATCCGCCTACAGGAGGAGTGTTTTTTGCTGTGCAAGTGTGCAATCGCATGTGTGGCAGAGCTGCACAAACTGATTTTGTGCAGTCTCTGCGCAGCCCAGGACTTAATCTTCCCATGCGATGAGAGCAGGCTGATCAGGGCTGGAACTGACGTCAGACACCCTCCCTGAAAACGCTTGAGCCCGCCTACATTTTTACAGAAACACTCACTGTTAATGGTCAGTTGCCACCAACAAATGACATCTTCCTGTCAATCTCCTTGTGAACGCATGTGCGAATGGATTCTTTGCAAAATCCCGTCGCAGGGCGCCAATGCCCATTGCAGCTGTGCTGCATGCTGGCACAGTGTGGTGCATATGCACGCGCAGTTCATATCTCATCGCCTGCTGTGCGAAAATGCACAGCAGCGATCAGATCTGAATGACCTCCATTCTCCATAGGAATAAATGGACCATGTTGATTGGTCAGAGCATGAGAACTGCATTATTTGAATAATAAAATCATACAAGTTCAGTACTCACTACATACACTCCAAAATTTAAGAAAAACCAACCTAGGCTGGGAGGGCGCTATTGGGGTACATTTCTAATATGTAAGCTGCTGCCTAAATAGGTTAGACAAACCTAAAACAAAAGTAAAACAAAGAAAAATGGAGGCAGCACTAATTGATGAATAGATGTTAATAAAAGGACTGATCAATGCCTGAACCATCACTGAATCCATATTCAGTTTCTGTTGGACTATTTTCTGACCCAAAGGATCGGACTTCCAATACAACCACCGTAACCCTGGTGAGGACCCCCTATTTTGAACTGTACATCATTGGGACTGTTATTTCTCCAGCGGTGGAAGTGAGATTTACAATTCCTGTGACTGCGCCATCAGCCCTAAGAAATGTATTATCTTCCACTTGCACAATTTACAGGGTTCTATGTGAACAATAGGAACAGGCGAGATGTGGTATGCTTAATATATGTGGTGACTTGAACCTTTTTTATGTCCAAAGTGTATTTCATATGATTTATTTTGTAATTCTATGCATTTTGTTAGAATTAATTTTTAAACCTATTATATTAAATGTGTTATTAACCGACAACCCATCTATTCATCAATTAGCACTGCCTCCATTTTTCTTTGTTACAATCCAAAATTTACTTCATTTAAATTGAGGGAATGTTTGAAAATATTGCAAAATTTGTTAAGTTAGCCAACTGCATCAAAATCTTTCCCAGCTGTGCTTTCTCTCGGGGTGAGATTCCATGCCAGAGGCTCAGAGACAGAACCTCCCCCCAAGCATAGCAATTAATGGACAACTGGGGAAATAGCTGACAAGAATTGACTTACAAAAGAAGGAAAACTATGTAAAATATAAAATATGTGGGTCTATTTACTAAGCCTTGGATGGAGATAAAGTGGATGGGGGTAAAGTACCAGCCAACCAGCTCCTGTCATTTTTAAAACCCAGCCTGTGACATGGCAGTTAGGAGTTTATTGGCTGGTAATTTACCTCTGTCCACTTTATCTCTATCAAAGGCTTAGTAAATAGAGCCCTAAATGTCTTAAATCCAAGAAACTCAACTAACAGTGCAAAAGTATGTAGCCATACCATTTAAATAATATAAACATACATGCTAGTACACACCTAATTACACTCCAAACTGAACATTTTATTCAGGAAATGTTAGTCCAAATTATTGTACTATATCTTAAGCCAGCAAAACACTATAGGGAAGACTTTGAAATAGCTGACTTAAATATTGCAATATCTTGAAACTAACATTCCCTGAATTCAAAAGAGTAAAGTGTGAAGCTTAATTGAGTGATGAAAAGAATGCAGACATATGCAAATATGTAGATGTACAGTGCATCTGGAAAGTGTTAAAAGCGCTTCACTTTTTCCACATTTTGTTATGTTACAGCCTTATTCCAAAATGGAATAAATTATTTTTCCCCCCTCAAAATTCTACATGGGGGAATTTGGGCACAATATATGGTAAACTAAATTTTTACGTAGTGCTGGGTGATATTTGAAGTGATCATCAGACATTAGTGACCAATGGGCCACTTAATTTGAAAGGAGACTCCTATTTTTTCTATCTAAGTTCGCACACATTTACAGGTATAATTCTGGGCATGATAGGGCTCACGATGCACTCCAAATCTTATAAGGAGAACTTATGTTTTTCATAGTGCAGGGTAATATTGTATGATGATCATAATTGATCAGCAGGACATAGCTAAAATAAGGCCACATAATTTGAAAGAGGGGACTTTGCTCTTTCAAAAATGGGTGCGCTTACAGTTTTATGTGTTAATATTAGAGATGAGTAGGTTCGGTTCTCAGAGAACCAAACCTTACCAGACTTCACACTTCGAGATCGGTTCTGAGTCAGGATCGAGTTTTACAGCATGACTCGGAAACCAGAACGAGGCAAAATGTCATCATCCCGCTGTCGGATTCTCATGGGATTTGGATTCCAAATAAGGATCTTCGCATCCCCGCTATTTTCACTCCGGCATTGGAGAGTGTAGAAAGAGGACGTGTCTCCATTCTCTCAGTGTCCTCAGTTTCCGTGTCTTGTGCTGCATTTGTCCAGTCACAGTGGTTGTGTCCTCTTGCTGCGATATGTCCAGTGCTGTTGTATAAGTCCAGTCCAGTGGTGCTGTGTTGTGCTGCATCAGTTAAGTGGTGGTGTATTGTGCTGCATCAGTTCAATGGTAGTGTCCTGTGCATCAGCCATTAGTCATTCCAGTGACCAGGTAGCCACAGTGGTATACTCTGCTGCCATATGTCCAGTACTGCTGTATAATAATAACAAGTCCCTTACAGTGTTGCTGTATTATCCTGCATCAGACCAGTGGTAGTGTCCTGTGCATCAGCCATCAGTCTTTCCAGTGACCAGGCATTCACAGTGGTATAATCTGCAGCCATATGTCCAGTGCTGCTGTATAATGATAACAAGTCCCTTACAGTGTTGCTGTGTTGTCCTGCATCAGACCAGTGGTAGTGTCCTGTGCATCAGCCATCAGTCTTTCCAGTGACCAGGCATTCACAGTGGTATAATCTGCGGCCATATGTCCAGTGCTGCTGTATAATAATAACAAGTCCCTTACAGTGTTGCTGTGATGTCCTGCATCAGACCAGTGGTAGTATCCTGTGCATCATCCATCATTCATTCCAGTGACCAGGCACTCACAGTGGTATACTCTGCTGCCATGTGTCCAGTGCTGCTGTATAATGATAACAAGTCCCTTACAGTGTTGCTGTGTTGTCCTGCATCAGACCAGTGATAGTATCCTGTGCATCAGCCATCAGTCATTCCAGTGACCAGGCATTCACAGTGGTATACGCTGCTGCCATATGTCGAGTGCTCATGTGCCGCCTATTGTGTTATGTAACTCCAGAAAAATAATGGAGAACAAAAATTTGGAGGATAAATTAGGGAAAGATCAAGAACCACTTCCTCCTAGTGCTGAAGCTGCTGCCACTAGCTATGACATAGACAATGAAATGCCATCAATGTCATCTGCCAAGGCAAATGCCCAATGTGATAGTAAAGGGCATGTAAAATCCAAAAAGACAAAGTTCAGCAAAAAGACCCAAAAAAAGAAATGTAAATGGTCTAAGGAGAAACGTAAACTTGCCAAAATGCTATTTACAACACGGAGTGGCAAGGAACGGCTAAGGCCCTGGCCTATATTCATGACTAGTGGTTCAGCTTCACATGACAATGGAAGCCCTCATCCTCTCACTATAAAAATTAAAAGAGTAAGGCTGTAAAAAGCACAGAAAAGAACTGTGTTCTGAGATGGTATCACAAAACCCCAAGTAGAGTCCAAGTGTGTCAGCGGTTGCGATGCCTGACCTTCCCAACACTGGATGGGAAGAGTTGGCTCCTTCCACCATTTGCACATCCCCTGCAAGTGCTGGAAGGAGCACCCACAGTCCAGTTTCTGATATTGAAATTGAAGATGTCACTGTTGAAGTACACCAGGATGAGGATATGGGTGTGGCTGGCCCAGAGGAGGAAGTTGACGATGAGGATTCTGATGGTGATGTGGTTTGTTTAAATGAGGCACTGGGGAGACACCTATTGTCCATGGGATGAAGAAGCCCATTGTGATGCCTGGGCAAAATACCAAAAAAGCCACCTTTTCGGTGTGGAATTACTTCTCCACAAATCCAGACAACAGGTGTCAAGCCGCGTGTTGCCTCTGTCAATCTGTAATAAGTAGGGTTAAGAATGTTAACCACCTAGGAACATCCTCCCTTATACGTCACCTGCAGCGCATTCATCAGAAGCAGGTGTCAAGTTGTGAAACTTTGGGAAAGAGCGTAAGCAGTCCAATGACACCTTAATCCCTTCTTCCTCTTTTACCCAAGCTCCTGCAAGCCACACCACCAACTCCCTCAATGTCAACTTCCTCCTCAGCGATGAATGTCAGTAGTCCTGCAGGCCATGTCCCTGGTAAGACTGACGAGTCCTCTCCTAACCGGGATTCCTCCGAAGGATCCTTGAGTGGTACACCCGCTGTTGCTGCCACTGCTGTTGTTGCTGCTGGGAGTTGATCATCATCCCAGAGGGGAAGTCGGAAGACCACTTGTATTACTTCAACTAAGCAATTGACTTTCCAACAGTCCTTTGTGAGGAAGATGAAATATGACAGCAGTCATCCTGTTGCAAAGCGGATAATTTAGGCCTTGAC
This sequence comes from Pseudophryne corroboree, assembly GCF_028390025.1. Taxonomy (NCBI): domain Eukaryota; kingdom Metazoa; phylum Chordata; class Amphibia; order Anura; family Myobatrachidae; genus Pseudophryne; species Pseudophryne corroboree. The sequence goes on from NC_086448.1 coordinate 641,700,980, forward strand.
ACTTATGTTGGTGTTAGACGTGCATCCGGTATCCACCATTAGTGCAGTGGGATTTAGACAACTGATGGAGGTATTGTGTCCCCGGTACCAAATCCTATCTAGGTTCCACTTCACTAGGCAGGCGATACCAAGAACCTACAGAGACATTAGAAAAAGAGTCACCAGTGTCCTAAAAAATGCAGTTGTATCCAGTGTCCACTTAACCATGGACATGTGGACAAGTGGAACAGGGCAGGCTAAGGACTATATGACTGTGACAGCCCACTGGGCAGATGTATTGCCTCCCACAGCAACAACAGCACCGGCGGCACCAGTTGCAGCATGTCACAAATCCAAACTCGTTTCTAGGCAGGCTATGCTGTATATCACCACTTTCCGTAAGAGGCATACCGCTGACAACCTCTTACGGAAACTGAGGGACATCATCGTGCATTGGCTTACCCCACTTAGTGACAGTACCCCCCCTTTTTAGGGTGAGCTCTGAACACCCTTGTGCTTTCATTGGATTCTTGGTGTGAAAGGCCCAGACTAATCTTGGAGCGTGGACATCCTCTTCAGAAACCCAGGACCTTTCCTCCGGTCCATATCCCTTCCAATCAATAAGAATTTGAGACAACCATATCTTTTACAACAGTCAAGGATCCTATTAACTTCAAATTCTTCTCCCTGAGCAGCTTGCACCTTGGGAGGTCTAGGGAGCGCAGCCTGAAAATGGTTAAGTATGAGAGGCTTCAGTAAGGAGATGTGAAATGCATTTGGGATCTTCAAGTATGGAGGCAACGTCACTTTGTATGCTACTGGATTCAATACTTTTTCAATAGGATATGGTCCAATGAATCTGGGGTCAAATTTCTTGGAAGGGACCTTGAGTCTTAAGTTTCGAGTAGAAATCCAGATTTGATCACCCACTTTGAGAATAGGGACAGCCTTTCCGTTTCCGATCTGCAAAAAAATTATATTTATTGGACGTTTTAAGCAGAGCCTCATGAACTTGTTTAGTGAATTGCTGAAGGGCTAACTCTGCGGCAGGTACTTCGAGAGCTGGAAGAGATTGGAAAGCAAGAAAACGTGGATGAAGTCCATAATTCACAGAAAAGGGTGTGGAATGGGTAGCGGAATGGTAGAGATTATTGTGAGCAAATTCAGCAAATGGAAGATAGTCCAGCCAATCATCCTGAGAAGAAGACATGAAGAGTCGTAGGAAAGTCTCTAAGTCTTGATTCACTCTCTCAGTCTGGCCATCCATTTGGGGATGGTATGCAGAGGAGAAACTTAATTCCATTCCAAGAGCTGAACTCAGTGCTCTCCAGAATTTAGCCACAAACTGAGGCCCTCGATCGGAAACTATCTCTTGTGGAAGTCCATGTAACCGGAAGATGTCTGATACGATCATTTTTGATAGTTGTGGAGCGGTTGGAAGACCTGTGAGTGGCACAAAGTGCACCACTTTGGATAATTGGTCCACAATGACCCAAATGGTGTTTCGTCCTCTGGATTCAGGTAGGTCAGTTATAAAATCCATGGAGATGTGTGTCCAGGGTTTTTGTGGAACCAATAGCGGATGAAGAAGACCTGATGGTGATCCTCTTGGACTTTTATGTTGGGCGCACTTTGGCCAGGCAGCTATGAATTCCAAAACATCTGTCTTCAGATGAGGCCACCAATAGAAGCGTTGGATGAACTTAAGAGTCTTGAGGCTACCTGCGTGTCCCATACACGGTGAGGTCTTAGCCCACATGAGCATTTTTTTTTTGAGTTCTGGTGCAACTAAGGTTTTTTTTCCGGTGGAGGAAGTGGAGTAGTACAAGTTGCAGCAAAGGAGGCAGGATCTAGGATGAACTGTCTGTCCGGAAGATCTGTGGACTCATCTGAACTCAATGAACGAGAGAGAGCATCTGCTTTCTGATTAAGAGACCCTGGACGATAACTGAGCTTGAAAGAAAAACGTGAGAACAGTGCCCACCTTGCTTCCCATGGGTTTAAACATCGGGCGGTCTGAAGATATAAAAGATTTTTGTGATCTATGGTTACTGAGATTGGGTGCTGAGCTCCTTCCAGTAATCACCTCCACTCTTCAAAAGCAAGTTTTATGGCAAGCAATTCTTGTTCTCCAATGGCGTAGTTTTGTTCTGTCGGAGAGAATCTTCAGGAAAAATAAGCACAAGGATGAGCTTTCTGATCCTCGAAGTACTGGGATAAGATGGCCCCCACTCCTAATGAAGAAGCATCCACCTCCACCTGAAAAGGACGACAGAGATTAGGTTGCCGAAGGATAGGACCAGACATGAAGGCCTCTTTTAGAAATGAAAAGGCTTTTAGTGCCTCAGGTGGCCAAGCTGCAGAATTATACCCTTTTCTTGTTAGTGCTGTAATCGGGGCAAAGATGGAGGAATAATCTTTAATAAACTTCCTATAAAAATTGGCTAAGCCTAAAAAACATTGGATTCCCCTCAGAGTGGTAGGAAGGGTCCAATCTCTGATTGCTTGGACTTTGGCAGGATCCATCTGTAATTCCCTTGTGGAAATAATGTAACCTAAAAAAGGGATGGAGGGAACCTCAAACGTGCACTTCTCTAGTTACAAAAGAGTCGATTTTCCCTTAGACGTCTCAAGACTTCTCTGACTTGTTCCCGATGGACTTTCAGATCTTTGGAAAATATTAGAATATCGTCCAGATACACAACCAGGCACGAGATCTCGGAATAACTTGTTGACATAATTCTGGAAGACTGCTGGAGCATTGCATAAGCCAAAGGGCATCCCTAGATATTCGTAATGCCCATCGCGAGTATTGAATGCAGTCTTCCACTCGTCTCCTGTGCGAATGCGTATAAGGTTATAAGCTCCCCACAGGTCCAATTTGGTGAAAATGGTAGCCCCCTTTACTCGGTCAAATAGTTCGGGAATCAAGGGCAAGGGGTATCTATTCTTAACTGTAATTTAGTTGAGGCCCCGGTTGTCGATGCAAGGCCGTAGGCCCCCGTCCTTCTTCTTAACAAAAAAAACCCCTGCCCCGGCTGGAGAAGAGGAAGGGCAAAGGAACCCTTTGGCCAAATTCTCCAGTATGTACTCAGACATCGCTTGGGTTTCTGGGAGAGATAAAGGGTATGTTCGGCCTCAGGGAGGTGTTTTACCAGGCAGTAAATCGATAGGGCAGTCCCAACTTCGGTGGGGAGGCAAGGTATCCGCCCCTTGCTTCCTGAACACATCCAGAAAGGGCTGATAGGCATCTGGGAGATCAGTGGAGTGTAGGTTAAAGTGTGGCTTGACGGTGGATAAACAGCTTTGAGAACACGACTCCCCCCAGGCGAGTAAATACATCCATAGTTTGCCAATCCAAGCGGGGGTTGTGCTCCTGCAACCATGGGAATCCTATGATTATTTTTTGAGAGGCTTTGGGAATTACCAGGAAAGAGATAACTTCAGAATGGAGAATACCAACTTTCATCTTCAGAGGATGATCCCTTCAGGGATATAACTTCCGTCAAAATGAGTGGTTGGTATTTCAGACTGCCAGAATAAGGTAGAAGTAATGAAATTTTCTGCAGCTTCAGAATCCAACAGTGCTGTAACATGAAGGGAGGTAAAGGGTAGTTCCAAACATACAGCCAACAGTGATTCTTTCCTGGTAAATTGTTTGGGTAATGCTCCTAGCTTAACCTCTCCTGTGGAAGCTAGGAGTGGGAGTTTCCCGGTCGTTGAATACAGGACTTAACAAAGTGGTCGGCTGCTCCACAATACATGCAGAGGTTGCCCTGTCTGCGTCTTTGACGTTCCTCATTGGTGAGACGATAGCGGTTGACCTGCACGCGTTCTTCAGTAGATGGTGAGGATGGTCTAGGAGTGGGACAGGCCCGAGGTTTGGGTCACTCGAACCTTGTTCTCTCAAGACAGCGCTCCTTGTATCTTAGATCAATCTTGTTACATAAACAAATAAGCTGATCAAGATTAACTGGCACATCCCGAGTGACAATGTCATCTTTAATTTTGTCATAGAGACTGTTCCAAAAGGCGGCAATGAGAGCCTCTTCATTCCAGCCCACTTTGGAAGACAGAGTACGGAATTGGATCACGTACTGGGTGACGGAACGGGTTCCCTGACACAGACGCAGAATCTCCAAAGAGGCAAAGGTGGTCCGGCCTGGCTCGTCAAAGATTTTACGAAAAGTTGCCATGAATTCCGGGGAATTCGAGAGTATGGGATCAGTTCTCTCCCATAAGGGTGAAGCCCAATCCAGAGCTGGTCCGGTCAGAAGTGAAATGATTAATGCAATTTTGGTTCGATCAGACGGAAAGCTAGCTGAATGAAGCTCAAACTGGATCTCATATTGATTAAGGAACCCTCAGCATAGCTTTGGACTACCGTCAAATTTACTGGGTGGCAGTAGTTGTAAACGAGGAACTGGAATCGACACTAGAGGATTAGGTGCTGGCGGATTGGAAGCTGGAACTGGAGTCCGAGATGTGGAAATGGCTGTGTGAAGAGAATCCAAATGAGTGGACATATTCTGCATGAACTGTACAATCTGTGCCTTTATGACCCCCTGTTTATTTAGACAAGACAGAATATCCACAGAGGCATTGCCCCTGGTAGCTTGCTCACTTGCCGGATCAATTGGGCCAGTGTTTACTGTCATGCTCGGCGTAAATTGGGGTTCCGACAACTGAGTTTTGGCTGTAGGGACAGCTACCTGTGAGGAGAGTAAACGAGATGGCTGAATGTAATTCCTCCTTATGGGGTGGAAGCCAAACTAAGTGTTAACATTGTCCGGAGGGCAAAAAGAAAAGGAGGACTTCGTAGGAAGATAACTGTAGTTTCAATGAATAATCAGGCTGTACATGAATATTGGAGTAATTGAAGAAACTAGAAGAATAAGAGTCTATGGTTAAATGACTTGAAGAGTGAAGCTGAAGAACTGAAGACTGTATTTTATGATTAAAAGACGAGGCTGTAGTACTTGGACTTTGAAGAAATGAAGACTGTGGTTTGTGATCGAAAGACGAGGCTGAAGAACTTGGACTTTGAAGAAATGAAGACTGTGGTTTGTAATTAAAAGACACGGCTGAAGAACTTGGACTTTGAAGAAATGAAGACATCTGCGGGAACCGCCGTTAGCACCTGGAGCTCCTCTATGACCTGGGACTCCATGAGTGCTTCCACGAGTGGCAACGGACTTAGACAGCAGGACTGCAGCAGCGTTTAGGTAACCGATGGATGAGAGCAACCAGGACTTAGGGAACCAGAAGTAACCTGGGAGCACAGAGTTGGAGAGCCTTTCAAAAGGAGGTAACTTGAAGCACTGGCACTCTCCCTCTAAGCCAGACCCCTTTTGTAAAGGGAGAACACGCTGAATTGGCTGGACACAGATTGGGAACTTCATTGGTAATACTATGGTCTCCAACATGGCTGCCCCAGGCACAGGAGACATACTTAGCTGTTAGCACACAGCTTTAGCCAGCTTCTGTCTCTGACACTCTATACTGTGTCACCACTAGAGGACCTTACCACAGCGATCCCCGCCGCAGCGCCCGGCTCTCTAGACCCTCGGCCCCCGGCCTTTGGCAGCCGCACATCCGTCCAGGAGGACCCGCCGCCAGCAGCTCCCTGCTGCCGCAGCCGCGCCAACCAGTGGGACGGTAACCCATGAGAGCACCGCCGAAGGTAAGGATCTGGAGCCTGACAGACTCTCCTGGCGATTTGTGATATCGGACAACACCACCAATATTGTGCGTGCATTACAACTGGGCAAATTCCAGCACGTCCCATGTTTTGCACATACAATTAATTTGGTGGTACAGAATTTTTTTTAAAAAGACAGGGGTGTACAGGAGATGCTGTTGGTAGCCCGAAAAATTGCGGGCTACTTTCGACATTCTGCCACTGTGTGCAGTAGACTGGTGCACCAGCACATACTCCTGAACCTGCCCTGCCATTAAATAAAGCAAGAGGTGGTAACGAGGTGGAATTCAACACTCTATATGCTGCAGAGGATGGAGGAGCAGCAAAAGGCCATTAAAGCCTTGTCAAAGTCGAAAAATATTGCAGTACACACATTAAGTACAAACTACACACAGATGGCCTCTGTGCGCGTACTTATTCTGCCGTGCGTGCACATATTCACAATTTGCGTATGGTCGCTCCCACGGTCCTGCGTATTGGAGCGTGGTATGAGTATTTACGGTAGTGTTTGTAGTCGCATGTAAAAGCCATTAAAACACATTACATATTTCATCCAAATAGTGCACAATGTACACATAGTCTCCCTGCATCACACCAGCAAGTTACAACAGTTTAAATGGTATCAGAACAAAGGGATTCACCTTTACAGGATAGGAGGGGACAGAACAAGGTTATAAGGTGGTGTTTGGTATCCAGCTGTAGGGTATTTTAAGGGCAATATTCCGGTGTTGGTGTGCAGAAGATCGCACGCTCCTGCGAATAGTTATGCGCAGGAGCAGAATATAAATATTAACTGTGTTTACTGTACATTTGGTATGCGGTGGGAACCCAGAGGAGACCACCTACAAGTGCACCTGGAACAGACATCGCCCACCTATTCAAACCAACCTATGACCCCTCCTGTACTGTAAATGACCATCCCTGTGTCAAATGGACAAAGAGATTACAGTATCCATTGTGTTACATTTTGGAATATTGCATAAAAGAGCCAGCTGCATGCCCGGCCACACACAGACTCTGAAGGTCATCTACCTTGATGACTGAGGACCAGACTGGGAAGCGCAGGTGAAACCAAACACGTATGTACCATTGACTGTAGCCATTCTTCTATTATATTGTATTGTTTATATTGTAACCCCCTGCAAGTAAAGAACCGTTGGTGGGTTAGACCCCAACCTAGTTTTGAATTACAATTGGTTTCGTGTCCCATTTCCTTCCTAAGGTTTAAAGTGTATTTACAGCCACTCAGGCTGCTGCATTGTGCTAACAGCGTATAGGCCTGTGTACGCAAACTGTGTAGTCACTATGCCCTTTCGGTGTATGTACGCAGAGTGCGTACACTGTACGATCTTGTGTACGTAAGGTTTGTGAACAATATAAGGGTGAAAGGTTAATTACAGCGGCCGCAGCGGCTCAATATTAAAGTGTATCAAGTGTGTTTAAAGTATAAGCTTTTTAGTCCTGTAAGTAGACTGACGTTTTACAATTGGGGGCTCAGATCCGGTTTTCACATGCTCACAGCCTAACAGGTCATAGCAGACTTTAATCTATCAGCAAAGGGTGGAAAGTTATCCTACATAACCTTTAGATTGCTAGATTTGTTTAGATCTGTGTGAAATTGGATACATTTGTTGCTATATAGTTAAATTTGAAATAAAAGTGTTTAAGGAAGTAAATATAAAGCACAACATGCAGGTCTGGCCCTGTCGTTAAAGATTACACAGAACAAGCGGTTGTGCTTTTGAGCGAGTATAGTTAGCGTTGCTCACATTTATAGAGTTGTGTGATTTGTTTTATTTTGTATGCACATTGGTACACGTGGTACGGAACGTGAGGAAAGCGTACAAAAACGTGCACGTGGCGCAAGGCCGCACACATGGCATAGGGGTACGCACGGTTGCGTAATTACACAAGCTTGCATAGGGTTGTGTGCGCATAATAAAACCACACAATATTTGTTCAATTAAGGTGGGATAGTAGACATTTAATACAATAGCACATAACTATCCGATTTCAAAAGCAGGTTACGCAAACATTTAGTTTAAAAACTGTAAGCACCTCTGGAATAAAGCTACTGACCAAAAGGGAGTAAAACTATTTTCTGTGCAGAAAAACAAAGCGTATTTGAGTGAGTGAAAGCGGAGTGAGTGGAGCTGAACCCGGGAACTAGGTGGTCTAGGTGCTGGAGTGGTAACACTGGGTTAGTAGAGGCCCGGTGGCGTAGGGTTCGCTACCTTGCGTGATTAGAACTAGGTGGTCTAGGTGATCTGAAGTGGTCTAGGTGTCCCATACAACTAGGTGATCTCTAGGTGTTTCAGGTGGTCTACAGCAATCATAGGGCATATAGATAACTAGTATCTATAGGCTGTGCGATTGCATCGCATGTCCGTGTGTTCTACACAGCACAACATGATACCATTGTGTCCTAAGCACTGTGAAAAAGCATACGCAGGCGTGATTGTATAGACAAAGGGGTTTTTCTTTGATAATGTCGGGAAATCTCCCTGGTGGGCTTCCACTGGAAAGGGTGAAGAATAGTTATCTAATTTCTTTGTTTTTCACCCTACAAAAAATTCCAGTAGAAAGATACCGAAAAGGAATTTTTCACTACCTCTCTCAGGAAAATATTCCACCAGAACCTCCACCGAAAGAAATTTCGGTGCTGTAAGGTCTGATAGGAGCCCTAAGCTGGGTACGTTGCGAACCGCTATCAACAGTGTATCGTAGTACTGGTCAGCGTGGGCGAGAACGAGTGGAAGGCGCTCATAGATACTTCCACCGTCTACTTACATTGAGTATTTTGGTGTTTGTGGGAATTTTTTTAGTTATTAAAAAGACCCACAAATATAGGAGCCAGTTGCTCAAGTGAGAGACATTTGTGAAGGGTTCAGGCTGAAGAAGAAAGACCAAAAGGGTCAGCAAGGTTTATCATGTGTGAAAAATATGGTTCACACACGGAAGTTTTTTTGCAATGAGTGGGTATGTATGACTGACAAAGATAGGGTATCATTCCCTAGGGTGGCCAGCTTTGAACCAGAGGTACTGCAGAATGTAGGCAGTAAAATATGTCTGCTTAAATCCAGAAAACAAAGGATTAGACATAACGATTGTTTAAAACTGTGGAAACGAGAGGGGGAGATGCAAAGGGAACAAACTCGCAAAGCAAGTTCCAAACCTAGCAGGAATGAGGACACAAACACACCATTATCGAGACAGGTCAAGAGGGAAGAGATGGCTACAGTCAATGGTATATCTATGAATGATAGTAGAATGCAAGAGAAATGTATTAACCCTAATTCTTGCAAGATGTATCCTGTTTTGAAGTCTTTTCAAGGTTATAGGTCACAGGAAGATGAAGGTCCCAGCCAAATCGCAGCTCTCATTCAGGCAGTCGCCTTGCAGGAAACTCAGGTGGGGCCTGTCCATCCAATTAGAGCAGTAACAGTATTCCCCACTGAAAGAACTGGTGAGGTCACAGCTACCAGTAAGTTTGAGACGGGTCTTTGCACAGAGACAACACCCTACAGCAAACAGATTAGGAATGGAATGGTAGGATTACATCCTGTCTTGGAAATAGTAACTCCCAATGGGGGAACCGATAGTCAGGGAGTAATCCTCACCAGGAATAATGCAATGTATTGCCCGTGGTCCAGAGCTGAGCTGCGGTCAATCATTTCAGAATTCCCCGATCCCCCGAAAGCATTTAGCCAGATGTCAGTAGTTTATCAGAGATCTGGGTAATGCATATGAACCAGCTAACAAAGATTGGCGGATATTTTTGAAAGTGTGCCTACCCCCTAATATTGACACCCAAAAATGTATCACTGATTGTAGATTAGAGTCGGATAGTCCTATAACTGACGGAAACAATCAGGAGAATGTGGAACGAATTAACAGGCAACTAGAGTTGTATTTCCCCACTACTGCTAAGTGGAGAAGAATTTTCTCCATAAAATAGAGGGAAAATGAAACGGCATCTGAATATTTCCATCAGGCCCTGCAAATAATGGATAGATACAGTGGGATATCAGATACAGGGAACAATGTGAATTACAGGGAAGTGGCTGTCTCTGTGCTAATGGACGGACTCAATAAGACAATAAGGGACAGGGTACAAACATCTTTGCCTAATTGGAGAGGGGCCACAGTAGCTTGTCTTAGAGAGTGCGCAATGGAACACCACAAGAATATTGTTAGGCGCAGAGAACAACAGGAGGAGAGGCTGAGGACTGAAAATATACAGGCTCTTGCAGGAAAGACTCATCAGCTTAAACCCCAAAATCCTGGTGGTAAGAAAAGACCGATAATATGTTATGTTTGTAGAAATAAAGGACATTTTTCCAGAGACTGTAGGAGTAGTAGAACACATAGTCAATATAGACCCCTAGACAGAGAAAACAAGCCACATTATTAAACACATAGGGGTAAATTTACTAAGATGGGAGTTCTATTTCAGATGGGATGTTGCCCATAGCTACCAATCAGCTTCTACTTCTCATTTATCTAGCACCATCTAGAAGATAATACCTGAAATCTGATTGGTTGCTATGGGCAACATCCCATCTTAAATATAACTCCCATCTTAGTAAATTTACCCTATAGACGGGATCAAGGGACATATAGTAAGGAATCATGAGCCATATAGAAAACACAGATTCGGTTAGTGGGAAGAATGGAATAAATGCAACTTTACCCTTTTGACAAAACTTGCTGGGGTTCAGATGAGGCCTCTAAACTTTTGCTTCTTTCTCTAGCAGAAATGGCCCCTGATTAACTTAAGAGGAGTTTCGTTAGATATGGTATACATATAGCATGCTCCCGCCCAGGAAGCACAAAGTATGTTGGATACCCACGAAGACTAATATTGCAATTCACTGTTCTCGATGCATGTCCATCACAGGTAGAGGAAATTATCTCACAGATACCGGGTTCCCTACGAACTTAGGATGGACAGGACACTGGATTGATGGATGGTATAGTCCCAGTAGAGATATGACACATAGAATTTTTTTAGGGGTATAGACAGTAGAGAATCACTTCCCCATAGTGCCCAATACAGTTGTCAAATTTTATAAAATCCTCTTTGCCTCTACAAACTTATCTGTTACTAACCTCTATGTGATTTGTCTTCAAAGTTTCCTCCTCATCTCTTACGTTCACCGACAGGAGGGTACAATACATGGACCCGATTACAGTTCAAACGCCACATGCGTACTCGGTCCTTCAGAGTTCAGCCCAAATCCAGTATATCTCACCAGCACAAGGACACCAGTATTTATGCAGTGTGCCTGGTCATGCACAAAGGGTGGAGAATGAGAATACTGGTGAAGGGAAACTGTGCACAGACACCGATATGCATGATGGTGTGACAGCCTGTTGGTGAATGCCAAACCTGACATTTCCAAACCTGACATTTTCTTTTTGTATTTACTATTTTTCCCCTCTCTCCTCTCATCCAGAGACGGTTTATTTCACACAACTGATAACACACAACAGTTAAACACATCCAAAATTTGTGTTCCCTACAGGAAAAGGCAGTCTGGAGTTCAAAGGGATATGGCCAGGAGTCCTCAGGACTTTGGACAGGTGGACACGGTAAGCCGGTGGCTCCCAGAGCATATCTTCCAAATCTAGCTGAGGCGGCACACGGTCTGACTCATCTGGGCAAAGAGGGTATGTGCAAGTTGGTAAGAGCCTACTGGTGTGCGCCAGGATTCTCTTCTCATGCAGGTAAGAGAGCAATGACATGTTTTACTTGCTTGAGGAAGAATATTGGTAAGACAATACCAACAGAGCCATCCCATATCCCTCCGACAGACGGACCTTTTCAGGTAATACTTGACTTCATACAGTTACCACCCTGTAGGAATTTGAAATATGTGTTAGTTTGTATTGATGTATTTTCCAATTGGGTAGAAGCGTTCCCTGCTGCCACAAATACTGCTACGTTCACTGCAAAGAAAATTGTGCAGGAATTTGTGTGTAGATATGGTATCCCTAGAGTAATTGAAAGTGATAGGGGTACCCACTTACAGGTGAAGTCTTTCAGGTCATGTGCAAACTGATGGGAATTAATAGCAAGCTGCATACTCCGTACCAGCCACAGGCGAGTGCAAAGGTAGAGAGTGAACAGCACTATAAAGAACAATCTGAGCAAATTAATGGCTGAAACTGGATTGTTGTGGCCAGAAGCTTTGCCACTAGTGTTGTACAGCATCAGAACCACTCCCAGGTCTCCACTTAACTTGTCACCCTTTGAAATTCTTTTTGGTCGACAACCTCATGTACAGTAATTATAGACCCCCAGGATGATTTGAAATGTAATAATGAAGTGACTGTGAAATATTTGGTTGGGATGAGCCAGCAGCTGAGAAATCAACAAAGAAATCTAAAGCTGGTGATTCCTGACCTACCGAACAGTAATTGTCATAAAATTGAGCCTGGGGAGTATGTGATGATTCGAAATTCATTACGCTCAGGTTGCCTCAAAGACAGGTGGGAAGGACCATACCAAGTCTAGTTAACCAGCACGACAGCACTAAATGTTGCCGAAAGAGAGACTTGGGTCCACTCGTCCCTGCAAGAAGGTCGCTGACCCGGAGAGAACTCGTGACAAAGTAGTTTGGTAACTGTGTGTTCAAAGAGCAAGGCAAAGAGACACTAAAGTGTTTGTTCCCGGGAAAGTTGAGAGGCAGGACTGTTGAAAGGCACCTGAGCACGGAGAGCAACAAGATCTAGGACGGTTGTCGCACCGGTTTCTTTTTTCACCTCCCCCTGCATTTTCCTTTCTTTTCTCCTTCTTATTTTCCTTCTTTCCCCTAACGAAATGGATCTATCACAAGAGACTGCGTTTCGGGTTCTACTAGTAATTCATTTTTTGATCAGGACAATTTGCTTTGGTGAGGGTCCCAGAGAGGTCGAGAAGGGATCTGGAATGGGTTCTGATGGCGAGTATGAATTTGTAGGATCTCAGTAAAGCCGCACATCACTCGAGTAAAGGCTGGTATCAGTAAGCGCTCTGGTAGTCATGGAGCTCGGAGGCACTGTGAAGGGTTATTGTCTGATGAATATTGTATTTGTAGGAATTGTGAAAATATAGTCGATGATGGGTGCATCCAGAGATGTCAGTCCAACCTTAATATCAACATGGACCGCCATCCGTAGAGTGATTACCACTCACTAGTGAGTAAGGTCTTAAACCAGACAGAATGCTGGGTGTGCTCACAGTACCTCAAGGTCAGAGTAAGCCAGGATTAGTACCATACCCTTTAGCAATAGATGAGGTACTCAAATTACAGGGTGGGAGACCGGTGGACAAGAAATTCAATATCTCTAGTCCCCCTAGTTTGAAGCTCCACCAGTATCATGTAGACAGGTCCTTATTGTGTTTTAATATTGCCAATTACCAAAAACCAGGAAATTGGGAAGTGACGTGGAATAACCTATGACCTTTTCACACAGAGCTGATAGGAATCCCATAGACTCTGAACTTGTACGCCAAATAGCAAACAATGGGAGGTATTTTCGGTATAGGTATACCTGTGGAAGCAAGACCATGTGGGTTGGAAAAGTATCGTCAGGGTATTGTGCCCATATCATCCAGCCCGATACTTGTACTGAGCAAATGGGAGAACTAGGAATTGGTTTCTTTACTTGGAAAGTTTGCAATATGGTGATGTTACATTTTGTCCCCTATGTTCTCCCTGATGATGCCTATTTCATATGTAGGAGAAAAGCGTTCAAGTGGCTTGCCCCGAGCTCAGAGGGATTGTGTTATATTGGGAGAGTACTACCAGAGGTCATGACCATAACCCACGATAAAATGAAAGACGTTCACCGCAGTGCTCAGGCTCCTTATACTCATACTCACTATGAACATATAATCAAGAGACACCTCATAGATAGGGCAGAGCACGCAGCCTCTGATTTGATCCACGAATCCACCGGGATTAAGTTCCTTCTCGCATTAGACATCACCCGTACTGCCAGAGGAACTAATATTTCTAAGTATATCCATGCGCTAGCGAACTTGATAGATAATATCACTGAGATGTATGATGACACCTTCAGGTATACGGGAAGGAACTGATCCAGCACAGGATGGTCCTTAATTACGTCACAGCCGTGACAGGTGGGTACTGTATTACTCTGGCAACTCAATATGGTGTGAAGTGCTGTACGTATATTACAAACAGCACTGACGACCCCACGGAGATCATCGATCAGAAGATGGACGAGATCTTGCAGTTGAAGTGGGAGTTCAGGAGGAAGCACAACCTTACCTTAGCGACTGTGAGTAATGAACTGACCGGCTGGGTCTCATGGTTGAACCCACGCAAATGGTTCTCAGGTTTAGGAGAGTGGGCTCAAAATGTCATTATGAGTGTGGGGAAGTTTCTCCTTTGTATCCTGGGAGTCATCATAATTATTGGTTTGATATTTAGGTGTGTTCAAATTCTAATGCGGCGCAAGCACGGCACAAATTTGATGAGTCTAAGGAGCGGTGGCGCTGTTACAGCAGCAGATTTAATTTATGATCCATCCATAGAGACAGCGTTATGATAAGGATTGCAAATGAATTTCATGGCCTGTTTCTTTCACCCGTTTTTCTTTGTCTCCCTCTCTGCCCAGATACATCCAACCGGAAAAGACGTCAGCCCTACCCAAAATGTTTATGTGAATGTATTTTTATATATGTGTCTTATTTTCATCTCTGCAACCTCCAGTTAATGGCACACATAGTCGACAGGTGATATCCACATATAGCAGCACTCACATATGTTCCCCCTCCATGTATCATCAACTAAATGTGCACCCCATTTGTTGAAACAAGAAGCCGAAAAGAGCTCGGTAGTGTTTGTTGGCCCATTTACAGACCCTTAATACGGGATGAGAAGGATTTAATGTAAACTTTGCAATACCTCGAAGCTTATTTAGAACTTATATGGCACGATGATACATGCCCCTCAGACATGGATTCATACATACATGCTTTTTACTATCCCACTAGGTCATACATTTCCCACCTACACCTCTCCCCCAATCATCCAAGCTTCTATATATATTGTATAGATATTTTTCTGTTTATTGATTAGGCAGTGGTAGTTATTTGGTGACTGCCAAAGGGTGGACTGTCAAAGTCGAAAAATATTGCAGTACACACATCAAGTACAAACTACACACAGATGGCCTCCATGCGCGTACTTATTCTGCCGTGCGTGCACATATTCGCAATTTGCGTATGGTTGCTCCCACGGTCCTGCGTATTAGAGCGTGGTATGAGTATTTACGGTAGTGTTTGTAGTCGCATGGAAAAGCCATAAAAACACATTACATATTTAATCCAAATAGTGCACAATGTACACATAGTCTACCTGCATCACACCAGCAAGTTACAACAGTTTATATGGTATCAGAACAAAGGGATTCACCTTTACAGGATAGGAGGGGACAGAACAAGGTTATAAGGTGGTGTTTGGTATCCAGCTGCAGGGTATTTTAAGGGCAATATTCCGGTGTTGGTTTGCAGAAGATCGCACGCTCCTGCGAATAGTTATGCGCAGGAGCAGAATATAAAGAGATTACAGTACCCATTGTGTTACATTTTGGAATATTGCATAAAAGAGCCAGCTGCATGCCCGGCCACACACAGACTCTGAAGGTTATCTACCTTGATGACTGAGGACCAGACTGGGAAGTGCAGGTGAAACCAAACACGTATGTACCATTGATTGTAGCCATTCTTCTATTGTATTGTATTGTATTGTATTGTATTGTTTATATTGTAACCCCTTGCAAGTAAAGAACCGTTGGTGGGTTAGACCCCAACCTAGTTTTGAATTACAATTGGTTTCGTGTCCCATTTCCTTCCTAAGGTTTAAAGTGTATTTACAGCCACTCGGGCTGCTGCATTGTGCTAACAGCGTATAAGCCTGTGTACGCAAACTGTGTAGTCACTACGCCCTTTCGGCGTACGTACGCAGAGTGCGTACACTGTACGATCGTTGTGTACGTAAGGTTTGTGAACAATAGAAGGGTGAAAGGTTAATTACAGCGGCCGCAGCGGCACATTATTAAAGTGTATCAAGTCCTGTAAGTAGACTGACGTTTACAGCCTATACATCAACCTACAATATAGGCAAAGGACGGGGAATGCACCTGACTCAAGTGCAGTGGAGAATGATTTCCATCTTGTACAAGGTTCTCCAACCCTTTGAACTTGCCACACGTGAAGTCAGTTCACACACTGCCAGCTTGAGTCAGGTCATTCCCCTCACCAGGCTTTTGCAGATGCAGCTTGCGAAATTAAAGGAGTAGCTAAGATGGAGCGATTCCGCTAAGTATGTGGGACTTCTTGATGGAGAGCTTCATTCAATTTGCCAGGATTCAAGGGTGGTCCATCTGTTGAAATCAGAGCATTACATTTTGGCCACCGTGCTCAATCCTATGTTTAAAGCAGAGGTGCAAAGACCTGCTGGTGAGTAAATTGTCAACTCAAGCAGAATGTGACCCGTCAACAGCTCCTCCTTCAATTTCTCCCACCACTGGGGCTGCAAGGAAAAGGATAAGATTTCCTAGCCCACCTGCTGGCGGTGATGCAGGGCAGTCAGGAGTGAAAGCTGACATCTGGTCCGGATTGAAGGACCTGCCAACAATTACTGACATGTCTACTGTCACTGCATATGATTCTGTCACCATTAAAAGACTGGTGGAGGATTATATGAGTGACAGCATCCAAGGAGGCATGTCAGACAGTCCGTATGTATACTGGCAGGAAAAAGAGGCAATTTGGTTGCCCTTGCACAAACTGGCTTTTATTTTACCTAAGTTGCTCCCCCTCCAGTGTGTACTCCAAAAGAGTGTGTAGTGCAACCGGTAACCTTGTCAGCAATCGGCGTAGGAGGTTACTTCCACAAAATGTGGAGATGATGTTCATCAAAATTAATTATAAATTCCTCCAGGAAGACTTTGACCAGCAATTGTCTCCGGAAAGTACACAGTGACCTGTGATGGTGGATTTTAGTGGGGACGAATTAATACTTTGTGAGGAGGGGGATGTACACAGTGAAAGAGGTGAGAAATCGGAGGATGAGGTCGACATCTTGCCTCTGTAGAGGCAGTTTGTGCAAGGAGAGTTGATTGCTTCTTTTTTGGTGGGGGCCTAAACAAACCACTAATTTCAGCCACAGTGAAAGGGGTGAGGAATCGGAGGAAGAGGAGGAGGTGGACATCTTGCCTCTGTAGAGCCAGTTTGTGCAAGGAGAGATTGATTGCTTCTTTTTTTGGTGGGGGCCCAAACCAACCAGTCATTTCAGTCACAGTCGTGTGGCAGACCCTGTTGTGGAAATGATTGGTTTGTTAAAGTGTGTATGTCCTGTTTATATAACATAAGGGTGGGTGGGAGGGCCCAAGGTCAATTCCATCTTGCACCTTTTTCTTACTAGCATCATGGTGGTCATCCTGACCTGATCATTCAGCTACTACTACAGATACACATGTAATAGTGTGTTCAAACTGATCCATCTAGTACTCACTAATCATTTATTTGTACTAGGTTGTTAGGCATTGCTACTACACCCAGGTAGCATGCTAGATTTGCTCTTCTCTCTACAAATCCATACTTGTTACCTTTATAAGGAGAAGTATCATTCAGCAACCTTGCTTCATTCATTCTAGCCTTAGCCAGTCCTGCCCTGTGGCCCCAGCTCTGTGTATGATACAGACTCAGAATCTAACAAAGAGCCCTCCATACTGTTTATTTTCCTTTCTGCAATAATTTTCTCTACCTTTTGAGCACTTGTTGTTCAGTATGTATATTAGAGATTAGCGGGTCTTGATCCGAGAACCGGACCCACCCGACCATTACGATCCGAGTCCAAATCCGTATCGAGCCCAAGACTCGAATCCCAAACCTAGGCAAAACATCATCATCCCTCTGTGGGATACTTGCAGGGTTTTGGATTCTAAGAAGGTCCCGTGATCAGCACCATTTTCACTCCGGTTGTGGAGAGTGCACTGAACGGACATGTCAATCTCAGTGCTGGTGTTTTGGGGTGTGGGGCATGAGTGTGGGTCTGCTGGATGTTGGTGTAGTATGAATTGCCGGCACTTGTGATTCTGGCACCCAGCATACCAGTGTCGGGATCCCGACTGCCGGAATGCCGGCAGCTGTGCGAGTGCAAAACAACTCCTTTCAGGCTCGCTGCGCACACCACACTATTTATTCTCCCTCCAGGTGTGTCGTGGACACCCCAAGAGGGAGATTAGTTGTCAGTATATCGGCGGTCGGGATTCCGGCACTGGTATGCTGAGCGCCGGGATCCCGACAGCTGGTATATAAAATACCACCAGCTGGCTGCATCCAGTGACAACAAGGGGTGATCTTCATTCATTATCAGTCCAGGAGTGCTGGTGTATCTGACAACAAGGGATGATCTCATCTGGAGTATCGGTGCCGCAGGAGAGGTCCCACTCAGAGGGGGCACTGGAGTACTACGGCTGCATAAAAGCGAAGGACCAAGAACTGCAAAAAGATAGATAAGTATAAGCCAGCTTAATTATTGTATAAGTGAGTGTTTGCCCAGATTGTTTGTCTTCTACTTTTTCTTTTTGATTCTTTTTCTTTGAGAGTAACAAGGAGTTAGACTTTACAAACAATATGGGAGGGGCTGTGATTGGGGACCTCACTCAGTGCATGTCGTGCAAGATGTATGCACACCTGGAGCTACCGGCCCAGTGTGATTACATCTGCACAAGGTGTGTGCGAACGGTTGCCCTGGAAGCCCAGGTAACTGATCTAGAGGAAACCGTTACGCGACTGAGAGAGATTCACAATCTCGAGCGAAGTTTAGACAGAACGGTGGAGGAGTTGTGGGAGGGGTCACTGGTAGAAGAGGATGATGATCAGGTAGCCAGCTGGGTCACAGTTACAAGGAAGAAAAAGAGGGGGAGGCTCGACATCTCCGAACTATCAAACCCGAATAAATTTGCCCGACTGGGCGAGGAATCGGAGGATGATAGTGAAGAAATGACGGTGCCGGAGGAGACTGCTCCCTCTAGCATCCAGAGGAGCGATCCCTCTGGCGCAGTTGGGATAAAAGATAGTGAGGTACTTAGTCAGATGGTGGTGGTAGGGGATTCTATCATCAGGAAGGCAGATAGGGCAATCTGCTACCGGGACCGTGATCGCCGTACAGTCTGTTGTCTCCCGGGTGCTCGGGTACGGCACATTGCGGACCGGGTAGATAGATTGTTGGGAGGGGCTGGGAAAGACCCGGCGTTCTGGGTGCACATTGGCACCAATGACAAAGTTAGCGGAAGGTGGGATGTCCTTAAGAAAGACTATAAGGACTTAGGAAAGAAACTTAAGGCAAGGACATCTAAGGTAATATTCTCCGAAATATTACCCATGCCACACGCTAGTCCAGAGAGGCAGAGGGAGATTAGGGAGGTAAATGTGTGGCTTAGGGATTGGTGCAGGATAGAGGGGTTTGTGTTCCTGGAACACTGGGCAGACTTCTCAGTCAGGCGCCATCTATTTTGTCATGATGGATTGCACCTGACTGAGGAGGGGGCAGCGGTGCTGGGGGGAAGGATGGTTAGAAGTTTGGAGGAGATTTTAAACTAGGAGCCTGGGGGGAGGGTTTAGCTAGAAACTACGGGTCATGCAGTGAGAATAGTGGGTATGGCGGTAGTAAACGAAATGGGGGAGAAGTTGGGGGGAGGGTAAGAGCAGGCGGTAAGGTTACTAACATGGGTACTAAAAGAGATTTTACCAAGGCACTAACCAATGACGATTACAGGTCATCATTGCTACATAAGGTGAAAGATGTCCCTAACGCAAGGGAAAATACTTATCTTAGTTGTATGTATGTAAACGCTAGAAGCATTACTGGTAAAAAGGGCAAACTAGAAATACTTGCAGCAAGCAAACAATATGATATTACAGGTATTACTGAAACTTGGTGGGATGAATCTCATGATTGGACAGTCAATCTAGAGGGCTATACACTGTTTAGGAGAGACAGACTAAATAAAAAGGGTGGAGGGGTGTGTCTTTACGTAAAGCCGTTTTTAAAACCTGATATACGGGAAGATATTCAGGAGGGGACTGTAGACACTGTCGAGACATCGAGACATTATGGGTAGAAATTGCATGCGGGGAAAAATAAATAAAAAAGTTAGTATTGGGTGTATGCTATAGGCCGCCTGGGATCAACGTATCTTATGAGGAATTGTTACTAAAGAAAATTGAAAGAGCAGCAGGAGTAGGAGACATAGTAGTGATGGGAGATTTTAACTATCCAGAAATAAACTGGAAAAACGATTCATGTGATACTGCTAGGGGCAATATGTTTTTAAACACACTTAATGATAACTACTTAGTTCAACTAATTGAGGAACCAACTAGGTACAATGCAATCTTAGACCTGGTATTAACAAACAATGGGGATTTGGTATCAGGTATTATAGTAGGGGAACCCATAGGAAACAGCGACCACAATATGGTCACATTCAATATCAGTTTTCATAAACAGCCCTATACTGGCTCAACTAGGACTCTAAACTTTAGCAAAGCAAATTTTGAAAAGATGATGGTATTTTTCAGGAATATTGAATGGGAAGATTTGTTTTTAGGAAAAATACTACAGAGAAATGGGAGGTACTAAAATTTCTGCTAGCTAAAAATACTCTCAAATTTATTCCTACGAGCAGCAAAAAAGGAATAAAAATCATAAACCGATGTGGCTTAACAAAAAGATAAAGGAATTTATGGGCAAGAAAAGGCAAGCATTTAAAAAATACAACTATGATGGGGAAGCAGAGTCATTTCAGCACTATAAGGAATGTAACAAAATATGCAAAACGGAAATAAGAGCGGCTAAAGTAGAAACTGAAAAACTAGTAGCAAAGGAAAGCAAAGCGAATCCCAAAAAATTCTTTAAATACATTAATAGCAAGAGATTAAAGAAGGAGAGTATAGGCCCTTTAATAGACAAGTTGGGAGTCTTAAGCAAAAATGATAATGACATAGCGGACACACTAAATGAGTTTTTTTCAACAGCATTTACTAGAGAGGACCCAATTCAGGGACTAACACATAATCTCAATAATGAGAATATCCCACTGATAGGTACTTATTTAAGCGAGGAAGTAGTCTGTGACCGATTAAAACATTTAAAGATTAATAAGTCACCAGGTCCCGATGGTATTCACCCAAGGGTTCTAATGGAGCTTCACTCTGAACTTGCAAAACCGCTATTTTTGATCTTTAAGGATTCAGTAATAATAAGAATTTACTTACCGATAATTCTATTTCTCGTAGTCCGTAGTGGATGCTGGGAACTCCGTAAGGACCATGGGGAATAGCGGCTCCGCAGGAGACTGGGCACAAAAGTAAAAGCTTTAGGACTACCTGGTGTGCACTGGCTCCTCCCCCTATGACCCTCCTCCAAGCCTCAGTTAGGATACTGTGCCCGGACGAGCGTACACAATAAGGAAGGATTTTGAATCCCGGGTAAGACTCATACCAGCCACACCAATCACACCGTACAACCTGTGATCTGAACCCAGTTAACAGCATGATAACAGAGGAGCCTCTGAAAAGATGGCTCACAACAATAATAACCCGATTTTTGTAACAATAACTATGTACAAGTATTGCAGACAATCCGCACTTGGGATGGGCGCCCAGCATCCACTACGGACTACGAGAAAAAGAATTATCGGTAAGTAAATTCTTATTTTCTCTGATGTCCTAGTGGATGCTGGGAACTCCGTAAGGACCATGGGGATTATACCAAAGCTCCCAAACGGGCGGGAGAGTGCGAATGAGTCTGCAGCACCGAATGAGAGAACTCCAGGTCCTCCTCAGCCAGGGTATCAAATTTGTAGAATTTAGCAAACGTGTTTGCCCCTGACCAAGTAGCTGCTCGGCAAAGTTGTAAAGCCGAGACCCCTCGGGCAGCCGCCCAAGATGAGCCCACTTTCCTTGTGGAATGGGCTTTTACAGATTTTGGCTGTGGCAGGCCTGCCACAGAATGTGCAAGCTGAATTGTACTACAAATCCAACGAGCAATAGTCTGCTTAGAAGCAGGAGCACCCAGCTTGTTGGGTGCATACAGGATAAACAGCGAGTCAGATTTTCTGACTCCAGCCGTCCTGGAAACATATATTTTCAGTGCCCTGACTACGTCCAGCAACTTGGAGTCCTCCAAGTCCCTAGTAGCCGCAGGTACCACAATAGGCTGGTTCAAGTGAAACGCTGAAACCACCTTAGGGAGAAATTGAGGACGAGTCCTCAATTCTGCCCTGTCCGTATGAAAAATTAGGTAAGGGCTTTTATAGGATAAAGCCGCCAATTCTGAGACACGCCTGGCTGAAGCCAGGGCTAACAGCATTACCACTTTCCATGTGAGATATTTTAAGTCCACAGTGGTGAGTGGTTCAAACCAATGTGATTTTAGGAACCCCAAAACTACATTGAGATCCCAAGGTGCCACTGGAGGCACAAAAGGAGGCTGTATATGCAGTACCCCCTTGACAAACGTCTGAACTTCAGGTACTGAAGCCAGTTCTTTCTGGAAGAAAATCGACAGGGCCGAAATTTGAACCTTAATGGACCCTAATTTTAGGCCCATAGACAGTCCTGTTTGCAGGAAATGCAGGAAACGACCCAGTTGAAATTCCTCTGTAGGGGCCTTCCTGGCCTCACACCACGCAACATATTTACGCCAAATACGGTGATAATGTTGCACGGTTACATCCTTCCTGGCTTTGATCAGGGTAGGGATGACTTCATCCAGAATGCCTTTTTCCTTCAGGATCCAGCGTTCAACCGCCATGCCATCAAACGCAGCCGCGGTAAGTCTTGGAACAGACAGGGTCCCTGCTGGAGCAGGTCCTTTCTTAGAGGTAGAGGCCACGGGTCCTCCGTGAGCATCTCTTGAAGTTCCGGGTACCAAGTCCTTCTTGGCCAATCCGGAGCCACGAGTATAGTCCTTACTCCTCTCCTTCTTATGATTCTCAGTACCTTGGGTATGAGAGGCAGAGGAGGGAACACATACACTGACTGGTACACCCACGGTGTTACCAGAGCGTCCACAGCTATTGCCTGAGGGTCCCTTGACCTGGCGCAATATCTGTCTAGTTTTTTGTTGAGGCGGGACGCCATCATGTCCACCTTTGGTTTTTCCCAACGGTTCACAATCATGTGGAAGACTTCTGGGTGAAGTCCCCACTCCCCCGGGTGGAGGTCGTGTCTGCTGAGGAAGTCTGCTTCCCAGTTGTCCACTCCCGGAATGAACACTGCTGACAGTGCTATCACATGATTTTCCGCCCAGCGAAGAATCCTTGCAACTTCTGCCATTGCCCTCCTGCTTCTTGTGCCACCCTGTCTGTTTACGTGGGCGACTGCCGTGATGTTGTCCGACTGGATCAACACCGGCTGACCCTGAAGCAAAGGCCTTGCTTGACTTAGGGCATTGTAAATGGCCCTTAGTTCCAGGATATTTATGTGAAATTACGTTTCCATGCTTGACCACAAGCCCTGGAAATTTCTTCCCTGTGTGACTGCTCCCCAGCCTCTCAGGCTGGCATCCGTGGTCACCAGGACCCAGTCCTGAAAGCCGAATCTGCGGCCCTCTAGAAGATGAGCACTCTGCAACCACCACAGGAGAGACACCCTTGTCCTTGGAGACAGAGTTATCCGCTGATGCATCTGAAGATGCGATCCGGACCATTTGTCCAGCAGATCCCACTGAAAAGTTCTTGCGTGGAATCTGCCGAATGGAATCGCTTCGTAAGAAGCCACCATTTTTCCCAGGACCCTTGTGCATTGATGCACTGACACTTGGCCTGGTTTTAGGAGGTTCCTGACTAGCTCGGATAACTCCCTGGCTTTCTCCTCCGGGAGAAACACCATTTTCTGGACTGTGTCCAGAATCATCCCTAGGAACAGCAGACGTGTCGTCGGAATCAGCTGCGATTTTGGAATATTTAGAATCCACCCGTGCTGTCGTAGTACTACTTGAGATAGTGCTACTCTGACCTCTAACTGTTCCCTGGACCTTGCCCTTATCAGGAGATCGTCCAAGTAAGGGATAATTAAGACGCCTTTTCTTCGAAGAAGAATCATCATTTCGGCCATTACCTTGGTAAAGACCCGGGGTGCCGTGGACAATCCAAACGGCAGCGTCTGAAACTGATAGTGACAGTTCTGTACCACAAACCTGAGGTACCCTTGGTGAGAAGGGCAAATTGGGACATGGAGGTAAGCATCCTTGATGTCCAGAGACACCATATAGTCCCTTTCTTCCAGGTTCGCTATCACTGCTCTGAGTGACTCCATCTTGAATTTGAACCTTTGTATGTAAGTGTTCAAGGATTTCAGATTTAAAATAGGTCTCACCGAGCCGTCCGGCTTCGGTACCACAAACAGCGTGGAATAATATCCCTTTCCCTGTTGTAGGAGGGGTACCTTGATTATCACCTGCTGGGAATACAGCTTGTGAATGGCTTCCAATACCGCCTCCCTGTCGGAGGGAGACGTTGGTAAAGCAGACTTCAGGAACCGGCGAGGGGGAGACGTCTCGAATTCCAATTTGTACCCCTGAGATACTACCTGCAGGATCCAGGGGTCCACTTGCGAGTGAGCCCACTGCACGCTGAAATTCTTGAGACGACCCCCCACCGTACCTGAGTCCGCTTGTAAGGCCCCAGCGTCATGCTGAGGACTTGGCAGAAGCGGGGGAGGGCTTCTGTTCCTGGGAAGAGGCTGCCTGCTGCAGTCTTTTTCCCCTTCCTCTGCCCCGGGGCAGATATGAGTGGCCTTTTGCCCGCTTGCCCTTATGGGGACGAAAGGACTGAGCCTGAAAAGACGGTGTCTTTTTCTGCTGAGAGGTGACCTGGGATAAAAAGGTGGATTTCCCAGCCGTTGCCGTGGCCACCAGGTCCGATAGACCGACCCCAAATAACTCCTCCCCTTTATACGGCAATACTTCCATATGCCGTTTGGAATCCGCATCACCTGACCACTGTCGCGTCCATAACCCTCTTCTGGCAGAAATGGACAGCGCACTTACTCTTGATGCCAGAGTGCAAATATCCCTCTGTGCATCTCGCATATATAGAAATGCATCCTTTAAATGCTCTATAGTCAATAATATACTGTCCCTGTCCAGGGTATCAATATTTTCAGTCAGGGAATCCGACCAAGCCACCCCAGCACTGCACATCCAGGCTGAGGCGATTGCTGGTCGCAGTATAACACCAGTATGTGTGTATATACTTTTTAGGATATTTTCCAGCTTCCTATCAGCTGGCTCCTTGAGGGCGGCCGTATCAGGAGACGGTAATGCCACTTGTTTTGATAAGCGTGTGAGCGCCTTATCTACCCTAGGGGGTGTTTCCCAACGCGCCCTAACCTCTGGCGGGAAAGGGTATAATGCCAATAATTTTTTAGAAATTTGCAGTTTTTTATCGGGGGAAACCCACGCTTCATCACACACCTCATTTAATTCATCTGATTCAGGAAAAACTACGGGTAGTTTTTTCACACCCCACATAATACCCTTTTTTGTGGTACTTGTAGTATCAGAAATGTTCAAAACCTCCTTCATTGCCGTGATCATGTAACGTGTGGCCCTACTGGAAAACACGTTTGTTTCCTCACCGTCGACACTGGAGTCAGTGTCTGTGTCTGGGTCTGTGTCGACCATCTGAGGTAACGGGCGCTTTAGAGCCCCTGACGGTGTTTGAGACGCCTGGACAGGTACTAACTGATTTGCCGGCTGTCTCATGTCGTCAACAGTCTTTTGTAAAGTGCTGACGCTATCATGTAATTCCTTCCATAAGACCATCCAGTCAGGTGTCGACTCCCTAGGGGGTGACATCACTATTACAGGCAATTGCTCCACCTCCATACCATTTTCCTCCTCATACATGTCGACACAACGTACCGACACACAGCACACACACAGGGAATGCTCTGATAGAGGACAGGACCCCACTAGCCCTTTGGGGAGACAGAGGGAGAGTTTGCCAGCACACACCAGAGCGCTATATATATACAGGGATAACCTTATATAAGTGTTTTTCCATTATATAGCTGCTGTATTGATTAATCTGCCAAATTAGTGCCCCCCCTCTCTTGTTTTACCCTGTTTCTGTAGTGCAGGACTGCAGGGGAGAGTCAGGGAGACGTCCTTCCAGCGGAGCTGTGAGGGAAAATGGCGCTTGTGTGCTGAGGAGATAGGCTCCGCCCCCTTCTCGGCGGCCTTTCTCCCGCTTTTTTAAGGAAAAACTGGCAGGGGTTAAATGCATCCATATAGCCCAGGAGCTATATGTGATGTATTTTTCGCCATCTAAGGTGTTTTTATTGCGTCTCAGGGCACCCCCCCCAGCGCCCTGCACCCTCAGTGACCGGAGTGTGAAGTGTGCTGAGAGCAATGGCGCACAGCTGCGGTGCTGTGCGCTACCTTATTGAAGACAGGACGTCTTCTGCCGCCGATTTCCCGGACCTCTTCTGTCTTCTGGCTCTGTAAGGGGGCCGGCGGCGCGGCTCTGGGACCCATCCATGGCTGGGCCTGTGATCGTCCCTCTGGAGCTAATGTCCAGTAGCCTAAGAAGCCCAATCCACTCTGCACGCAGGTGAGTTCGCTTCTTCTCCCCTTAGTCCCTCGGTGCAGTGAACCTGTTGCCAGCAGGACTCACTGAAAATAAAAAACCTAACTTAAACTTTTTCACTAAGCAGCTCAGGAGAGCCACCTAGTGTGCACCCTTCTCGTTCGGGCACAAAAATCTAACTGAGGCTTGGAGGAGGGTCATAGGGGGAGGAGCCAGTGCACACCAGGTAGTCCTAAAGCTTTTACTTTTGTGCCCAGTCTCCTGCGGAGCCGCTATTCCCCATGGTCCTTACGGAGTTCCCAGCATCCACTAGGACGTCAGAGAAATCAGGTATGGTTCTCAAAGACTGGCGTATAGCGGAAGTAGTGCCTATATTCAAAAAGGGAAGTAAAGCTGAACCAGGTAATTATAGACCAGTTAGTCTTACATCTATAGTGGGGAAAGTATTGGAAGGTATTCTAAGAGATAGTATTAAGAAGTTCCTTGAAGTCAATAATGTCATTAAAAGGAATCAACATGCGTTTATGAAGGACAGATCCTGTCAAACTAACTTACTTGGCTTTTATGAAACAGTAAGCGCAAACCTAGATCAGGGTAAAGAGGTGGATGTAATCTTTTTAAATTTTGCCAAAGCATTCGACACTGTACCACACATGAGACTTATCTACAAGCTGCAGGAAACAGGGCTAGGAAGCACAATATGCACTTGGGTCAAAAACTGGTTAGATAATAGGGAGCAGCACGATGTGGTTAATGGATCTTTTTCAAATCGGACTGAAGTGCTAAGTGGTGTGCCGCAAGGCTCAGTATAAGGACCGCTATTGTTCAATATTTTCATTAATGACCTAACAGAAGGTCTAGAGAGCATGGTGTCAATTTTTGCAGATGATACCAAATTGTGTAAAGTTATAAATGCGGAGGGGGATGCTGAGACGCTTCAGAACGACTTAGTTAAATTAGAAGCTTGGGCAGAGAAATGGAGAATGCGCTTCAATACAGACAAGTGTAAGGTAATGCACTGTGGTAACAAGATCAAAAATAACACCTACCTACTAAATGGGGTAAAATTAGGGGATTCTGTACTGGAAAAGGACTTAGGTGTCCTCATAGATAGCAAACTAAGCAGTAGTACCCAAAGTAGGACTGCAGCAAAGAAGGCTAATAAGATATTAGCATGCATAAAACGGGGAATTGATGCTAGGGACGAGAGTATTATACTTCCGTTATATAAATCCATTGTGAGGCCACACCTTGAATACTGTGTACAATTCTGGGGCCCTTACTACAAAAAGGATATCCTGGAGCTACAAAAGGTTCAGAGGCGGGCGACCAAACTAATTAAGGGTATGGAGACACTGGAATACGAGGAAAGGCTTGCAAGACTAGGCATGTTTACACTGGAAAGAGGAGATTAAGAGGGGACATGATCAACATTTACAAATATATAAGGGGACAATATACAGATCTTGCGCAGGACCTGTTTTTGGTTAGATCAACACAGAGAACTTGTGGACACTCGCTCAGGTTAGAGGAGAGGAGATTCCGCACAATACGGCGTAAAGGCTTTTTTACGGTAAGGACGATACGTGTTTGGCATTCCCTGCCTGAGGGAGTTGTAATGGCGGAAACTGTCAACACCTTTAAGAATAGGTTAGATAAATTTCTAATGGATGAGGATATCCAGGGTTACGGGGCATAGTCACGCACTATGGTTATTATAAAAAAGAGGGGTAAAACGTAACGGCAGTCATCAACTTCAGTCAAAATTTTATACAAAATAATCGTGCATAGGAGACCACAAATAGGTTGAACTTGATGAACAATTGTCTTTTTTTCAACCTTAGATACTATGTTACTACTCTGTTACATCCAGGGGCTCTGCCTGCCCCAGTGTTAATAAAGTACAGTATACTGTGTGTTCATCCAGGGGCTGGTGTGTATCCAGGGTTGCTGTTGTCTGGTGTATCTGACAAGGGGTGATCTCATCTGTCTATATACATACAGGGGCTCTGCCCCAGTGTTAAAAAAGCCCATTATACTGTGTGTACCTCCAGGGGCTGGTGTGTCTCCATGTATCAGTATCAGTCCAGGGGTGCTGCTGTCTGGTGTATCTGACAACAAGGGGTGATCTCATCTGTCCATATACCTCCAGAGGCTCTGCCCCAGTGTTGAAAAAACCCAGTATACTGTGTGTGTATATCCAGGGACTGGTGTGTCATATATATCAGTATCAGTCCAGCGGTGATCTGTCTGTCATCTGGTGTATGTGACAACAAGGGGCGATCTGTCCATTTACATCCAGGGACTCTACCCCAGTGTTAAAACCCCCCAGTATTTGCCTTTATCACTTTGAAAATCCTGTCTACATTGCCTTTTACCATAGCTTCACATCTTTCCACTTTAAACATTGGGTAATTTAGCATTTATTACTGATCACATCGCTTCTCCTGAACATTTCTCTTAACAAAACTGTACACTGTTGTAGTTGTGCTCATATATTTAGCAGCACTTTTCTTTTACCTGCATTTTAGCAAATTTAAATGCACTGTTTCTATATCACACAGCCTACACTCGACTTTACTTTCCCCATTTCACTCATCCACACCATGGGGGTAATTCAGAGTTGATCGCAGCAGCTACTTTGTTAGCAGTTGGGCAAAACCATGTGCACTGCAGGGGGGGGGGGAGATATAACATGTGCTGAGAGCATTTGATTTGGGTGGGGTGTGTTCAAACTGAAATCTAAATTGCAGTGAAAAAATAAAGCAGCCAGTATTTACCCTGCACAGAAACAAAATAACCCACCCAAATCTAACTCTATCTGCAAATGTTATATCTGCCACACCTGCAGTGCACATGGTTTTGACCAACTGCTAACAAATTTGCTGCTTTGATCAACTCTGAATTACCCCTATGACCATATTTTCTTCAAACAGCTCCCTCATGCAGTGTCTACATAATCCTTTACTCTTACCTGTATCCGCACCTATCCTCCTCCCCTAGTTTCCTCCTCCTCTTGTAAACCTTGTTCCATCCCTCACCTCTCTTTAGTGTCCATTCTCAATCACTTCTATTTTACTATGGCCCCACAACCCCACCACTAAGCCCTGCTCTCTCCCATCTCTCTCTCTTTTGCCTCTCCTCATCCCCATTCACATCACACTAAACTGCCTCCTTGCTCAGCACCTGCAGTTTCCCTGCCTTGCTCAAAAGCCCACATGATCACTACACTCTCTTCATCTCTGTGCTCAAATGAAACTCACCTCTATACTAAAGCAACCCTATTAATTTAAGTCACTCCCATTAACTTGGCCACTCTCCACTGTGCCTTTTGGAATGCCAGATCTGCCTGTAACAAACTGGTCCCCACCCATGAACTCTTCATCTCCACTCCTGTAATTTCCAACTCGAACTACTGTAAGACCCACATCTACTCACTCATCATCTCCAGACTGGACTGCTGTAACATCCTCTTATCTGGCCTCCCTAACTCCAACCTGTCTACCCTTCAATCTATCCTCAATGCTGCTGTCCAGCTTATCTTCCTCTCCAAATGTACAGTACTACATCTACCTCACCTCTCCTATGAACGCCCCACTGGCTCCCCTTCAAACTCAATTCAAACTTCTCAAATAGTCTCTCAAGAAACACTTCCTTAACAAAGCCTTCCAGCAGTCATCTTTACCAACTGCTTCATGCTCATTACTCACAATCTCTCCTTTCTGTGTCACCCTGTCAGTCTTTCCTTCCCCTTTAGACTGTAAGCTCTCTTCCCTCGAATGCTTTTTCTTCCCTCGCTTTTATTTATTTATTACCAGTTACCTATATAGAGCACACTTATTCCACAATGCTTTACAGAGACAATTTGGTGATTCACATCAGTCCCTGCCCCATATTCCCTACTACATGTGTACACACACACACACACACACACACACACACACACACACACACATACACACTTTCACCCTAGGGTTAGTTTTTGTTGAGATCTAATTAACCTACCTGTATATTTTTGGATTATGAGAAGAAACCGGAGTACCTGGAGGAAACCCACATAAATGGGTAGAATATACAAACTCACACAGTTAGGGCCGTGGTGGGAATTAAATCCATGACCCCAGTACCGTGAAGCAGTAATGCTAACCATTATACCATCCATACTTTTACCATCATCTCCTCCCCACTGCCTCCGATGGCACCAAACCATTAGGTTCTGCAGCCCTGCTGCTTATTTGGGTATTTATGTCAGCTGATACAGCAGTGTTTATAAACAATGTCCATGTCCTGCAATCTTCTTTACTGAACGTCACTTTCTTTCTTATTTTGTCCATATTGTTTCTGTCTTTGTACTTTGTAAGTTGTTGAGGGAGACAGAGAAATTGACAATGTCTAAATTACTATTTTTGCTGAGGACTTACTGTTGTAAATGTAAAGTGGTCATCTACCCTAAAGAGAAAAGTCTTCACTATTATACTATGAATACAAATACAGTATATTTACTACAAATGATAGAGAAATCATGGTTCAGATGGTATACATGTAAAAGTACAGTATTAAAATACTAAGGAGCATATTTATTAATGTTATTCTGTGGATAACATTATTCTGTGGTACAGTATGTGCACCAAACCCAAACTATTTTAGCTGACATGACGTTATCACAATATACTGTACCTTGACAAGTTGGTGATGAATTTCAGATGCTGATGTGCCCTTTAAATGCAGAAATCTGATCACAATATGCACCTTGATGTTTGACCATCTTTTTGCCATCATCGCCATCTTACAACTGATGTAGGGACAGTATGACAGTGGTCTACCTGCTCGTGAAGGGAAGTAGTGGTCTACCAGCTCGTGAGGGGGAGCAGTGGTCTACCTGCTCATGAGGGGAAGCAGTGGTCTACCTGCTTGTGAGGGGAAGCAGTGGTCTACCTGCTCATGAGGGGAAGCAGTGGTCTACCTGCTCGTGAGGGGAAGCGGTGGTTTACCTGCTCTTGAGGGAAATTAGTATGAAATAGAGAACATTAGAGGTCTTACTTATTGATCCATTCCTGTATCAAAAGCATAGCTGCTGATAGATGCAAATGACCACTTTACATCATTAGTGGTCTCTTTACAGTACATTATTAGTCCCAAGCACCATCATGACAGGTCCTTGATTAAGAGACAGGCCTAAAATAATGTGATTACCATAATTTTCATCCCATCCATACAAACCCACAGTTCCCAGTATTATTCCCATTTTCACTAGGAATCAGGCAGGATATGGGAGATACATTCACTCTTCAAGGAGTCAGGAGGACTACCCAAAAATCGTGAGTCTCCTGGAGCTTCCTGAAAAGTAGGGAAGTATGATCAAAAGGTACGGAGAGAAGTAAGGTAAGGTACAGGCATATTTTGAAAGTGACTTGGATTGTCCAGGAGAGTTCCAAAATTTGGCTCTCCAAATGTAGGCCTGGGAGGTTTAATGATGCAATTTGCATTGAATTGCATTATTATGGCCATGCCCAATACTGCACTATACAGAAAATGTCAGCACTGAACAGAGAATGATGCAAATGCGACAATACAGCTGCTGCCACATCTCAGACATTGTTGCCCCCTTCCGGACTTCCTGCGAGTCCTACAAATGCTCACAGGTATGTACTGTATAAAGGATACAATTAAATATACCAAGATTATTAATACTGGACAATATTTAAAATTAAAATCAACATTTTACAGTACAAGGGCACTAAATTTGAAATTGGAGGGAGAAATATAATATAAAGAATATTTTTTTTCTACATAAAGGGCAATAGATCCATTAACATGTTTTCCAGAAAGTGTGATCTGGACTCATACAGTTAAAGAATTCACAACTTCATAGGACAAACAAAATATTATTATTAAATAACTTTCCAAACAAAACAAAAAACCTCAGGCAAAAAGTATGGGCTTTTTTGTCATTAAATTATACAGTAGGTTACTTTGCTGAATTTTCAAAAGTAAAAAGTACCCTCATGTTAGGGAATGAAGCTGTTACAGAGGACAGTTCACACACTAAACTATATAGCATACAATCATATCCAGATTAAAAGAGAAAAATAGTTCAAATGTTTAATTATTTCATCTTGTTATGATTTTATGATAATCTAAAATATAATATTTCAAGAGACACATATCCCTATATGTCATTATTTGTGTCTAAAATAATCAAATAATTCACATTTTCAAATTTTATTATTCCTGCTTAGAAACATATATAAAAAAAAACCTCTCACACTTTATAATTGCATTCACACTGCTCACATGCCATATTGTCTCACAGGAAAAAGTCACATCATATTCAGAAATAATTGCTTCCAGTAATTACAGAGTCATTTGACTCATTCAACGTGTGCATTCCAATTGTTTATGATGATACAGTATATTGCTGACACAAATTGGAGATTGTTGTATGCAGGGTCGGATTGGCCCACAGGGGTACAGGGGAAACCACCAGTGGGCCCCATTGCCTGAGGGCCCACTCCTTCCTCTAGGGATCATGTTCCAGACTGTGCACTGGTATTATACATGGTAGATATGTTGCATTACACTGCACAAGACTATTGTGCATTTCAAGCCTCTGTGGAGGCTGGCCACACCCCCTTTGTAGGCTGGTCACACCCCTAAATATGGGCCCCTATAGCTGCATTCCCCCGGTGGTCCCTTCATACCCCAGTCCGACACTGGTTATATGTATTAAACATACAGTACAGGGTCTGATTCTTAGTTGGATGCAGCAACAAGGGGTGGATCTACTGTGAAACTAATGAAGCTTAAGCTTCAGGGCCACTAATCAAGGAGGGGAACAGAAGCAACTTTTTTCACCTCTTGTTTTTATGTACTGTATGGTTATAGGTCACCACCAATAACACCATGACAATCAGGCTTCTAGTACAGCATAGCTGCTATTATAGCTTGGATGCACGTCGCTTAGTACCGTAGGAGCGGCTGGGAACTGAAGTCTAGCTTTGTGATTTGCACTCAGTAAATACTGTGAGGAATATATGCATTATACACACATCCCGACAGCCTGTAGAACTTCTCGTTGTGACATTCCCAGCAATGGCAGAGCCTGAGAGGGCCTGTCCTAGGAAGGAGGCTGAATATGAGAGGTGAGAAGGGGACCGGGACAAGAGGTCATCTAATAAGGTAATTTTGCTGGCGCTGAGCAGTGTGTGTTGTCCTTGCAAGGGCAGCCAGGCCCTTTGACCATGTCGGATGTTTCATTACAGTATTGTAGTTTCACTATTGTTGCTGGTTGCGAAGGGCTCCCGTAACAGTTCAAGCAACAGGGTCCAAAAATGTTGGTCTGTCAAGGGCAGCAACGCCCATGTGCATACCTCCCAACTGTCCCGATTCCAGTGGGACAGTCCAGCTGTTCGGACACTGTCCCGCTGTCTCACCCGCGAACCACAGTGTCCCATATGTGGGTTGGCAGGTTGGGAGAACCTGTGATGACTACTGCACTGCTCTGCAAAGCAGCTGGTGATCACTGAATAGATGCCATGCGCAAATACATGGCATCTTACAGTGCAGGGAGGTGAGCAAGGGGCTGGCCAGCTGCTCGGGGAGTGCTGGGCATGTCCCTGAAATGAAATAATGGGGGCTGAGCAGTAAGATCACAACCCTCCACCCAAAGCCATAGCCCCACTATTTCACTGCTTCAAAAGTTGGGTGGTATGCTCATGTGTATGACTTTTGCATGTTTGTGACTTTATGTAAATACCACTTCAAGCCCTTCCCTGGTGTATAGCCATGAGTGTGAATGAGCAAGCACTGAGATGGCCACTTTGATAGTCTTAAGATGTTAAAATACTGCTTTGTGTGCCTTTAGAAACCAGCATCTTTAACAGTATTGGAAATTGCCCCAGCCCTGTTTAGTTATTATTTATTTATTTATTTATGTATTAACAGTTTCTTACATAGCGCAGCATTTTCTGTTGCGCTTTACAATTTGAACAATAGTAATAGAACAAAACTGAGCAAAAACAGACAGACATAGAGGTAGGAAGGCCTGCTCACAAGCCTACAACCTATTGATATACAATGATAGATGCTACCTACTGCATAATGGTCCACCAGATTGCTAGGTTCTTAATTGGTTGTGTGATATGATCACCCAGCAATGTTGGCCAAGTGTCAGGAGGGTGTGACAGTAAAGAAAGACAAGATATGTGATGTTATGTGTACTGTACTTAGAGGATGTAAATAGATAGGGAAGCATTGAAGGTTATGTGGGTGGGTCTGTAATTTGATAGACTTGTCTGAAGAGGTACGTTTTCAGGGAACATTTAAAGGTTTGGAGACTAGAGGTGAGTCTTATTGTGAGTGGGAGGGCAATCCACAGATTGGGTGAAGCCCGGATAAAGTCCTGTCATTTTGAGTGGTGTCAAGTACTACATGTGGATGAGAGACGCAGATTTTGTGCAGAGCAGATAGGTTGGGTAGGGAGATATTTTGAGATGAGTGAAGAGATGTATTTTGGTGCAGTTTGGTTAATAGCCTTGTATGTAAGTAAAAGTATTTTATATTTAATACGGTAAAATACCAGTAACCAGCAGAGGGACTGACAGAGCGGATCTGCAGATGATGAACATCTAGCGAGGAAGATTAGCCTTGCAACTTCATCCAAAATGGATTGTAGTGGTGAGAGTCTATGTTTGGGAAGAGCAGTCAGGAAACTATTACAGTAATAAATGCAGAAGATAATGAGAGCATGGATTACAGTTTTTGCTGTGCCTTGTGTAATATATGGTCGTATTTTGGATATGTTTCTTAGATGTATGTAACATGATTTTGAGACAGATTGAATGTGGGGAACAAAAGACAGTTCAGACTCAAGAATAACACCTAGGCAGTGAGCTATGGTACAGTAGAGGCAGATTTTAATTTTTGGTATGGCCTCCAATAAGAGATATTAAGTGTGATTTACACACATAAGCAGT